>NC_079211.1:66207461-66574127 GCF_029633865.1 Lampris incognitus | reverse complement strand
TGACATTTTTTAGACAAGAGGTGTCCAGATGACATAAGTAAGAGAACAGGAGACCAGATGACATTAGTTAGAGAAGGGGATACCAGATGACATTAGTTAGAGAAGAGGAGACCAGATTACATTAGGTAGAGAAGAGGACACCAGATGACATTAGGTAGAGAAGAAGAGACCAAGATGACATTAGTTAGAAAAGAATACATCAGTCCATTTATTAGAGACGAAGAGACCAGATGACATTAGTTAGAGAAGAGGTGTCCAGATGACATAAGTAAGAGAACAGGAGACCAGATGACATTAGTTAGAGAAGAGGATACCAGATGACATTAGTTAGATAAGAGTAGACCAGATGACATTAGTTAGAGAAGAGGAGACCAGATGACATAAGTAAGAGAACAGGAGACCAGATGACATTAGTTAGAGAAGAGGATACCAGATGACATTTGTTAGAGAACAGGAGACCAGATGACATTAGTTAGACAAGAGGTGTCCAGATGACATAAGTAAGAGAACAGGAGACCAGATGACATTAGTTAGAGAAGAGGATACCAGATGACATTAGTTAGAGAAGAGGAGACCAGATTACATTAGGTAGAGAAGAGGACACCAGATGACATTAGGTAGAGAAGAGGAGACCAGATTACATTAGGTAGAGAAGAGGACACCAGATGACATTAGGTAGAGAAGAAGAGACCAAGATGACATTAGTTAGAGAAGAGGACATCAGAGTCCATTTATTAAAGACGAAGAGACCAGATGACATTAGTTAGAGAAGAGGACACCAGATGACATTAGTTAGATAAGAGTAGACCAGATGACATTAGTTAGAGAAGAGGACATCAGAGGCCATTTGTTAGAGAAGAAGAGACCAGATGACATTATTTAGAGGAGACCAGATGACATTAATTAGAGAAGAGGAGACCAGATGACATTAGGTAGAGAAGAGGACACCAGATTACATTTGTTAGAGAACAAGAGACCAGATGACATTAGTTAGACAAGAGGTGTCCAGATGACATAAGTAAGAGAACAGGAGACCAGATGACATTAGTTAGAGAAGAGGATACCAGATGACATTAGGTAGAGAAGAGGAGACCAGATTACATTAGGTAGAGAAGAGGACACCAGATGACATTAGGTAGAGAAGAAGAGACCAGATGACATTATTTAGAGGAGACCAGATGACATTAATTAGAGAAGAGGAGACCAGATGACATTAGGTAGAGAAGAGGACACCAGATTACATTAGGTAGAGAAGAAGGGACCAAGATGACTTTAGTTAGAGAAGAGGACATCAGATGCTATTTGTTAGAGATGAAGAGGACACCAGATGACATTAGTTAGAGAAGAAGAGACAAAGATGACATTAGTTAGAGAAGAGGACATCAGAGACCATTTGTTAGAGACGAAGAGACCAGATGACTTTAGTTAGAGAAGAAGAGACCAGATGACATTATTTAGAGGAGACCAGATGACATTAATTAGAGAAGAGGAGACCAGATGACATTAGGTAGAAAAGAGGACACCAGATTACATTAGGTAGAGAAGAAGGGACCAAGATGACTTTAGTTAGAGAAGAGGACATCAGATGCTATTTGTTAGAGATGAAGAGGACACCAGATGACATTAGTTAGAGAAGAGGACACCAGATGACGTTACTTAGAGAAGAGGAGACCAGATGACATTAGTTAGAGAAGAAGAGACCAGATGACGTTAGTTAGAGAAGAGGACATTAGTTAGAGAAGAAGAGACCAGAGGACATTAGTTAGAGAAGAAGAGACCAGATGACATTAGTTAGAGAAGAAGAGACCAGATGACATTAGGTAGAGAAGAGGTGTCCAGATGACATAAGTAAGAGAACAGGAGACCAGATGACATTAGTTAGAGAAGAGGATACCAGATGACATTAGTTAGATAAGAGTAGACCAGATGACATTAGTTAGAGAAGAGGAGACCAGATGACATTAGTTAGAGAAGAGGAGACCAGATGACATAAGTAAGAGAAAAGGAGACCAGATGACATTAGTTAGAGAAGAGGATACCAGATGACATTTGTTAGAGAACAGGAGACCAGATGACATTAGTTAGACAAGAGGTGTCCAGATGACATAAGTAAGAGATCAGGAGACCAGATGACATTAGTTAGAGAAGAGGATACCAGATGACATTAGTTAGAGAAGAGGAGACCAGATTACATTAGGTAGAGAAGAGGACACCAGATGACATTAGGTAGAGAAGAGTAGACCAGATGACATTAGTTAGAGAAGAGGACATCAGAGTCCATTTATTAGAGACGAAGAGACCAGATGACATTAGTTAGAGAAGAGGACACCAGATGACATTAGTTAGATAAGAGTAGACCAGATGACATTAGTTAGAGAAGAGGACATCAGAGGCCATTTGTTAGAGAAGAAGAGACCAGATGACATTATTTAGAGGAGACCAGATGACATTAATTAGAGAAGAGGAGACCAGATGGCATTAGGTAGAGAAGAGGACACCAGATTACATTTGTTAGAGAACAAGAGACCAGATGACATTAGTTAGACAAGAGGTGTCCAGATGACATAAGTAAGAGAACAGGAGACCAGATGACATTAGTTAGAGAAGAGGATACCAGATGACATTAGTTAGAGAAGAGGAGACCAGATTACATTAGGTAGAGAAGAGGACACCAGATGACATTAGGTAGAGAAGAGGAGACCATATTACATTAGGTAGAGAAGAGGACACCAGATGACATTAGGTAGAGAAGAAGAGACCAGATGACATTATTTAGAGGAGACCAGATGACATTAATTAGAGAAGAGGAGACCAGATGACATTAGGTAGAGAAGAGGACACCAGATTACATTAGGTAGAGAAGAAGGGACCAAGATGACTTTAGTTAGAGAAGAGGACATCAGATGCTATTTGTTAGAGATGAAGAGGACACCAGATGACATTAGTTAGAGAAGAAGAGACAAAGATGACATTAGTTAGAGAAGAGGACATCAGAGACCATTTGTTAGAGACGAAGAGACCAGATGACTTTAGTTAGAGAAGAAGAGACCAGATGACATTATTTAGAGGAGACCAGATGACATTAATTAGAGAAGAGGAGACCAGATGACATTAGGTAGAGAAGAGGACACCAGATTACATTAGGTAGAGAAGAAGGGACCAAGATGACTTTAGTTAGAGAAGAGGACATCAGATGCTATTTGTTAGAGATGAAGAGGACACCAGATGACATTAGTTAGAGAAGAGGACACCAGATGACGTTACGTAGAGAAGAGGAGACCAGATGACATTAGTTAGAGAAGAAGAGACCAGATGACGTTAGTTAGAGAAGAGGACATTAGTTAGAGAAGAAGAGACCAGATGACATTACTTAGAGAAGAAGAGACCAGATGACGTTAGTTAGAGAAGAGGACATTCGTTAGAGAAGAAGAGACCAGATGACATTACTTAGAGAAGAAGAGACCAGATGACGTTAGTTAGAGAAGAGGACATTAGTTAGAGGTGAAGAGACCAGATGACATTACTTAGAGAAGAAAAGACCAGATGACGTTAGTTAGAGAAGAGGACATTAGTTAGAGAAGAAGAGACCAGATGACATTACTTAGAGAAGAATAGACCAGATGACATTACTTAGAGAAGAAGAGACCAGATGACATTAGGTAGAGAAGAGTACATCAGATGACATTAGGTAGAGAAGAAGGGAACAAGATGACTTTAGTTAGAGAAGAGGACATCAGATGACATTAGTTAGAGATGAGGACACCATATGACATTAGCTAGAGAATAGACCAGATGACATTAGGTAGAGAACAGGAGACCAGATGACATTTGATAGAGAAGAGGAGACCAGTTGACATTAGTTAGAGAAGAAGAGACCAAGATGACATTAGTTAGAGAAGAGGACATCAGAGGCCATTTGTTAGAGAAGAAGAGACCAGATGACATTATTTAGAGGAGACCAGATGACATTAATTAGAGAAGAGGAGACCAGATGACATTAGGTAGAGAAGAAGACACCAGATTACATTAGGAAGAGAATAAGGGACCAAGATGACTTTAGTTAGAGAAGAGGACATCAGATGCTATTTGTTAGAGATGAAGAGGACACCAGATGACATTAGTTAGAGAAGAGACCAGATGACATTAGGTAGAGAAAATGAGACCAGATGACATTAGTTAGAGAAGAGGACATCAGATGACATTAGTTAGAGATGAAGAGGCCACATGACATTTTTTAGAGGAGACCAGCTGACAATAGTTAGAGAAGAAGAGACCAAATGACATAAGGTAGAGAAGAGGACATCAGATGCTATTTGTTAGAGATGAAGAGGACATCAGATGACATTAGTTAGAGAAGAGACCAGATGACGTTAGTTGGAGAAGAGTTGACCAGATGACATTAGTTAGAGAAGAAGATACCAGATGACATTACTTAGAGAAGAGGACACCAGATGACATTAGTTAGAGAAGAGGACACCAGATGACATTAGTTAGAGAAGAGACCAGATGACATTAGTTAGAGAAGAAGAGACCAGATGACGTTAGTTAGAGAAGAGGACATCAGATGACATTAGTTAGAGAAGAAGAGACCAGATGACCTTACTTAGAGAAGAAGAGACCAGATGACATTAGTTTTAGAAGAGGACACCAGATGACATTAGTTAGAGAACAGGAGACAAGATGACATTAGTTAGAGAAGAGGATACCAGATGACAATAGTTAGATAAGAGTAGACCAGATGACATTAGTTAGAGAAGAGGAGACCAGATGACATTAGTTAGAGAAGAGGAGACCAGATGACATAAGTAAGAGAACAGGACACCAGATGACATTAGTTAGATAAGAGTAGACCAGATGACATTAGTTAGAGAAGAGGACACCAGATGACATTAGTTAGAGAAGAGGAGACCAGATGACATAAGTAAGAGAACAGGAGACCATATGACATTAGTTAAAGAAGAGGACACCAGATGACATTAGTTAGAGAAGAGGATACCAAATGACATTTGTTAGAGAACAGGAGACCAGATGACATTAGTTAGACAAGAGGTGTCCAGATGACATAAGTAAGAGAACAGGATACCAGATGACATTAGTTAGAGAAGAGGAGACCAGATGACATTAGTTAGAGAAGAGGATACCAGATGACATTAGGTAGAGAAGAAGAGACCAAGATGACATTAGTTAGAGAAGAAGACATCAGAGTCCATTTATTAGAGACGAAGAGACCAGATGACATTAGTTAGAGAAGAGGTGTCCAGATGACATAAGTAAGATAACAGGAGACCAGATGACATTAGTTAGAGAAGAGGATACCAGATGACATTAGTTAGATAAGAGTAGACCAGATGACATTAGTTAGAGAAGAGGAGACCAGATGACATTAGTTAGAGAAGAGGAGACCAGATGACATAAGTAAGAGAACAGGAGACCAGATGACATTAGTTAGACAAGAGGTGTCCAGATGACATAAGTAAGAGAACAGGAGACCAGATGACATTAGTTAGAGAAGAGGATACCAGATGACATTAGGTAGAGAAGAGTACATCAGATGACATTAGGTAGAGAAGAAGGGAACAAGATGACTTTAGTTAGAGAAGAGGACATCAGATGACTTTAGTTAGAGAAGAGGACATCAGATGACATTAGTTAGAGAAGAGGACATCAGATGACATTAGTTAGAGATGAAGAGGCCACATGACATTTGTTAGAGGAGACCAGCTGACAATAGTTAGAGAAGAAGAGACCAAATGACATTAGGTAGAGAAGAGGACATCAGATGAGATTAGGTAGAGAAGAAGGGACCAATATGACTTTAGTTAGAGAAGAGGACATCAGATGCTATTTGTTAGAGATGAAGACGACACCAGATGACATTAGTTAGAGAAGAGACCAGATGACGTTAGTTAGAGAAGAGTTGACCAGATGACATTAGTTAGAGAAGAAGATACCAGATGACATTACTTAGAGAAGAGGACACCAGATGACATTAGTTAGAGAAGAGGACACCAGATGACATTAGTTAGAGAAGAGGACACCAGATGACATTAGTTAGAGAAGAAGAGACCAGATGACGTTAGTTAGAGAAGAGGACATCAGATGACATTAGTTAGAGAAGAAGAGACCAGATGACCTTACTTAGAGAAGAAGAGACCAGATAACATTAGTTAGAGAAGAAGAGACCAGATGACATTAGTTAGAGAACGGGAGACCAGATGATATTAGTTAGAGAAGAGGATACCAGATGACATTAGTTAGATAAGAGTAGACCAGATGACATTAGTTAGAGAAGAGGAGACCAGATGATATTAGTTAGAGAAGAGGAGACCAGATGACATAAGTAAGAGAACAGGACACCAGATGACATTAGTTAGATAAGAGTAGACCAGATGACATTAGTTAGAGAAGAGGACACCAGATGACATTAGTTAGAGAAGAGGAGACCAGATGACATAAGTAAGAGAACAGGAGACCAGATGACATTAGTTAAAGAAGAGGACACCAGATGACATTAGTTAGAGAAGAGGATACCAGATGACATTTGTTAGAGAACAGGAGACCAGATGACATTTTTTAGACAAGAGGTGTCCAGATGACATAAGTAAGAGAACAGGAGACCAGATGACATTAGTTAGAGAAGGGGATACCAGATGACATTAGTTAGAGAAGAGGAGACCAGATTACATTAGGTAGAGAAGAGGACACCAGATGACATTAGGTAGAGAAGAAGAGACCAAGATGACATTAGTTAGAGAAGAATACATCAGAGTCCATTTATTAGAGACGAAGAGACCAGATGACATTAGTTAGAGAAGAGGTGTCCAGATGACATAAGTAAGAGAACAGGAGACCAGATGACATTAGTTAGAGAAGAGGATACCAGATGACATTAGTTAGATAAGAGTAGACCAGATGACATTAGTTAGATAAGAGTAGACCAGATGACATTAGTTAGAGAAGAGGACACCAGATGACATTAGTTAGAGAAGAGGACACCAGATGACGTTACGTAGAGAAGAGGAGACCAGATGACATTAGTTAGAGAAGAAGAGACCAGATGACGTTAGTTAGAGAAGAGGACATTAGTTAGAGAAGAAGAGACCAGATGACATTACTTAGAGAAGAATAGACCAGATGACATTACTTAGAGAAGAAGAGACCAGATGACATTAGGTAGAGAAGAGTACATCAGATGACATTAGGTAGAGAAGAAGGGAACAAGATGACTTTAGTTAGAGAAGAGGACATCAGATGACATTAGTTAGAGATGAGGACACCATATGACATTAGCTAGAGAATAGACCAGATGACATTAGGTAGAGAACAGGAGACCAGATGACATTTGATAGAGAAGAGGAGACCAGTTGACATTAGTTAGAGAAGAAGAGACCAAGATGACATTAGTTAGAGAAGAGGACATCAGAGGCCATTTGTTAGAGAAGAAGAGACCAGATGACATTATTTAGAGGAGACCAGATGACATTAATTAGAGAAGAGGAGACCAGATGACATTAGGTAGAGAAGAAGACACCAGATTACATTAGGTAGAGAAGAAGGGACCAAGATGACTTTAGTTAGAGAAGAGGACATCAGATGCTATTTGTTAGAGATGAAGAGGACACCAGATGACATTAGTTAGAGAAGAGACCAGATGACATTAGGTAGAGAAAATGAGACCAGATGACATTAGTTAGAGAAGAGGACATCAGATGACATTAGTTAGAGATGAAGAGGCCACATGACATTTTTTAGAGGAGACCAGCTGACAATAGTTAGAGAAGAAGAGACCAAATGACATAAGGTAGAGAAGAGGACATCAGATGAGATTAGGTAGAGAAGAAGGGACCAATATGACTTTAGTTAGAGAAGAGGACATCAGATGCTATTTGTTAGAGATGAAGAGGACATCAGATGACATTAGTTAGAGAAGAGACCAGATGACGTTAGTTGGAGAAGAGTTGACCAGATGACATTAGTTAGAGAAGAAGATACCAGATGACATTACTTAGAGAAGAGGACACCAGATGACATTAGTTAGAGAAGAGGACACCAGATGACATTAGTTAGAGAAGAGACCAGATGACATTAGTTAGAGAAGAAGAGACCAGATGACGTTAGTTAGAGAAGAGGACATCAGATGACATTAGTTAGAGAAGAAGAGACCAGATGACCTTACTTAGAGAAGAAGAGACCAGATGACATTAGTTTTAGAAGAGGACACCAGATGACATTAGTTAGAGAACAGGAGACCAGATGACATTAGTTAGAGAAGAGGATACCAGATGACAATAGTTAGATAAGAGTAGACCAGATGACATTAGTTAGAGAAGAGGAGACCAGATGACATTAGTTAGAGAAGAGGAGACCAGATGACATAAGTAAGAGAACAGGACACCAGATGACATTAGTTAGATAAGAGTAGACCAGATGACATTAGTTAGAGAAGAGGACACCAGATGACATTAGTTAGAGAAGAGGAGACCAGATGACATAAGTAAGAGAACAGGAGACCATATGACATTAGTTAAAGAAGAGGACACCAGATGACATTAGTTAGAGAAGAGGATACCAAATGACATTTGTTAGAGAACAGGAGACCAGATGACATTAGTTAGACAAGAGGTGTCCAGATGACATAAGTAAGAGAACAGGATACCAGATGACATTAGTTAGAGAAGAGGAGACCAGATTACATTAGGTAGAGAAGAGGACACCAGATGACATTAGGTAGAGAAGAAGAGACCAAGATGACATTAGTTAGAGAAGAAGACATCAGAGTCCATTTATTAGAGACGAAGAGACCAGATGACATTAGTTAGAGAAGAGGTGTCCAGATGACATAAGTAAGATAACAGGAGACCAGATGACATTAGTTAGAGAAGAGGATACCAGATGACATTAGTTAGATAAGAGTAGACCAGATGACATTAGTTAGAGAAGAGGAGACCAGATGACATTAGTTAGAGAAGAGGAGACCAGATGACATAAGTAAGAGAACAGGAGACCAGATGACATTAGTTAGACAAGAGGTGTCCAGATGACATAAGTAAGAGAACAGGAGACCAGATGACATTAGTTAGAGAAGAGGATACCAGATGACATTAGGTAGAGAAGAGTACATCAGATGACATTAGGTAGAGAAGAAGGGAACAAGATGACTTTAGTTAGAGAAGAGGACATCAGATGACTTTAGTTAGAGAAGAGGACATCAGATGACATTAGTTAGAGAAGAGGACATCAGATGACATTAGTTAGAGATGAAGAGGCCACATGACATTTGTTAGAGGAGACCAGCTGACAATAGTTAGAGAAGAAGAGACCAAATGACATTAGGTAGAGAAGAGGACATCAGATGAGATTAGGTAGAGAAGAAGGGACCAATATGACTTTAGTTAGAGAAGAGGACATCAGATGCTATTTGTTAGAGATGAAGACGACACCAGATGACATTAGTTAGAGAAGAGACCAGATGACGTTAGTTAGAGAAGAGTTGACCAGATGACATTAGTTAGAGAAGAAGATACCAGATGACATTACTTAGAGAAGAGGACACCAGATGACATTAGTTAGAGAAGAGGACACCAGATGACATTAGTTAGAGAAGAGGACACCAGATGACATTAGTTAGAGAAGAAGAGACCAGATGACGTTAGTTAGAGAAGAGGACATCAGATGACATTAGTTAGAGAAGAAGAGACCAGATGACCTTACTTAGAGAAGAAGAGACCAGATAACATTAGTTAGAGAAGAAGAGACCAGATGACATTAGTTAGAGAACGGGAGACCAGATGATATTAGTTAGAGAAGAGGATAC
Source organism: Lampris incognitus (assembly GCF_029633865.1). Lineage (NCBI taxonomy): Eukaryota > Metazoa > Chordata > Actinopteri > Lampriformes > Lampridae > Lampris > Lampris incognitus. The sequence goes on along the minus strand of NC_079211.1, from coordinate 66,564,313 downwards.
CAGATGACATTAGTTAGATAAGAGTAGACCAGATGACATTAGTTAGAGAAGAGGAGACCAGATGATATTAGTTAGAGAAGAGGAGACCAGATGACATAAGTAAGAGAACAGGACACCAGATGACATTAGTTAGATAAGAGTAGACCAGATGACATTAGTTAGAGAAGAGGACACCAGATGACATTAGTTAGAGAAGAGGAGACCAGATGACATAAGTAAGAGAACAGGAGACCAGATGACATTAGTTAAAGAAGAGGACACCAGATGACATTAGTTAGAGAAGAGGATACCAGATGACATTTGTTAGAGAACAGGAGACCAGATGACATTTTTTAGACAAGAGGTGTCCAGATGACATAAGTAAGAGAACAGGAGACCAGATGACATTAGTTAGAGAAGGGGATACCAGATGACATTAGTTAGAGAAGAGGAGACCAGATTACATTAGGTAGAGAAGAGGACACCAGATGACATTAGGTAGAGAAGAAGAGACCAAGATGACATTAGTTAGAGAAGAATACATCAGAGTCCATTTATTAGAGACGAAGAGACCAGATGACATTAGTTAGAGAAGAGGTGTCCAGATGACATAAGTAAGAGAACAGGAGACCAGATGACATTAGTTAGAGAAGAGGATACCAGATGACATTAGTTAGATAAGAGTAGACCAGATGACATTAGTTAGAGAAGAGGAGACCAGATGACATTAGTTAGAGAAGAGGAGACCAGATGACATAAGTAAGAGAACAGGAGACCAGATGACATTAGTTAGAGAAGAGGATACCAGATGACATTAGGTAGAGAAGAGTACATCAGATGACATTAGGTAGAGAAGAAGGGAACAAGATGACTTTAGTTAGAGAAGAGGACATCAGATGACTTTAGTTAGAGAAGAGGACATCAGATGACATTAGTTAGAGAAGAGGACATCAGATGACATTAGTTAGAGATGAAGAGGCCACATGACATTTGTTAGAGGAGACCAGCTGACAACAGTTAGAGAAGAAGAGACCAAATGACATTAGGTAGAGAAGAGGACATCAGATGAGATTAGGTAGAGAAGAAGGGACCAATATGACTTTAGTTAGAGAAGAGGACATCAGATGCTATTTGTTAGAGATGAAGACGACACCAGATGACATTAGTTAGAGAAGAGACCAGATGACGTTAGTTAGAGAAGAGTTGACCAGATGACATTAGTTAGAGAAGAAGATACCAGATGACATTACTTAGAGAAGAGGACACCAGATGACATTAGTTAGAGAAGAGGACACCAGATGACATTAGTTAGAGAAGAGGACACCAGATGACATTAGTTAGAGAAGAAGAGACCAGATGACGTTAGTTAGAGAAGAGGACATCAGATGACATTAGTTAGAGAAGAAGAGACCAGATGACCTTACTTAGAGAAGAAGAGACCAGATAACATTAGTTAGAGAAGAAGAGACCAGATGACATTAGTTAGAGAACGGGAGACCAGATGATATTAGTTAGAGAAGAGGATACCAGATGACATTAGTTAGATAAGAGTAGACCAGATGACATTAGTTAGAGAAGAGGAGACCAGATGATATTAGTTAGAGAAGAGGAGACCAGATGACATAAGTAAGAGAACAGGACACCAGATGACATTAGTTAGATAAGAGTAGACCAGATGACATTAGTTAGAGAAGAGGACACCAGATGACATTAGTTAGAGAAGAGGAGACCAGATGACATAAGTAAGAGAACAGGAGACCAGATGACATTAGTTAAAGAAGAGGACACCAGATGACATTAGTTAGAGAAGAGGATACCAGATGACATTTGTTAGAGAACAGGAGACCAGATGACATTTTTTAGACAAGAGGTGTCCAGATGACATAAGTAAGAGAACAGGAGACCAGATGACATTAGTTAGAGAAGGGGATACCAGATGACATTAGTTAGAGAAGAGGAGACCAGATTACATTAGGTAGAGAAGAGGACACCAGATGACATTAGGTAGAGAAGAAGAGACCAAGATGACATTAGTTAGAGAAGAATACATCAGAGTCCATTTATTAGAGACGAAGAGACCAGATGACATTAGTTAGAGAAGAGGTGTCCAGATGACATAAGTAAGAGAACAGGAGACCAGATGACATTAGTTAGAGAAGAGGATACCAGATGACATTAGTTAGATAAGAGTAGACCAGATGACATTAGTTAGAGAAGAGGAGACCAGATGACATTAGTTAGAGAAGAGGAGACCAGATGACATAAGTAAGAGAACAGGAGACCAGATGACATTAGTTAGAGAAGAGGATACCAGATGACATTTGTTAGAGAACAGGAGACCAGATGACATTAGTTAGACAAGAGGTGTCCAGATGACATAAGTAAGAGAACAGGAGACCAGATGACATTAGTTAGAGAAGAGGATACCAGATGACATTAGTTAGAGAAGAGGAGACCAGATTACATTAGGTAGAGAAGAGGACACCAGATGACATTAGGTAGAGAAGAGGAGACCAGATTACATTAGGTAGAGAAGAGGACACCAGATGACATTAGGTAGAGAAGAGGACACCAGATTACATTTGTTAGAGAACAAGAGACCAGATGACATTAGTTAGACAAGAGGTGTCCAGATGACATAAGTAAGAGAACAGGAGACCAGATGACATTAGTTAGAGAAGAGGATACCAGATGACATTAGGTAGAGAAGAGGAGACCAGATTACATTAGGTAGAGAAGAGGACACCAGATGACATTAGGTAGAGAAGAAGAGACCAGATGACATTATTTAGAGGAGACCAGATGACATTAATTAGAGAAGAGGAGACCAGATGACATTAGGTAGAGAAGAGGACACCAGATTACATTAGGTAGAGAAGAAGGGACCAAGATGACTTTAGTTAGAGAAGAGGACATCCGATGCTATTTGTTAGAGATGAAGAGGACACCAGATGACATTAGTTAGAGAAGAAGAGACAAAGATGACATTAGTTAGAGAAGAGGACATCAGAAACCATTTGTTAGAGACGAAGAGACCAGATGACTTTAGTTAGAGAAGAAGAGACCAGATGACATTATTTAGAGGAGACCAGATGACATTAATTAGAGAAGAGGAGACCAGATGACATTAGGTAGAGAAGAGGACACCAGATTACATTAGGTAGAGAAGAAGGGACCAAGATGACTTTAGTTAGAGAAGAGGACATCAGATGCTATTTGTTAGAGATGAAGAGGACACCAGATGACATTAGTTAGAGAAGAGGACACCAGATGACGTTACTTAGAGAAGAGGAGACCAGATGACATTAGTTAGAGAAGAAGAGACCAGATGACGTTAGTTAGAGAAGAGGACATTAGTTAGAGAAGAAGAGACCAGAGGACATTAGTTAGAGAAGAAGAGACCAGATAACATTAGTTAGAGAAGAAGAGACCAGATGACATTAGGTAGAGAAGAGGTGTCCAGATGACATAAGTAAGAGAACAGGAGACCAGATGACATTAGTTAGAGAAGAGCATACCAGATTACATTAGTTAGAGAAGAGGAGACCAGATTACATTAGGTAGAGAAGAGGACACCAGATGACATTAGGTAGAGAAGAAGAGACCAAGATGACATTAGTTAGAGAAGAATACATCAGAGTCCATTTATTAGAGACGAAGAGACCAGATGACATTAGTTAGAGAAGAGGTGTCCAGATGACATAAGTAAGAGAACAGGAGACCAGATGACATTAGTTAGAGAAGAGGATACCAGATGACATTAGTTAGATAAGAGTAGACCAGATGACATTAGTTAGAGAAGAGGAGACCAGATGACATTAGTTAGAGAAGAGGAGACCAGATGACATAAGTAAGAGAACAGGAGACCAGATGACATTAGTTAGAGAAGAGGATACCAGATTACATTAGGTAGAGAAGAGGACACCAGATGACATTAGGTAGAGAAGAGGATACCAGATTACATTAGGTAGAGAAGAGGACACCAGATGACATTAGGTAGAGAAGAGGATACCAGATGACATTTGTTAGAGAACAGGAGACCAGATGACATTAGCTAGACAAGAGGTGTCCAGATGACATAAGTAAGAGAACAGGAGACCAGACGACATTAGTTAGAGAAGAGGATACCAGATGACATTAGTTAGAGAAGAGGAGACCAGATTACATTAGGTAGAGAAGAGGACACCAGATGACATTAGGTAGAGAAGAGGAGACCAGATTACATTAGGTAGAGAAGAGGACACCAGATGACATTAGGTAGAGAAGAAGAGACCAAGATGACATTAGTTAGAGAAGAGGACATCAGAGTCCATTTATTAGAGACGAAGAGACCAGATGACATTAGTTAGAGAAGAGGACACCAGATGACATTAGTTAGATAAGAGTAGACCAGATGACATTAGTTAGAGAAGAGGACATCAGAGGCCATTTGTTAGAGAAGAAGAGACCAGATGACATTATTTAGAGGAGACCAGATGACATTAATTAGAGAAGAGGAGACCAGATGACATTAGGTAGAGAAGAGGACACCAGATTACATTTGTTAGAGAACAAGAGACCAGATGACATTAGTTAGACAAGAGGTGTCCAGATGACATAAGTAAGAGAACAGGAGACCAGATGACATTAGTTAGAGAAGAGGATACCAGATGACATTAGGTAGAGAAGAGGAGACCAGATTACATTAGGTAGAGAAGAGGACACCAGATGACATTAGGTAGAGAAGAAGAGACCAGATGACATTATTTAGAGGAGACCAGATGACATTAATTAGAGAAGAGGAGACCAGATGACATTAGGTAGAGAAGAGGACACCAGATTACATTAGGTAGAGAAGAAGGGACCAAGATGACTTTAGTTAGAGAAGAGGACATCAGATGCTATTTGTTAGAGATGAAGAGGACACCAGATGACATTAGTTAGAGAAGAGGACACCAGATGACGTTACTTAGAGAAGAGGAGACCAGATGACATTAGTTAGAGAAGAAGAGACCAGATGACGTTAGTTAGAGAAGAGGACACCAGATGACATTAGGTAGAGAAGAGGAGACCAGATTACATTAGGTAGAGAAGAGGACACCAGATGACATTAGGTAGAGAAGAAGAGACCAAGATGACATTAGTTAGAGAAGAGGACATCAGAGTCCATTTATTAGAGACGAAGAGACCAGATGACATTAGTTAGAGAAGAGGACACCAGATGACATTAGTTAGATAAGAGTAGACCAGATGACATTAGTTAGAGAAGAGGACATCAGAGGCCATTTGTTAGAGAAGAAGAGACCAGATGACATTATTTAGAGGAGACCAGATGACATTAATTAGAGAAGAAGAGACCAGATGACATTAGGTAGAGAAGAGGTGTCCAGATGACATAAGTAAGAGAACAGGAGACCAGATGACATTAGTTAGAGAAGAGGATACCAGATGACATTAGTTAGATAAGAGTAGACCAGATGACATTAGTTAGAGAAGAGGAGACCAGATGACATTAGTTAGAGAAGAGGAGACCAGATGACATAAGTAAGAGAAAAGGAGACCAGATAACATTAGTTAGAGAAGAGGATACCAGATGACATTTGTTAGAGAACAGGAGACCAGATGACATTAGTTAGAGAAGAGGATACCAGATGACATTAGTTAGAGAAGAGTAGACCAGATGACATTAGTTAGAGAAGAGGAGACCAGATGACATTAGTTAGAGAAGAGGAGACCAGATGACATAAGTAAGAGAACAGGAGACAAGATGACATTAGTTAGACAAGAGGTGTCCAGATGACATAAGTAAGAGAACAGGAGACCAGATGACATTAGTTAGAGAAGAGGATACCAGATGACATTAGTTAGAGAAGAGGACACCAGATTACATTAGGTAGAGAAGAAGGGACCAAGATGACTTTAGTTAGAGAAGAGGACATCCGATGCTATTTGTTAGAGATGAAGAGGACACCAGATGACATTAGTTAGAGAAGAAGAGACAAAGATGACATTAGTTAGAGAAGAGGACATCAGAAACCATTTGTTAGAGACGAAGAGACCAGATGACTTTAGTTAGAGAAGAAGAGACCAGATGACATTATTTAGAGGAGACCAGATGACATTAATTAGAGAAGAGGAGACCAGATGACATTAGGTAGAGAAGAGGACACCAGATTACATTAGGTAGAGAAGAAGGGACCAAGATGACTTTAGTTAGAGAAGAGGACATCAGATGCTATTTGTTAGAGATGAAGAGGACACCAGATGACATTAGTTAGAGAAGAGGACACCAGATGACGTTACTTAGAGAAGAGGAGACCAGATGACATTAGTTAGAGAAGAAGAGACCAGATGACGTTAGTTAGAGAAGAGGACATTAGTTAGAGAAGAAGAGACCAGAGGACATTAGTTAGAGAAGAAGAGACCAGATAACATTAGTTAGAGAAGAAGAGACCAGATGACATTAGGTAGAGAAGAGGTGTCCAGATGACATAAGTAAGAGAACAGGAGACCAGATGACATTAGTTAGAGAAGAGCATACCAGATTACATTAGTTAGAGAAGAGGAGACCAGATTACATTAGGTAGAGAAGAGGACACCAGATGACATTAGGTAGAGAAGAAGAGACCAAGATGACATTAGTTAGAGAAGAATACATCAGAGTCCATTTATTAGAGACGAAGAGACCAGATGACATTAGTTAGAGAAGAGGTGTCCAGATGACATAAGTAAGAGAACAGGAGACCAGATGACATTAGTTAGAGAAGAGGATACCAGATGACATTAGTTAGATAAGAGTAGACCAGATGACATTAGTTAGAGAAGAGGAGACCAGATGACATTAGTTAGAGAAGAGGAGACCAGATGACATAAGTAAGAGAACAGGAGACCAGATGACATTAGTTAGAGAAGAGGATACCAGATTACATTAGGTAGAGAAGAGGACACCAGATGACATTAGGTAGAGAAGAGGATACCAGATTACATTAGGTAGAGAAGAGGACACCAGATGACATTAGGTAGAGAAGAGGATACCAGATGACATTTGTTAGAGAACAGGAGACCAGATGACATTAGCTAGACAAGAGGTGTCCAGATGACATAAGTAAGAGAACAGGAGACCAGACGACATTAGTTAGAGAAGAGGATACCAGATGACATTAGTTAGAGAAGAGGAGACCAGATTACATTAGGTAGAGAAGAGGACACCAGATGACATTAGGTAGAGAAGAGGAGACCAGATTACATTAGGTAGAGAAGAGGACACCAGATGACATTAGGTAGAGAAGAAGAGACCAAGATGACATTAGTTAGAGAAGAGGACATCAGAGTCCATTTATTAGAGACGAAGAGACCAGATGACATTAGTTAGAGAAGAGGACACCAGATGACATTAGTTAGATAAGAGTAGACCAGATGACATTAGTTAGAGAAGAGGACATCAGAGGCCATTTGTTAGAGAAGAAGAGACCAGATGACATTATTTAGAGGAGACCAGATGACATTAATTAGAGAAGAGGAGACCAGATGACATTAGGTAGAGAAGAGGACACCAGATTACATTTGTTAGAGAACAAGAGACCAGATGACATTAGTTAGACAAGAGGTGTCCAGATGACATAAGTAAGAGAACAGGAGACCAGATGACATTAGTTAGAGAAGAGGATACCAGATGACATTAGGTAGAGAAGAGGAGACCAGATTACATTAGGTAGAGAAGAGGACACCAGATGACATTAGGTAGAGAAGAAGAGACCAGATGACATTATTTAGAGGAGACCAGATGACATTAATTAGAGAAGAGGAGACCAGATGACATTAGGTAGAGAAGAGGACACCAGATTACATTAGGTAGAGAAGAAGGGACCAAGATGACTTTAGTTAGAGAAGAGGACATCAGATGCTATTTGTTAGAGATGAAGAGGACACCAGATGACATTAGTTAGAGAAGAGGACACCAGATGACGTTACTTAGAGAAGAGGAGACCAGATGACATTAGTTAGAGAAGAAGAGACCAGATGACGTTAGTTAGAGAAGAGGACACCAGATGACATTAGGTAGAGAAGAGGAGACCAGATTACATTAGGTAGAGAAGAGGACACCAGATGACATTAGGTAGAGAAGAAGAGACCAAGATGACATTAGTTAGAGAAGAGGACATCAGAGTCCATTTATTAGAGACGAAGAGACCAGATGACATTAGTTAGAGAAGAGGACACCAGATGACATTAGTTAGATAAGAGTAGACCAGATGACATTAGTTAGAGAAGAGGACATCAGAGGCCATTTGTTAGAGAAGAAGAGACCAGATGACATTATTTAGAGGAGACCAGATGACATTAATTAGAGAAGAAGAGACCAGATGACATTAGGTAGAGAAGAGGTGTCCAGATGACATAAGTAAGAGAACAGGAGACCAGATGACATTAGTTAGAGAAGAGGATACCAGATGACATTAGTTAGATAAGAGTAGACCAGATGACATTAGTTAGAGAAGAGGAGACCAGATGACATTAGTTAGAGAAGAGGAGACCAGATGACATAAGTAAGAGAAAAGGAGACCAGATAACATTAGTTAGAGAAGAGGATACCAGATGACATTTGTTAGAGAACAGGAGACCAGATCACATTAGTTAGACAAGAGGTGTCCAGATGACATAAGTAAGAGAACAGGAGACCAGATGACATTAGTTAGAGAAGAGGATACCAGATGACATTAGTTAGAGAAGAGGAGACCAGATTACATTAGGTAGAGAAGAGGACACCAGATGACATTAGGTAGAGAAGAGGAGACCAGATGACATTAGGTAGAGAAGAGGACACCAGATGACATTAGGTAGAGAAGAAGAGACCAAGATGACATTAGTTAGAGAAGAGGACATCAGAGTCCATTTATTAGAGACGAAGAGACCAGATGACATTAGTTAGAGAAGAGGACACCAGATGACATTAGTTAGATAAGAGTAGACCAGGTGACATTAGTTAGAGAAGAGGACATCAGAGGCCATTTGTTAGAGAAGAAGAGACCAGATGACATTATTTAGAGGAGACCAGATGACATTAATTAGAGAAGAGGAGACCAGATGGCATTAGGTAGAGAAGAGGACACCAGATTACATTTGTTAGAGAACAAGAGACCAGATGACATTAGTTAGACAAGAGGTGTCCAGATGACATAAGTAAGAGAACAGGAGACCAGATGACATTAGTTAGAGAAGAGGATACCAGATGACATTAGTTAGAGAAGAGGAGACCAGATTACATTAGGTAGAGAAGAGGACACCAGATGACATTAGGTAGAGAAGAGGAGACCAGATTACATTAGGTAGAGAAGAGGACACCAGATGACATTAGGTAGAGAAGAAGAGACCAGATGACATTATTTAGAGGAGACCAGATGACATTAATTAGAGAAGAGGAGACCAGATGACATTAGGTAGAGAAGAGGACACCAGATTACATTAGGTAGAGAAGAAGGGACCAAGATGACTTTAGTTAGAGAAGAGGACATCAGATGACGTTAGTTAGAGAAGAGGACATTAGTTAGAGAAGAAGAGACCAGATGACATTACTTAGAGAAGAATAGACCAGATGACATTACTTAGAGAAGAAGAGACCAGATGACATTAGGTAGAGAAGAGTACATCAGATGACATTAGGTAGAGAAGAAGGGAACAAGATGACTTTAGTTAGAGAAGAGGACATCAGATGACATTAGTTAGAGATGAGGACACCATATGACATTAGCTAGAGAATAGACCAGATGACATTAGGTAGAGAACAGGAGACCAGATGACATTTGATAGAGAAGAGGAGACCAGTTGACATTAGTTAGAGAAGAAGAGACCAAGATGACATTAGTTAGAGAAGAGGACATCAGAGGCCATTTGTTAGAGAAGAAGAGACCAGATGACATTATTTAGAGGAGACCAGATGACATTAATTAGAGAAGAGGAGACCAGATGACATTAGGTAGAGAAGAAGACACCAGATTACATTAGGTAGAGAAGAAGGGACCAAGATGACTTTAGTTAGAGAAGAGGACATCAGATGCTATTTGTTAGAGATGAAGAGGACACCAGATGACATTAGTTAGAGAAGAGACCAGATGACATTAGGTAGAGAAAATGAGACCAGATGACATTAGTTAGAGAAGAGGACATCAGATGACATTAGTTAGAGATGAAGAGGCCACATGACATTTGTTAGAGGAGACCAGCTGACAATAGTTAGAGAAGAAGAGACCAAATGACATAAGGTAGAGAAGAGGACATCAGATGAGATTAGGTAGAGAAGAAGGGACCAATATGACTTTAGTTAGAGAAGAGGACATCAGATGCTATTTGTTAGAGATGAAGAGGACATCAGATGACATTAGTTAGAGAAGAGACCAGATGACGTTAGTTAGAGAAGAGTTGACCAGATGACATTAGTTAGAGAAGAAGATACCAGATGACATTACTTAGAGAAGAGGACACCAGATGACATTAGTTAGAGAAGAGGACACCAGATGACATTAGTTAGAGAAGAGACCAGATGACATTAGTTAGAGAAGAAGAGACCAGATGACGTTAGTTAGAGAAGAGGACATCAGATGACATTAGTTAGAGAAGAAGAGACCAGATGACCTTACTTAGAGAAGAAGAGACCAGATGACATTAGTTAGAGAACAGGAGACCAGATGACATTAGTTAGAGAAGAGGATACCAGATGACATTAGTTAGATAAGAGTAGACCAGATGACATTAGTTAGAGAAGAGGAGACCAGATGACATTAGTTAGAGAAGAGGAGACCAGATGACATAAGTAAGAGAACAGGACACCAGATGACATTAGTTAGATAAGAGTAGACCAGATGACATTAGTTAGAGAAGAGGACACCAGATGACATTAGTTAGAGAAGAGGAGACCAGATGACATAAGTAAGAGAACAGGAGACCATATGACATTAGTTAAAGAAGAGGACACCAGATGACATTAGTTAGAGAAGAGGATACCAAATGACATTTGTTAGAGAACAGGAGACCAGATGACATTAGTTAGACAAGAGGTGTCCAGATGACATAAGTAAGAGAACAGGAGACCAGATGACATTAGTTAGAGAAGAGGATACCAGATGACATTAGTTAGAGAAGAGGAGACCAGATTACATTAGGTAGAGAAGAGGACACCAGATGACATTAGGTAGAGAAGAAGAGACCAAGATGACATTAGTTAGAGAAGAAGACATCAGAGTCCATTTATTAGAGACGAAGAGACCAGATGACATTAGTTAGAGAAGAGGTGTCCAGATGACATAAGTAAGAGAACAGGAGACCAGATGACATTAGTTAGAGAAGAGGATACCAGATGACATTAGTTAGATAAGAGTAGACCAGATGACATTAGTTAGAGAAGAGGAGACCAGATGACATTAGTTAGAGAAGAGGAGACCAGATGACATAAGTAAGAGAACAGGAGACCAGATGACATTAGTTAGACAAGAGGTGTCCAGATGACATAAGTAAGAGAACAGGAGACCAGATGACATTAGTTAGAGAAGAGGATACCAGATGACATTAGGTAGAGAAGAGTACATCAGATGACATTAGGTAGAGAAGAAGGGAACAAGATGACTTTAGTTAGAGAAGAGGACATCAGATGACATTAGTTAGAGATGAGGACACCAGATGACATTAGCTAGAGAAGAGACCAGATGACATTAGGTAGAGAACAGGAGACCAGATGACATTTGATAGAGAAGAGGAGACCAGTTGACATTAGTTAGAGAAGAAGAGACCAAGATGACATTAGTTAGAGAAGAGGACATCAGAGGCCATTTGTTAGAGAAGAAGAGACCAGATGACATTATTTAGAGGAGACCAGATGACATTAATTAGAGAAGAGGAGACCAGATGACATTAGGTAGAGAAAAAGACACCAGATTACATTAGGTAGAGAAGAAGGGACCACGATGACTTTAGTTAGAGAAGAGGACATCAGATGCTATTTGTTAGAGATGAAGAGGACACCAGATGACATTAGTTAGAGATGAGACCAGATGACATTAGGTAGAGAAAATGAGACCAGATGACATTAGTTAGAGAAGAGGACATCAGATGACATTAGTTAGAGATGAAGAGGCCACATGACATTTGTTAGAGGAGACCAGCTGACAATAGTTAGAGAAGAAGAGACCAAATGACATAAGGTAGAGAAGAGGACATCAGATGAGATTAGGTAGAGAAGAAGGGACCAATATGACTTTAGTTAGAGAAGAGGACATCAGATGCTATTTGTTAGAGATGAAGAGGACACCAGATGACATTAGTTAGAGAAGAGACCAGATGACGTTAGTTAGAGAAGAGTTGACCAGATGACATTAGTTAGAGAAGAAGATACCAGATGACATTACTTAGAGAAGAGGACACCAGATGACATTAGTTAGAGAAGAGGACACCAGATGACATTAGTTAGAGAAGAGACCAGATGACATTAGTTAGAGAAGAAGAGACCAGATGACGTTAGTTAGAGAAGAGGACATCAGATGACATTAGTTAGAGAAGAAGAGACCAGATGACCTTACTTAGAGAAGAAGAGACCAGATGACATTAGTTAGAGAAGAGACCAGAGGACATTAGTTAGAGAAGAAGAGACCAGATAACATTAGTTAGAGAAGAAGACACCAGAAGACATTAGGTAGAGAAGAGGTGTCCAGATGACATAAGTAAGAGAAGAGGAGACCAGATGACATTAGTTAGAGAAGAGGAGACCAGATGACATAAGTAAGAGAAAAGGAGACCAGATGACATTAGTTAGAGAAGAGGATACCAGATGACATTTGTTAGAGAACAGGAGACCAGATGACATTAGTTAGACAAGAGGTGTCCAGATGACATAAGTAAGAGAACAGGAGACCAGATGACATTAGTTAGAGAAGAGGATACCAGATGACATTAGTTAGAGAAGAGGAGACCAGATTACATTAGGTAGAGAAGAGGACACCAGATGACATTAGGTAGAGAAGAGGAGACCAGATTACATTAGGTAGAGAAGAGGACACCAGATGACATTAGGTAGAGAAGAAGAGACCAAGATGACATTAGTTAGAGAAGAGGACATCAGAGTCCATTTATTAGAGACGAAGAGACCAGATGACATTAGTTAGAGAAGAGGACACCAGATGACATTAGTTAGATAAGAGTAGACCAGATGACATTAGTTAGAGAAGAGGACATCAGAGGCCATTTGTTAGAGAAGAAGAGACCAGATGACATTATTTAGAGGAGACCAGATGACATTAATTAGAGAAGAGGAGACCAGATGACATTAGGTAGAGAAGAGGACACCAGATTACATTTGTTAGAGAACAAGAGACCAGATGACATTAGTTAGACAAGAGGTGTCCAGATGACATAAGTAAGAGAACAGGAGACCAGATGACATTAGTTAGAGAAGAGGATACCAGATGACATTAGTTAAAGAGGAGACCAGATTACATTAGGTAGAGAAGAGGACACCAGATGACATTAGGTAGAGAAGAGGAGACCAGATTACATTAGGTAGAGAAGAGGACACCAGATGACATTAGGTAGAGAAGAAGAGACCAGATGACATTATTTAGAGGAGACCAGATGACATTAATTAGAGAAGAGGAGACCAGATGACATTAGGTAGAGAAGAAGGGACCAAGATGACTTTAGTTAGAGAAGAGGACATTAGATGCTATTTGTTAGAGATGAAGAGGACACCAGATGACATTAGTTAGAGAAGAAGAGACAAAGATGACATTAGTTAGAGAAGAGGACATCAGAGACCATTTGTTAGAGACGAAGAGACCAGATGACTTTAGTTAGAGAAGAAGAGACCAGATGACATTATTTAGAGGAGACCAGATGACATTAATTAGAGAAGAGGAGACCAGATGACATTAGGTAGAGAAGAGGACACCAGATTACATTAGGTAGAGAAGAAGGGACCAAGATGACTTTAGTTAGAGAAGAGGACATCAGATGCTATTTGTTAGAGATGAAGAGGACACCAGATGACATTAGTTAGAGAAGAGGACACCAGATGACGTTACTTAGAGAAGAGGAGACCAGATGACATTAGTTAGAGAAGAAGAGACCAGATGACGTTAGTTAGAGAAGAGGACATTAGTTAGAGAAGAAGAGACCAGATGACATTACTTAGAGAAGAAGAGACCAGATGACGTTAGTTAGAGAAGAGGACATTCGTTAGAGAAGAAGAGACCAGATGACATTACTTAGAGAAGAAGAGACCAGATGACGTTAGTTAGAGAAGAGGACATTAGTTAGAGGTGAAGAGACCAGATGACATTACTTAGAGAAGAAGAGACCAGATGACGTTAGTTAGAGAAGAGGACATTAGTTAGAGAAGAAGAGACCAGATGACATTACTTAGAGAAGAATAGACCAGATGACATTACTTAGAGAAGAAGAGACCAGATGACATTAGGTAGAGAAGAGTACATCAGATGACATTAGGTAGAGAAGAAGGGAACAAGATGACTTTAGTTAGAGAAGAGGACATCAGATGACATTAGTTAGAGATGAGGACACCATATGACATTAGCTAGAGAATAGACCAGATGACATTAGGTAGAGAACAGGAGACCAGATGACATTTGATAGAGAAGAGGAGACCAGTTGACATTAGTTAGAGAAGAAGAGACCAAGATGACATTAGTTAGAGAAGAGGACATCAGAGGCCATTTGTTAGAGAAGAAGAGACCAGATGACATTATTTAGAGGAGACCAGATGACATTAATTAGAGAAGAGGAGACCAGATGACATTAGGTAGAGAAGAAGACACCAGATTACATTAGGTAGAGAAGAAGGGACCAAGATGACTTTAGTTAGAGAAGAGGACATCAGATGCTATTTGTTAGAGATGAAGAGGACACCAGATGACATTAGTTAGAGAAGAGACCAGATGACATTAGGTAGAGAAAATGAGACCAGATGACATTAGTTAGAGAAGAGGACATCAGATGACATTAGTTAGAGATGAAGAGGCCACATGACATTTGTTAGAGGAGACCAGCTGACAATAGTTAGAGAAGAAGAGACCAAATGACATAAGGTAGAGAAGAGGACATCAGATGAGATTAGGTAGAGAAGAAGGGACCAATATGACTTTAGTTAGAGAAGAGGACATCAGATGCTATTTGTTAGAGATGAAGAGGACACCAGATGACATTAGTTAGAGAAGAGACCAGATGACGTTAGTTAGAGAAGAGGACACCAGATGACATTAGTTAGAGAAGAGGATACCAGATGACATTAGTTAGAGAAGAGGAGACCAGATTACATTAGGTAGAGAAGAGGACACCAGATGACATTAGGTAGAGAAGAAGAGACCAAGATGACATTAGTTAGAGAAGAAGACATCAGAGTCCATTTGTTAGAGACGAAGAGCCCAGATGACATTAGTTAGAGAAGAGGTGTCCAGATGACATAAGTAAGAGAACAGGAGACCAGATGACATTAGTTAGAGAAGAGGATACCAGATGTCATTAGTTAGATAAGAGTAGACCAGATGACATTAGTTAGAGAAGAGGAGACCAGATGACATTAGTTAGAGAAGAGGAGACCAGATGACATAAGTAAGAGAACAGGAGACCAGATGACATTAGTTAGACAAGAGGTGTCCAGATGACATAAGTAAGAGAACAGGAGACCAGATGACATTAGTTAGAGAAGAGGATACCAGATGACATTAGGTAGAGAAGAGTACATCAGATGACATTAGGTAGAGAAGAAGGGAACAAGATGACTTTAGTTAGAGAAGAGGACACCAGATGACATTAGCTAGAGAAGAGACCAGATGACATTAGGTAGAGAACAGGAGACCAGATGACATTTGATAGAGAAGAGGAGACCAGTTGACATTAGTTAGAGAAGAAGAGACCAAGATGACATTAGTTAGAGAAGAGTTGACCAGATGACATTAGTTAGAGAAGAAGATACCAGATGACATTACTTAGAGAAGAGGACACCAGATGACATTAGTTAGAGAAGAGGACACCAGATGACATTAGTTAGAGAAGAGACCAGATGACATTAGTTAGAGAAGAAGAGACCAGATGACGTTAGTTAGAGAAGAGGACATCAGATGACATTAGTTAGAGAAGAAGAGACCAGATGACCTTACTTAGAGAAGAAGAGACCAGATGACATTAGTTAGAGAAGAGACCAGAGGACATTAGTTAGAGAAGAAGAGACCAGATAACATTAGTTAGAGAAGAAGAGACCAGATGACATTAGGTAGAGAAGAGGTGTCCAGATGACATAAGTAAGAGAACAGGAGACCAGATGACATTAGTTAGAGAAGAGGAGACCAGATGACATAAGTAAGAGAAAAGGAGACCAGATGACATTAGTTAGAGAAGAGGATACCAGATGACATTTGTTAGAGAACAGGAGACCAGATGACATTAGTTAGACAAGAGGTGTCCAGATGACATAAGTAAGAGAACAGGAGACCAGATGACATTAGTTAGAGAAGAGGATACCAGATGACATTAGTTAGAGAAGAGGAGACCAGATTACATTAGGTAGAGAAGAGGACACCAGATGACATTAGGTAGAGAAGAGGAGACCAGATTACATTAGGTAGAGAAGAGGACACCAGATGACATTAGGTAGAGAAGAAGAGACCAAGATGACATTAGTTAGAGAAGAGGACATCAGAGTCCATTTATTAGAGACGAAGAGACCAGATGACATTAGTTAGAGAAGAGGACACCAGATGACATTAGTTAGATAAGAGTAGACCAGATGACATTAGTTAGAGAAGAGGACATCAGAGGCCATTTGTTAGAGAAGAAGAGACCAGATGACATTATTTAGAGGAGACCAGATGACATTAATTAGAGAAGAGGAGACCAGATGACATTAGGTAGAGAAGAGGACACCAGATTACATTTGTTAGAGAACAAGAGACCAGATGACATTAGTTAGACAAGAGGTGTCCAGATGACATAAGTAAGAGAACAGGAGACCAGATGACATTAGTTAGAGAAGAGGATACCAGATGACATTAGTTAGAGAAGAGGAGACCAGATTACATTAGGTAGAGAAGAGGACACCAGATGACATTAGGTAGAGAAGAGGAGACCAGATTACATTAGGTAGAGAAGAGGACACCAGATGACATTAGGTAGAGAAGAAGAGACCAGATGACATTATTTAGAGGAGACCAGATGACATTAATTAGAGAAGAGGAGACCAGATGACATTAGGTAGAGAAGAAGGGACCAAGATGACTTTAGTTAGAGAAGAGGACATCAGATGCTATTTGTTAGAGATGAAGAGGACACCAGATGACATTAGTTAGAGAAGAAGAGACAAAGATGACATTAGTTAGAGAAGAGGACATCAGAGACCATTTGTTAGAGACGAAGAGACCAGATGACTTTAGTTAGAGAAGAAGAGACCAGATGACATTATTTAGAGGAGACCAGATGACATTAATTAGAGAAGAGGAGACCAGATGACATTAGGTAGAGAAGAGGACACCAGATTACATTAGGTAGAGAAGAAGGGACCAAGATGACTTTAGTTAGAGAAGAGGACATCAGATGCTATTTGTTAGAGATGAAGAGGACACCAGATGACATTAGTTAGAGAAGAGGACACCAGATGACGTTACTTAGAGAAGAGGAGACCAGATGACATTAGTTAGAGAAGAAGAGACCAGATGACGTTAGTTAGAGAAGAGGACATTAGTTAGAGAAGAAGAGACCAGATGACATTACTTAGAGAAGAAGAGACCAGATGACGTTAGTTAGAGAAGAGGACATTCGTTAGAGAAGAAGAGACCAGATGACATTACTTAGAGAAGAAGAGACCAGATGACGTTAGTTAGAGAAGAGGACATTAGTTAGAGGTGAAGAGACCAGATGACATTACTTAGAGAAGAAGAGACCAGATGACGTTAGTTAGAGAAGAGGACATTAGTTAGAGAAGAAGAGACCAGATGACATTACTTAGAGAAGAATAGACCAGATGACATTACTTAGAGAAGAAGAGACCAGATGACATTAGGTAGAGAAGAGTACATCAGATGACATTAGGTAGAGAAGAAGGGAACAAGATGACTTTAGTTAGAGAAGAGGACATCAGATGACATTAGTTAGAGATGAGGACACCATATGACATTAGCTAGAGAATAGACCAGATGACATTAGGTAGAGAACAGGAGACCAGATGACATTTGATAGAGAAGAGGAGACCAGTTGACATTAGTTAGAGAAGAAGAGACCAAGATGACATTAGTTAGAGAAGAGGACATCAGAGGCCATTTGTTAGAGAAGAAGAGACCAGATGACATTATTTAGAGGAGACCAGATGACATTAATTAGAGAAGAGGAGACCAGATGACATTAGGTAGAGAAGAAGACACCAGATTACATTAGGTAGAGAAGAAGGGACCAAGATGACTTTAGTTAGAGAAGAGGACATCAGATGCTATTTGTTAGAGATGAAGAGGACACCAGATGACATTAGTTAGAGAAGAGACCAGATGACATTAGGTAGAGAAAATGAGACCAGATGACATTAGTTAGAGAAGAGGACATCAGATGACATTAGTTAGAGATGAAGAGGCCACATGACATTTGTTAGAGGAGACCAGCTGACAATAGTTAGAGAAGAAGAGACCAAATGACATAAGGTAGAGAAGAGGACATCAGATGAGATTAGGTAGAGAAGAAGGGACCAATATGACTTTAGTTAGAGAAGAGGACATCAGATGCTATTTGTTAGAGATGAAGAGGACACCAGATGACATTAGTTAGAGAAGAGACCAGATGACGTTAGTTAGAGAAGAGGACACCAGATGACATTAGTTAGAGAAGAGGATACCAGATGACATTAGTTAGAGAAGAGGAGACCAGATTACATTAGGTAGAGAAGAGGACACCAGATGACATTAGGTAGAGAAGAAGAGACCAAGATGACATTAGTTAGAGAAGAAGACATCAGAGTCCATTTATTAGAGACGAAGAGACCAGATGACATTAGTTAGAGAAGAGGTGTCCAGATGACATAAGTAAGAGAACAGGAGACCAGATGACATTAGTTAGAGAAGAGGATACCAGATGTCATTAGTTAGATAAGAGTAGACCAGATGACATTAGTTAGAGAAGAGGAGACCAGATGACATTAGTTAGAGAAGAGGAGACCAGATGACATAAGTAAGAGAACAGGAGACCAGATGACATTAGTTAGACAAGAGGTGTCCAGATGACATAAGTAAGAGAACAGGAGACCAGATGACATTAGTTAGAGAAGAGGATACCAGATGACATTAGGTAGAGAAGAGTACATCAGATGACATTAGGTAGAGAAGAAGGGAACAAGATGACTTTAGTTAGAGAAGAGGACACCAGATGACATTAGCTAGAGAAGAGACCAGATGACATTAGGTAGAGAACAGGAGACCAGATGACATTTGATAGAGAAGAGGAGACCAGTTGACATTAGTTAGAGAAGAAGAGACCAAGATGACATTAGTTAGAGAAGAGGACATCAGAGGCCATTTGTTAGAGAAGAAGAGACCAGATGACATTATTTAGAGGAGACCAGATGACATTAATTAGAGAAGAGGAGACCAGATGACATTAGGTAGAGAAGAGGACACCAGATTACATTAGATAGAGAAGAAGGGACCAAGATGACTTTAGTTAGAGAAGAGGACATCAGATGCTATTTGTTAGAGATGAAGAGGACACCAGATGACATTAGTTAGAGATGAGACCAGATGACATTAGGTAGAGAAAATGAGACCAGATGACATTAGTTAGAGAAGAGGACATCAGATGACATTAGTTAGAGATGAAGAGGCCACATGACATTTGTTAGAGGAGACCAGCTGACAATAGTTAGAGAAGAAGAGACCAAATGACATAAGGTAGAGAAGAGGACATCAGATGAGATTAGGTAGAGAAGAAGGGACCAATATGACTTTAGTTAGAGAAGAGGACATCAGATGCTATTTGTTAGAGATGAAGAGGACACCAGATGACATTAGTTAGAGAAGAGACCAGATGACGTTAGTTAGAGAAGAGTTGACCAGATGACATTAGTTAGAGAAGAAGATACCAGATGACATTACTTAGAGAAGAGGACACCAGATGACATTAGTTAGAGAAGAGGACACCAGATGACATTAGTTAGAGAAGAGACCAGATGACATTAGTTAGAGAAGAAGAGACCAGATGACGTTAGTTAGAGAAGAGGACATCAGATGACATTAGTTAGAGAAGAAGAGACCAGATGACCTTACTTAGAGAAGAAGAGACCAGATGACATTAGTTAGAGAAGAGACCAGAGGACATTAGTTAGAGAAGAAGAGACCAGATAACATTAGTTAGAGAAGAAGAGACCAGATGACATTAGTTTTAGAAGAGGACACCAGATGACATTAGTTAGAGAACAGGAGACCAGATGACATTAGTTAGAGAAGAGGATACCAGATGACATTAGTTAGATAAGAGTAGACCAGATGACATTAGTTAGAGAAGAGGAGACCAGATGACATTAGTTAGAGAAGAGGAGACCAGATGACATAAGTAAGAGAACAGGACACCAGATGACATTAGTTAGATAAGAGTAGACCAGATGACATTAGTTAGAGAAGAGGACACCAGATGACATTAGTTAGAGAAGAGGAGACCAGATGACATAAGTAAGAGAACAGGAGACCAGATGACATTAGTTAAAGAAGAGGACACCAGATGACATTAGTTAGAGAAGAGGATACCAAATGACATTTGTTAGAGAACAGGAGACCAGATGACATTAGTTAGACAAGAGGTGTCCAGATGACATAAGTAAGAGAACAGGAGACCAGATGACATTAGTTAGAGAAGAGGATACCAGATGACATTAGTTAGAGAAGAGGAGACCAGATTACATTAGGTAGAGAAGAGGACACCAGATGACATTAGGTAGAGAAGAAGAGACCAAGATGACATTAGTTAGAGAAGAAGACATCAGAGTCCATTTATTAGAGACGAAGAGACCAGATGACATTAGTTAGAGAAGAGGTGTCCGGATGACATAAGTAAGAGAACAGGAGACCAGATGACATTAGTTAGAGAAGAGGATACCAGATGACATTAGTTAGATAAGAGTAGACCAGATGACATTAGTTAGAGAAGAGGAGACCAGATGACATTAGTTAGAGAAGAGGAGACCAGATGACATTAGTTAGACAAGAGGTGTCCAGATGACATAAGTAAGAGAACAGGAGACCAGATGACATTAGTTAGAGAAGAGGATACCAGATGACATTAGGTAGAGAAGAGTACATCAGATGACATTAGGTAGAGAAGAAGGGAACAAGATGACTTTAGTTAGAGAAGAGGACATCAGATGACATTAGTTAGAGATGAGGACACCAGATGACATTAGCTAGAGAAGAGACCAGATGACATTAGGTAGAGAACAGGAGACCAGATGACATTTGTTAGAGAAGAGGAGACCAGTTGACATTAGTTAGAGAAGAAGAGACCAAGATGACATTAGTTAGAGAAGAGGACATCAGAGGCCATTTGTTAGAGAAGAAGAGACCAGATGACATTATTTAGAGGAGACCAGATGACATTAATTAGAGAAGAGGAGACCAGATGACATTAGGTAGAGAAGAAGACACCAGATTACATTAGGTAGAGAAGAAGGGACCAAGATGACTTTAGTTAGAGAAGAGGACATCAGATGCTATTTGTTAGAGATGAAGAGGACACCAGATGACATTAGTTAGAGAAGAGACCAGATGACGTTAGTTAGAGAAGAGTTGACCAGATGACATTAGTTAGAGAAGAAGATACCAGATGACATTACTTAGAGAAGAGGACACCAGATGACATTAGTTAGAGAAGAGGACACCAGATGACATTAGTTAGAGAAGAGACCAGATGACATTAGTTAGAGAAGAAGAGACCAGATGACGTTAGTTAGAGAAGAGGACATCAGATGACATTAGTTAGAGAAGAAGAGACCAGATGACCTTACTTAGAGAAGAAGAGACCAGATGACATTAGTTAGAGAAGAGACCAGAGGACATTAGTTAGAGAAGAAGAGACCAGATAACATTAGTTAGAGAAGAAGAGACCAGATGACATTAGTTTTAGAAGAGGACACCAGATGACATTAGTTAGAGAACAGGAGACCAGATGACATTAGTTAGAGAAGAGGATACCAGATGACATTAGTTAGATAAGAGTAGACCAGATGACATTAGTTAGAGAAGAGGAGACCAGATGACATTAGTTAGAGAAGAGGAGACCAGATGACATAAGTAAGAGAACAGGACACCAGATGACATTAGTTAGATAAGAGTAGACCAGATGACATTAGTTAGAGAAGAGGACACCAGATGACATTAGTTAGAGAAGAGGAGACCAGATGACATAAGTAAGAGAACAGGAGACCAGATGACATTAGTTAAAGAAGAGGACACCAGATGACATTAGTTAGAGAAGAGGATACCAGATGACATTTGTTAGAGAACAGGAGACCAGATGACATTAGTTAGACAAGAGGTGTCCAGATGACATAAGTAAGAGAACAGGAGACCAGATGACATTAGTTAGAGAAGAGGATACCAGATGACATTAGTTAGAGAAGAGGAGACCAGATTACATTAGGTAGAGAAGAGGACACCAGATGACATTAGGTAGAGAAGAAGAGACCAAGATGACATTAGTTAGAGAAGAAGACATCAGAGTCCATTTATTAGAGACGAAGAGACCAGATGACATTAGTTAGAGAAGAGGTGTCCAGATGACATAAGTAAGAGAACAGGAGACCAGATGACATTAGTTAGAGAAGAGGATACCAGATGACATTAGTTAGATAAGAGTAGACCAGATGACATTAGTTAGAGAAGAGGAGACCAGATGACATTAGTTAGAGAAGAGGAGACCAGATGACATAAGTAAGAGAACAGGAGACCAGATGACATTAGTTAGACAAGAGGTGTCCAGATGACATAAGTAAGAGAACAGGAGACCAGATGACATTAGTTAGAGAAGAGGATACCAGATGACATTAGTTAGAGAAGAGGAGACCAGATTACATTAGTTAGAGAAGAGGATACCAGATGACATTTGTTAGAGAACAGGAGACCAGATGACATTAGTTAGACAAGAGGTGTCCAGATGACATAAGTAAGAGAACAGGAGACCAGATGACATTAGTTAGAGAAGAGGATACCAGATGACATTAGTTAGAGAAGAGGAGACCAGATTACATTAGGTAGAGAAGAGGACACCAGATGACATTAGGTAGAGAAGAGGAGACCAGATTACATTAGGTAGAGAAGAGGACACCAGATGACATTAGTTAGAGAAGAGGACATCAGAGTCCATTTATTAGAGACGAAGAGACCAGATGACATTAGTTAGAGAAGAGGACACCAGATGACATTAGTTAGATAAGAGTAGACCAGATGACATTAGTTAGAGAAGAGGAAACCCGATGACATAAGTAAGAGAACGGGAGACCAGATGACATTAGTTAGAGAAGAGGACACCAGATGACATTAGTTAGATAAGAGAACACCAGATGACATTAGTTAGAGAAGAGGTGTCCAGATGACATAAGTAAGAGAACAGGAGACCTGATGACTTTAGTTAGAGAAGAGGAGACCAGATTACATTGGGTAGAGAAGAGGACACCAGATGACATTAGGTAGAGAAGAAGAGACAAAGATGACATTAGTTAGAGAAGAGGACATCAGAGGCCATTTGTTAGAGACGAAGAGACCAGATGACTTTAGTTAGAGAAGAAGAGACCAGATGACATTATTTAGAGGAGACCAGATGACATTAATTAGAGAAGAGGAGACCAGATGACATTAGGTAGAGAAGAGGACACCAGATTACATTAGGTAGAGAAGAAGGGACCAAGATGACTTTAGTTAGACAAGAGGTGTCCAGATGACATAAGTAAGAGAACAGGAGACCAGATGACATTAGTTAGAGAAGAGGATACCAGATGACATTAGTTAGAGAAGAGGAGACCAGATTACATTAGGTAGAGAAGAGGACACCAGATGACATTAGGTAGAGAAGAGGAGACCAGATTACATTAGGTAGAGAAGAGGACACCAGATGACATTAGGTAGAGAAGAAGAGACCAGATGACATTATTTAGAGGAGACCAGATGACATTAATTAGAGAAGAGGAGACCAGATGACATTAGGTAGAGAAGAGGACACCAGATTACATTAGGTAGAGAAGAAGGGACCAAGATGACATTAGTTAGAGAAGAGGACATCAGAGACCATTTGTTAGAGACGAAGAGACCAGATGACTTTAGTTAGAGAAGAAGAGACCAGATGACATTATTTAGAGGAGACCAGATGACATTAATTAGAGAAGAGGAGACCAGATGACATTAGGTAGAGAAGAGGACACCAGATTACATTAGGTAGAGAAGAAGGGACCAAGATGACTTTAGTTAGAGAAGAGGACATCAGATGCTATTTGTTAGAGATGAAGAGGACACCAGATGACATTAGTTGGAGAAGAGGACACCAGATGACGTTACTTAGAGAAGAGGAGACCAGATGACATTAGTTAGAGAAGAAGAGACCAGATGACGTTAGTTAGAGAAGAGGACATTAGTTAGAGAAGAAGAGACCAGATGACATTACTTAGAGAAGAAGAGACCAGATGACGTTAGTTAGAGAAGAGGACATTCGTTAGAGAAGAAGAGACCAGATGACATTACTTAGAGAAGAAGAGACCAGATGACGTTAGTTAGAGAAGAGGACATTAGTTAGAGGTGAAGAGACCAGATGACATTACTTAGAGAAGAAGAGACCAGATGACGTTAGTTAGAGAAGAGGACATTAGTTAGAGAAGAAGAGACCAGATGACATTACTTAGAGAAGAATAGACCAGATGACATTACTTAGAGAAGAAGAGACCAGATGACATTAGGTAGAGAAGAGTCCATCAGATGACATTAGGTAGAGAAGAAGGGAACAAGATGACTTTAGTTAGAGAAGAGGACATCAGATGACATTAGTTAGAGATGAGGACACCAGATGACATTAGCTAGAGAAGAGACCAGATGACATTAGGTAGAGAACAGGAGACCAGATGACATTTGATAGAGAAGAGGAGACCAGTTGACATTAGTTAGAGAAGAAGAGACCAAGATGACATTAGTTAGAGAAGAGGACATCAGAGGCCATTTGTTAGAGAAGAAGAGACCAGATGACATTATTTAGAGGAGACCAGATGACATTAATTAGAGAAGAGGAGACCAGATGACATTAGGTAGAGAAGAGGACACCAGATTACATTAGGTAGAGAAGAAGGGACCAAGATGACTTTAGTTAGAGAAGAGGACATCAGATGCTATTTGTTAGAGATGAAGAGGACACCAGATGACATTAGTTAGAGAAGAGACCAGATGACATTAGGTAGAGAAAATGAGACCAGATGAAATTAGTTAGAGAAGAGGACATCAGATGACATTAGTTAGAGATGAAGAGGCCACATGACATTTGTTAGAGGAGACCAGCTGACAATAGTTAGAGAAGAAGAGACCAAATGACATAAGGTAGAGAAGAGGACATCAGATGAGATTAGGTAGAGAAGAAGGGACCAATATGACTTTAGTTAGAGAAGAGGACATCAGATGCTATTTGTTAGAGATGAAGAGGACACCAGATGACATTAGTTAGAGAAGAGACCAGATGACGTTAGTTAGAGAAGAGTTGACCAGATGACATTAGTTAGAGAAGAAGATACCAGATGACATTACTTAGAGAAGAGGACACCAGATGACATTAGTTAGAGAAGAGGACACCAGATGACATTAGTTAGAGAAGAGACCAGATGACATTAGTTAGAGAAGAAGAGACCAGATGACGTTAGTTAGAGAAGAGGACATCAGATGACATTAGTTAGAGAAGAAGAGACCAGATGACCTTACTTAGAGAAGAAGAGACCAGATGACATTAGTTAGAGAAGAGACCAGAGGACATTAGTTAGAGAAGAAGAGACCAGATAACATTAGTTAGAGAAGAAGAGACCAGATGACATTAGTTTTAGAAGAGGACACCAGATGACATTAGTTAGAGAACAGGAGACCAGATGACATTAGTTAGAGAAGAGGATACCAGATGACATTAGTTAGATAAGAGTAGACCAGATGACATTAGTTAGAGAAGAGGAGACCAGATGACATTAGTTAGAGAAGAGGAGACCAGATGACATAAGTAAGAGAACAGGACACCAGATGACATTAGTTAGATAAGAGTAGACCAGATGACATTAGTTAGAGAAGAGGACACCAGATGACATTAGTTAGAGAAGAGGAGTCCAGATGACATAAGTAAGAGAACAGGAGACCAGATGACATTAGTTAAAGAAGAGGACACCAGATGACATTAGTTAGAGAAGAGGATACCAGATGACATTTGTTAGAGAACAGGAGACCAGATGACATTAGTTAGACAAGAGGTGTCCAGATGACATAAGTAAGAGAACAGGAGACCAGATGACATTAGTTAGAGAAGAGTATACCAGATGACATTAGTTAGAGAAGAGGAGACCAGATTACGTTAGGTAGAGAAGAGGACACCAGATGACATTAGGTAGAGAAGAAGAGACCAAGATGACATTAGTTAGAGAAGAAGACATCAGAGTCCATTTATTAGAGACGAAGAGACCAGATGACATTAGTTAGAGAAGAGGTGTCCAGATGACATAAGTAAGAGAACAGGAGACCAGATGACATTAGTTAGAGAAGAGGATACCAGATGACATTAGTTAGATAAGAGTAGACCAGATTACCTTAGTTAGAGAAGAGGAGACCAGATGACATTAGTTAGAGAGGAGGAGACCAGATGACATAAGTAAGAGAACAGGAGACCAGATGACATTAGTTAGACAAGAGGTGTCCAGATGACATAAGTAAGAGAACAGGAGACCAGATGACATTAGTTAGAGAGGAGGATACCAGATGACATTAGGTAGAGAAGAGTACATCAGATGACATTAGGTAGAGAAGAAGGGAACAAGATGACTTTAGTTAGAGAAGAGGACATCAGATGACATTAGTTAGAGATGAGGACACCAGATGACATTAGCTAGAGAAGAGACCAGATGACATTAGGTAGAGAACAGGAGACCAGATGACATTTGATAGAGATGAGGAGACCAGTTGACATTAGTTAGAGAAGAAGAGACCAAGATGACATTAGTTAGAGAAGAGGACATCAGAGGCCATTTGTTAGAGAAGAAGAGACCAGATGACATTATTTAGAGGAGACCAGATGACATTTATTAGAGACGAAGAGACCAGATGACATTAGTTAGAGAAGAAGACACCAGATTACATTAGGTAGAGAAGAAGGGACCAAGATGACTTTAGTTAGAGAAGAGGACATCAGATGCTATTTGTTAGAGATGAAGAGGACACCAGATGACATTAGTTAGAGAAGAGACCAGATGACATTAGGTAGAGAAAATGAGACCAGATGACATTAGTTAGAGAAGAGGAGACCAGATGACATAAGTAAGAGAACAGGAGACAAGATGACATTAGTTAGACAAGAGGTGTCCAGATGACATAAGTAAGAGAACAGGAGACCAGATGACATTAGTTAGAGAAGAGGATACCAGATGACATTAGTTAGAGAAGAGGAGACCAGATTACATTAGTTAGAGAAGAGGATACCAGATGACATTTGTTAGAGAACAGGAGACCAGATGACATTAGTTAGACAAGAGGTGTCCAGATGACATAAGTAAGAGAACAGGAGACCAGATGACATTAGTTAGAGAAGAGGATACCAGATGACATTAGTTAGAGAAGAGGAGACCAGATTACATTAGGTAGAGAAGAGGACACCAGATGACATTAGGTAGAGAAGAGGAGACCAGATTACATTAGGTAGAGAAGAGGACACCAGATGACATTAGGTAGAGAAGAAGAGACCAAGATGACATTAGTTAGAGAAGAGGACATCAGAGTCCATTTATTAGAGACGAAGAGACCAGATGACATTAGTTAGAGAAGAGGACACCAGATGACATTAGTTAGATAAGAGTAGACCAGATGACATTAGTTAGAGAAGAGGAAACCCGATGACATAAGTAAGAGAACAGGAGACAAGATGACATTAGTTAGAGAAGAGGACACCAGATGACATTAGTTAGATAAGAGAAGACCAGATGACATTAGTTAGAGAAGAGGTGTCCAGATGACATAAGTAAGAGAACAGGAGACCAGATGACTTTAGTTAGAGAAGAGGAGACCAGATTACATTGGGTAGAGAAGAGGACACCAGATGACATTAGGTAGAGAAGAAGAGACAAAGATGACATTAGTTAGAGAAGAGGACATCAGAGGCCATTTGTTAGAGACGAAGAGACCAGATGACTTTAGTTAGAGAAGAAGAGACCAGATGACATTATTTAGAGGAGACCAGATGACATTAATTAGAGAAGAGGAGACCAGATGACATTAGGTAGAGAAGAGGACACCAGATTACATTAGGTAGAGAAGAAGGGACCAAGATGACTTTAGTTAGAGAAGAGGACATCAGATGCTATTTGTTAGAGATGAAGAGGACACCAGATGACATTAGTTAGAGAAGAGGACACCAGATGACGTTACTTAGAGAAGAGGAGACCAGATGACATTAGTTAGAGAAGAGGAGACCAGATTACATTAGGTAGAGAAGAGGACACCAGATGACATTAGGTAGAGAAGAAGAGACCAAGATGACATTAGTTAGAGAAGAAGACATCAGAGTCCATTTATTAGAGACGAAGAGACCAGATGACATTAGTTAGAGAAGAGGTGTCCAGATGACATAAGTAAGAGAACAGGAGACCAGATGACATTAGTTAGAGAAGAGGATACCAGATGACATTAGTTAGATAAGAGTAGACCAGATTACATTAGTTAGAGAAGAGGAGACCAGATGACATTAGTTAGAGAAGAGGAGACCAGATGACATAAGTAAGAGAACAGGAGACCAGATGACATTAGTTAGACAAGAGGTGTCCAGATGACATAAGTAAGAGAACAGGAGACCAGATGACATTAGTTAGAGAGGAGGATACCAGATGACATTAGGTAGAGAAGAGTACATCAGATGACATTAGGTAGAGAAGAAGGGAACAAGATGACTTTAGTTAGAGAAGAGAACATCAGATGACATTAGTTAGAGATGAGGACACCAGATGACATTAGCTAGAGAAGAGACCAGATGACATTAGGTAGAGAACAGGAGACCAGATGACATTTGATAGAGAAGAGGAGACCAGTTGACATTAGTTAGAGAAGAAGAGACCAAGATGACATTAGTTAGAGAAGAGGACATCAGAGGCCATTTGTTAGAGAAGAAGAGACCAGATGACATTATTTAGAGGAGACCAGATGACATTTATTAGAGACGAAGAGACCAGATGACATTAGTTAGAGAAGAAGACACCAGATTACATTAGGTAGAGAAGAAGGGACCAAGATGACTTTAGTTAGAGAAGAGGACATCAGATGCTATTTGTTAGAGATGAAGAGGACACCAGATGACATTAGTTAGAGAAGAGACCAGATGACATTAGGTAGAGAAAATGAGACCAGATGACATTAGTTAGAGAAGAGGACATCAGATGAGATTAGGTAGAGAAGAAGGGACCAATATGACTTTAGTTAGAGAAGAGGACATCAGATGCTATTTGTTAGAGATGAAGAGGACACCAGATGACATTAGTTAGAGAAGAGACCAGATGACGTTAGTTAGAGAAGAATTGACCAGATGACATTAGTTAGAGAAGAAGATACCAGATGACATTACTTAGAGAAGAGGACACCAGATGACATTAGTTAGAGAAGAGGACACCAGATGACATTAGTTAGAGAAGAGACCAGATGACATTAGTTAGAGAAGAAGAGACCAGATGACGTTAGTTAGAGAAGAGGACATCAGATGACATTAGTTAGAGAAGAAGAGACCAGATGACCTTACTTAGAGAAGAAGAGACCAGATGACATTAGTTAGAGAAGAGACCAGAGGACATTAGTTAGAGAAGAAGAGACCAGATAACATTAGTTAGAGAAGAAGAGACCAGATGACATTAGTTTTAGAAGAGGACACCAGATGACATTAGTTAGAGAACAGGAGACCAGATGACACTAGTTAGAGAAGAGGATACCAGATGACATTAGTTAGATAAGAGTAGACCAGATGACATTAGTTAGAGAAGAGGAGACCAGATGACATTAGTTAGAGAAGAGGAGACCAGATGACATAAGTAAGAGAACAGGACACCAGATGACATTAGTTAGATAAGAGTAGACCAGATGACATTAGTTAGAGAAGAGGACACCAGATGACATTAGTTAGACAAGAGGTGTCCAGATGACATAAGTAAGAGAACAGGAGACCAGATGACATTAGTTAGAGAAGAGGATACCAGATGACATTAGTTAGAGAAGAGGAGACCAGATTACATTAGGTAGAGAAGAGGACACCAGATGACATTAGGTAGAGAAGAAGAGACCAAGATGACATTATTTGGAGAAGAAGACATCAGAGTCCATTTATTAGAGACGAAGAGACCAGATGACATTAGTTAGAGAAGAGGTGTCCAGATGACATAAGTAAGAGAACAGGAGACCAGATGACATTAGTTAGAGAAGAGGATACCAGATGACATTAGTTAGAGAAGAGTAGACCAGATGACATTAGTTAGAGAGGAGGATACCAGATGACATTAGGTAGAGAAGAGTACATCAGATGACATTAGGTAGAGAAGAAGGGAACAAGATGACTTTAGTTAGAGAAGAGGACATCAGATGACATTAGTTAGAGATGAGGACACCAGATGACATTAGCTAGAGAAGAGACCAGATGACATTAGGTAGAGAACAGGAGACCAGATGACATTTGATAGAGAAGAGGAGACCAGTTGACATTAGTTAGAGAAGAAGAGACCAAGATGACATTAGTTAGAGAAGAGGACATCAGAGGCCATTTGTTAGAGAAGAAGAGACCAGATGACATTATTTAGAGGAGACCAGATGACATTTATTAGAGACGAAGAGACCAGATGACATTAGTTAGAGAAGAAGACACCAGATTACATTAGGTAGAGAAGAAGGGACCAAGATGACTTTAGTTAGAGAAGAGGACATCAGATGCTATTTGTTAGAGATGAAGAGGACACCAGATGACATTAGTTAGAGAAGAGACCAGATGACATTAGGTAGAGAAAATGAGACCAGATGACATTAGTTAGAGAAGAGGAGACCAGATGACATAAGTAAGAGAACAGGAGACAAGATGACATTAGTTAGACAAGAGGTGTCCAGATGACATAAGTAAGAGAACAGGAGACCAGATGACATTAGTTAGAGAAGAGGATACCAGATGACATTAGTTAGAGAAGAGGAGACCAGATTACATTAGTTAGAGAAGAGGATACCAGATGACATTTGTTAGAGAACAGGAGACCAGATGACATTAGTTAGACAAGAGGTGTCCAGATGACATAAGTAAGAGAACAGGAGACCAGATGACATTAGTTAGAGAAGAGGATACCAGATGACATTAGTTAGAGAAGAGGAGACCAGATTACATTAGGTAGAGAAGAGGACACCAGATGACATTAGGTAGAGAAGAGGAGACCAGATTACATTAGGTAGAGAAGAGGACACCAGATGACATTAGGTAGAGAAGAAGAGACCAAGATGACATTAGTTAGAGAAGAGGACATCAGAGTCCATTTATTAGAGACGAAGAGACCAGATGACATTAGTTAGAGAAGAGGACACCAGATGACATTAGTTAGATAAGAGTAGACCAGATGACATTAGTTAGAGAAGAGGAAACCCGATGACATAAGTAAGAGAACAGGAGACAAGATGACATTAGTTAGAGAAGAGGACACCAGATGACATTAGTTAGATAAGAGAAGACCAGATGACATTAGTTAGAGAAGAGGTGTCCAGATGACATAAGTAAGAGAACAGGAGACCAGATGACTTTAGTTAGAGAAGAGGAGACCAGATTACATTGGGTAGAGAAGAGGACACCAGATGACATTAGGTAGAGAAGAAGAGACAAAGATGACATTAGTTAGAGAAGAGGACATCAGAGGCCATTTGTTAGAGACGAAGAGACCAGATGACTTTAGTTAGAGAAGAAGAGACCAGATGACATTATTTAGAGGAGACCAGATGACATTAATTAGAGAAGAGGAGACCAGATGACATTAGGTAGAGAAGAGGACACCAGATTACATTAGGTAGAGAAGAAGGGACCAAGATGACTTTAGTTAGAGAAGAGGACATCAGATGCTATTTGTTAGAGATGAAGAGGACACCAGATGACATTAGTTAGAGAAGAGGACACCAGATGACGTTACTTAGAGAAGAGGAGACCAGATGACATTAGTTAGAGAAGAGGAGACCAGATTACATTAGGTAGAGAAGAGGACACCAGATGACATTAGGTAGAGAAGAAGAGACCAAGATGACATTAGTTAGAGAAGAAGACATCAGAGTCCATTTATTAGAGACGAAGAGACCAGATGACATTAGTTAGAGAAGAGGTGTCCAGATGACATAAGTAAGAGAACAGGAGACCAGATGACATTAGTTAGAGAAGAGGATACCAGATGACATTAGTTAGATAAGAGTAGACCAGATTACATTAGTTAGAGAAGAGGAGACCAGATGACATTAGTTAGAGAAGAGGAGACCAGATGACATAAGTAAGAGAACAGGAGACCAGATGACATTAGTTAGACAAGAGGTGTCCAGATGACATAAGTAAGAGAACAGGAGACCAGATGACATTAGTTAGAGAGGAGGATACCAGATGACATTAGGTAGAGAAGAGTACATCAGATGACATTAGGTAGAGAAGAAGGGAACAAGATGACTTTAGTTAGAGAAGAGAACATCAGATGACATTAGTTAGAGATGAGGACACCAGATGACATTAGCTAGAGAAGAGACCAGATGACATTAGGTAGAGAACAGGAGACCAGATGACATTTGATAGAGAAGAGGAGACCAGTTGACATTAGTTAGAGAAGAAGAGACCAAGATGACATTAGTTAGAGAAGAGGACATCAGAGGCCATTTGTTAGAGAAGAAGAGACCAGATGACATTATTTAGAGGAGACCAGATGACATTTATTAGAGACGAAGAGACCAGATGACATTAGTTAGAGAAGAAGACACCAGATTACATTAGGTAGAGAAGAAGGGACCAAGATGACTTTAGTTAGAGAAGAGGACATCAGATGCTATTTGTTAGAGATGAAGAGGACACCAGATGACATTAGTTAGAGAAGAGACCAGATGACATTAGGTAGAGAAAATGAGACCAGATGACATTAGTTAGAGAAGAGGACATCAGATGAGATTAGGTAGAGAAGAAGGGACCAATATGACTTTAGTTAGAGAAGAGGACATCAGATGCTATTTGTTAGAGATGAAGAGGACACCAGATGACATTAGTTAGAGAAGAGACCAGATGACGTTAGTTAGAGAAGAATTGACCAGATGACATTAGTTAGAGAAGAAGATACCAGATGACATTACTTAGAGAAGAGGACACCAGATGACATTAGTTAGAGAAGAGGACACCAGATGACATTAGTTAGAGAAGAGACCAGATGACATTAGTTAGAGAAGAAGAGACCAGATGACGTTAGTTAGAGAAGAGGACATCAGATGACATTAGTTAGAGAAGAAGAGACCAGATGACCTTACTTAGAGAAGAAGAGACCAGATGACATTAGTTAGAGAAGAGACCAGAGGACATTAGTTAGAGAAGAAGAGACCAGATAACATTAGTTAGAGAAGAAGAGACCAGATGACATTAGTTTTAGAAGAGGACACCAGATGACATTAGTTAGAGAACAGGAGACCAGATGACACTAGTTAGAGAAGAGGATACCAGATGACATTAGTTAGATAAGAGTAGACCAGATGACATTAGTTAGAGAAGAGGAGACCAGATGACATTAGTTAGAGAAGAGGAGACCAGATGACATAAGTAAGAGAACAGGACACCAGATGACATTAGTTAGATAAGAGTAGACCAGATGACATTAGTTAGAGAAGAGGACACCAGATGACATTAGTTAGACAAGAGGTGTCCAGATGACATAAGTAAGAGAACAGGAGACCAGATGACATTAGTTAGAGAAGAGGATACCAGATGACATTAGTTAGAGAAGAGGAGACCAGATTACATTAGGTAGAGAAGAGGACACCAGATGACATTAGGTAGAGAAGAAGAGACCAAGATGACATTATTTGGAGAAGAAGACATCAGAGTCCATTTATTAGAGACGAAGAGACCAGATGACATTAGTTAGAGAAGAGGTGTCCAGATGACATAAGTAAGAGAACAGGAGACCAGATGACATTAGTTAGAGAAGAGGATACCAGATGACATTAGTTAGAGAAGAGTAGACCAGATGACATTAGTTAGAGAGGAGGATACCAGATGACATTAGGTAGAGAAGAGTACATCAGATGACATTAGGTAGAGAAGAAGGGAACAAGATGACTTTAGTTAGAGAAGAGGACATCAGATGACATTAGTTAGAGATGAGGACACCAGATGACATTAGCTAGAGAAGAGACCAGATGACATTAGGTAGAGAACAGGAGACCAGATGACATTTGATAGAGAAGAGGAGACCAGTTGACATTAGTTAGAGAAGAAGAGACCAAGATGACATTAGTTAGAGAAGAGGACATCAGAGGCCATTTGTTAGAGAAGAAGAGACCAGATGACATTATTTAGAGGAGACCAGATGACATTTATTAGAGACGAAGAGACCAGATGACATTAGTTAGAGAAGAAGACACCAGATTACATTAGGTAGAGAAGAAGGGACCAAGATGACTTTAGTTAGAGAAGAGGACATCAGATGCTATTTGTTAGAGATGAAGAGGACACCAGATGACATTAGTTAGAGAAGAGACCAGATGACATTAGGTAGAGAAAATGAGACCAGATGACATTAGTTAGAGAAGAGGACATCAGATGAGATTAGGTAGAGAAGAAGGGACCAATATGACTTTAGTTAGAGAAGAGGACATCAGATGCTATTTGTTAGAGATGAAGAGGACACCAGATGACATTAGTTAGAGAAGAGACCAGATGACGTTAGTTAGAGAAGAGTTGACCAGATGACATTAGTTAGAGAAGAAGATACCAGATGACATTACTTAGAGAAGAGGACACCAGATGACATTAGTTAGAGAAGAGGACACCAGATGACATTAGTTAGAGAAGAGACCAGATGACATTAGTTAGAGAAGAAGAGACCAGATGACGTTAGTTAGAGAAGAGGACATCAGATGACATTAGTTAGAGAAGAAGAGACCAGATGACCTTACTTAGAGAAGAAGAGACCAGATGACATTAGTTAGAGAAGAGACCAGAGGACATTAGTTAGAGAAGAAGAGACCAGATAACATTAGTTAGAGAAGAAGAGACCAGATGACATTAGTTTTAGAAGAGGACACCAGATGACATTAGTTAGAGAACAGGAGACCAGATGACATTAGTTAGAGAAGAGGATACCAGATGACATTAGTTAGATAAGAGTAGACCAGATGACATTAGTTAGAGAAGAGGAGACCAGATGACATTAGTTAGAGAAGAGGAGACCAGATGACATAAGTAAGAGAACAGGACACCAGATGACATTAGTTAGATAAGAGTAGACCAGATGACATTAGTTAGAGAAGAGGACACCAGATGACATTAGTTAGACAAGAGGTGTCCAGATGACATAAGTAAGAGAACAGGAGACCAGATGACATTAGTTAGAGAAGAGGATACCAGATGACATTAGTTAGAGAAGAGGAGACCAGATTACATTAGGTAGAGAAGAGGACACCAGATGACATTAGGTAGAGAAGAAGAGACCAAGATGACATTATTTGGAGAAGAAGACATCAGAGTCCATTTATTAGAGACGAAGAGACCAGATGACATTAGTTAGAGAAGAGGTGTCCAGATGACATAAGTAAGAGAACAGGAGACCAGATGACATTAGTTAGAGAAAAGGATACCAGATGACATTAGTTAGAGAAGAGTAGACCAGATGACATTAGTTAGAGAAGAGGAGACCAGATGACTTTAGTTAGAGAAGAGGACATCAGATGACATTAGTTAGAGATGAGGACACCAGATGACATTAGCTAGAGAAGAGACCAGATGACATTAGGTAGAGAACAGGAGACCAGATGACATTTGATAGAGAAGAGGAGACCAGTTGACATTAGTTAGAGAAGAAGAGACCAAGATGACATTAGTTAGAGAAAAGGACATCAGAGGCCATTTATTAGAGACGAAGAGACCAGATGACATTAGTTAGAGAAGAAGACACCAGATTACATTAGGTAGAGAAGAAGGGACCAATATGACTTTAGTTAGAGAAGAGGACATCAGATGCTATTTGTTAGAGATGAAGAGGACACCAGATGACATTAGTTAGAGAAGAGACCAGATGACATTAGGTAGAGAAGAGACCAGATGACATTAGGTAGAGAAAATGAGACCAGATGACATTAGTTAGAGAAGAGGACATCAGATGAGATTAGGTAGAGAAGAAGGGACCAATATGACTTTAGTTAGAGAAGAGGACATCAGATGCTATTTGTTAGAGATGAAGAGGACACCAGATGACATTAGTTAGAGAAGAGACCAGATGACGTTAGTTAGAGAAGAGTTGACCAGATGACATTAGTTAGAGAAGAAGATACCAGATGACATTACTTAGAGAAGAGGACACCAGATGACATTAGTTAGAGAAGAGGACACCAGATGACATTAGTTAGAGAAGAGACCAGATGACATTAGTTAGAGAAGAAGAGACCAGATGACGTTAGTTAGAGAAGAGGACATCAGATGACATTAGTTAGAGAAGAAGAGACCAGATGACCTTACTTAGAGAAGAGACCAGAGGACATTAGTTAGAGAAGAAGAGACCAGATAACATTAGTTAGAGAAGAAGAGACCAGATGACATTAGTTTTAGAAGAGGACACCAGATGACATTAGTTAGAGAACAGGAGACCAGATGACATTAGTTAGAGAAGAGGACACCAGATGACATTAGTTAGATAAGAGTAGACCAGATGACATTAGTTAGAGAAGAGGACACCAGATGACATTAGTTAGAGAAGAGGAGACCAGATGACATAAGTAAGAGAACAGGAGACCAGATGACATTAGTTAAAGAAGAGGACACCAGATGACATTAGTTAGAGAAGAGGATACCAGATGACATTTGTTAGAGAACAGGAGACCAGATGACATTAGTTAGACAAGAGGTGTCCAGATGACATAAGTAAGAGAACAGGAGACCAGATGACATTAGTTAGAGAAGAGGATACCAGATGACATTAGTTAGAGAAGAGGAGACCAGATTACATTAGGTAGAGAAGAGGACACCAGATGACATTAGGTAGAGAAGAAGAGACCAAGATGACATTAGTTAGAGAAGAAGACATCAGAGTCCATTTATTAGAGACGAAGAGACCAGATGACATTAGTTAGAGAATAGGTGTCCAGATGACATAAGTAAGAGAACAGGAGACCAGATGACATTAGTTAGAGAAGAGGATACCAGATGACATTAGTTAGAGAAGAGTAGACCAGATGACATTAGTTAGAGAAGAGGAGACCAGATGACATTAGTTAGAGAAGAGGAGACCAGATGACATAAGTAAGAGAACAGGAGACAAGATGACATTAGTTAGACAAGAGGTGTCCAGATGACATAAGTAAGAGAACAGGAGACCAGATGACATTAGTTAGAGAAGAGGATACCAGATGACATTAGTTAGAGAAGAGGAGACCAGATTACATTAGTTAGAGAAGAGGATACCAGAGGACATTTGTTAGAGAACAGGAGACCAGATGACATTAGTTAGACAAGAGGTGTCCAGATGACATAAGTAAGAGAACAGGAGACCAGATGACATTAGTTAGAGAAGAGGATACCAGATGACATTAGTTAGAGAAGAGGAGACCAGATTACATTAGGTAGAGAAGAGGACACCAGATGACATTAGGTAGAGAAGAGGAGACCAGATTACATTAGGTAGAGAAGAGGACACCAGATGACATTAGGTAGAGAAGAAGAGACCAAGATGACATTAGTTAGAGAAGAGGACATCAGAGTCCATTTATTAGAGACGAAGAGACCAGATGACATTAGTTAGAGAAGAGGACACCAGATGACATTAGTTAGATAAGAGTAGACCAGATGACATTAGTTAGAGAAGAGGAAACCCGATGACATAAGTAAGAGAACAGGAGACCAGATGACATTAGTTAGAGAAGAGGACACCAGATGACATTAGTTAGATAAGAGAAGACCAGATGACATTAGTTAGAGAAGAGGTGTCCAGATGACATAAGTAAGAGAACAGGAGACCAGATGACTTTAGTTAGAGAAGAGGAGACCAGATTACATTGGGTAGAGAAGAGGACACCAGATGACATTAGGTAGAGAAGAAGAGACAAAGATGACATTAGTTAGAGAAGAGGACATCAGAGGCCATTTGTTAGAGACGAAGAGACCAGATGACTTTAGTTAGAGAAGAAGAGACCAGATGACATTATTTAGAGGAGACCAGATGACATTAATTAGAGAAGAGGAGACCAGATGACATTAGGTAGAGAAGAGGACACCAGATTACATTAGGTAGAGAAGAAGGGACCAAGATGACTTTAGTTAGAGAAGAGGACATCAGATGCTATTTGTTAGAGATGAAGAGGACACCAGATGACATTAGTTAGAGAAGAGGACACAAGATGACGTTACTTAGAGAAGAGGAGACCAGATGACATTAGTTAGAGAAGAAGAGACCAGATGACGTTAGTTAGAGAAGAGGACATTAGTTAGAGAAGAAGAGACCAGATGACATTACTCAGAGAAGAAGAGACCAGATGACGTTAGTTAGAGAAGAGGACATTCGTTAGAGAAGAAGAGACCAGATGACATTACTTAGAGAAGAAGAGACCAGATGACGTTAGTTAGAGAAGAGCACATTAGTTAGAGGAGAAGAGACCAGATGACATTACTTAGAGAAGAAGAGACCAGATGACGTTAGTTAGAGAAGAGGACATTAGTTAGAGAAGAAGAGACCAGATGACATTACTTAGAGAAGAATAGACCAGATGACATTACTTAGAGAAGAGGACACCAGATGACATTAGGTAGAGAAGAGGACATCAGATGACATTAGGTAGAGAAGAAGGGAACAAGATGACTTTAGTTAGAGAAGAGGACATCAGATGACATTAGTTAGAGATTAGGACACCAGATGACATTAGCTAGAGAAGAGACCAGATGATATTAGGTAGAGAACAGGAGACCAGATGACATTTGATAGAGAAGAGGACACCAGATGACATTAGTTAGACAAGAGGAGACCAGTTGACATTAGTTAGAGAAGAAGAGACCAAGATGACATTAGTTAGAGAAGAGGACATCAGAGGCCATTTGTTAGAGAAGAAGAGACCAGATGACATTATTTAGAGGAGACCAGATGACATTAATTAGAGAAGAGGAGACCAGATGACATTAGGTAGAGAAGAGGACACCAGATTACATTAGGTAGAGAAGAAGGGACCAAGATGACTTTAGTTAGAGAAGAGGACATCAGATGCTATTTGTTAGAGATGAAGAGGACACCAGATGACATTAGTTAGAGAAGAGACCAGATGACATTAGGTAGAGAAAATGGGACCAGATGACATTAGTTAGAGAGGAGGACATCAGATGACATTAGTTAGAGATGAAGAGGCCACATGACATTTGTTAGAGGAGACCAGCTGACAATAGTTAGAGAAGAAGAGACCAAATGACATTAGGTAGAGAAGAGGACATCAGATGAGATTAGGTAGAGAAGAAGGGACCAATATCACTTTAGTTAGAGAAGAGGACATCAGATGCTATTTGTTAGAGATGAAGAGGACACCAGATGACATTAGTTAGAGAAGAGACCAGATGATGTTAGTTAGAGAAGAGTTGACCAGATGACATTAGTTAGAGAAGAAGATACCAGATGACATTAGTTAGAGAAGAGGACACCAGATGACATTAGTTAGAGAAGAGACCAGATGACATTAGTTAGAGAAGAAGAGACCAGATGACGTTAGTTAGAGAAGAGGACATCAGATGACATTAGTTAGAGAAGAAGAGACCAGATGACATTAGTTAGAGAAGAGACCAGAGGACATTAGTTAGAGAAGAAGAGACCAGATAACATTAGTTAGAGAAGAAGAGACCAGATGACATTAGTTTTAGAAGAGGACACCAGATGACATTAGTTAGAGAACAGGAGACCAGATGACATTAGTTAGAGAAGAGGATACCAGATGACATTAGTTAGAT
Source organism: Lampris incognitus (assembly GCF_029633865.1). Taxonomy (NCBI): domain Eukaryota; kingdom Metazoa; phylum Chordata; class Actinopteri; order Lampriformes; family Lampridae; genus Lampris; species Lampris incognitus. Next base: position 66,523,924 of record NC_079211.1, on the reverse strand, counting down.
AAGAGTAGACCAGATGACCTTACTTAGAGAAGAAGAGACCAGATGACATTAGTTAGAGAAGAGACCAGAGGACATTAGTTAGAGAAGAAGAGACCAGATGACATTAGTTAGAGAAGAAGAGACCAGATGACATTAGTTAGAGAAGAGGACACCATATGACATTAGTTAGATAAGAGTAGACCAGATGACATTAGTTAGAGAAGAGGACACCAGATGACATTAGTTAGATAAGAGAAGACCAGATGACATTAGTTAGAGAAGAGGAGACCAGATAACATTAGTTAGAGAAGAGGAGACCAGATGACATAAGTAAGAGAACAGGACACCAGATGACATTAGTTAGATAAGAGTAGACCAGATGACATTAGTTAGAGAAGAAGACACCAGATGACATTTGTTAGAGAACAGGAGACCAGATGACATTAGGTAGAGAAGAAGAGACCAAGATGACATTAGTTAGAGAAGAGGACATCAGAGTCCATTTATTAGAGACGAAGAGACCAGATGACATTAGTTAGAGAAGAAGACACCAGATTACATTAGGTAGAGAAGAAGGGACCAATATGACTTTAGTTAGAGAAGAGGACATCAGATGCTATTTGTTAGAGATGAAGAGGACACCAGATGACATTAGTTAGAGAAGAGACCAGATGACATTAGGTAGAGAAGAGACCAGATGACATTAGGTAGAGAAAATGAGACCAGATGACATTAGTTAGAGAAGAGGACATCAGATGAGATTAGGTAGAGAAGAAGGGACCAATATGACTTTAGTTAGAGAAGAGGACATCAGATGCTATTTGTTAGAGATGAAGAGGACACCAGATGACATTAGTTAGAGAAGAGACCAGATGACGTTAGTTAGAGAAGAGTTGACCAGATGACATTAGTTAGAGAAGAAGATACCAGATGACATTACTTAGAGAAGAGGACACCAGATGACATTAGTTAGAGAAGAGGACACCAGATGACATTAGTTAGAGAAGAGACCAGATGACATTAGTTAGAGAAGAAGAGACCAGATGACGTTAGTTAGAGAAGAGGACATCAGATGACATTAGTTAGAGAAGAAGAGACCAGATGACCTTACTTAGAGAAGAGACCAGAGGACATTAGTTAGAGAAGAAGAGACCAGATAACATTAGTTAGAGAAGAAGAGACCAGATGACATTAGTTTTAGAAGAGGACACCAGATGACATTAGTTAGAGAACAGGAGACCAGATGACATTAGTTAGAGAAGAGGACACCAGATGACATTAGTTAGATAAGAGTAGACCAGATGACATTAGTTAGAGAAGAGGACACCAGATGACATTAGTTAGAGAAGAGGAGACCAGATGACATAAGTAAGAGAACAGGAGACCAGATGACATTAGTTAAAGAAGAGGACACCAGATGACATTAGTTAGAGAAGAGGATACCAGATGACATTTGTTAGAGAACAGGAGACCAGATGACATTAGTTAGACAAGAGGTGTCCAGATGACATAAGTAAGAGAACAGGAGACCAGATGACATTAGTTAGAGAAGAGGATACCAGATGACATTAGTTAGAGAAGAGGAGACCAGATTACATTAGGTAGAGAAGAGGACACCAGATGACATTAGGTAGAGAAGAAGAGACCAAGATGACATTAGTTAGAGAAGAAGACATCAGAGTCCATTTATTAGAGACGAAGAGACCAGATGACATTAGTTAGAGAATAGGTGTCCAGATGACATAAGTAAGAGAACAGGAGACCAGATGACATTAGTTAGAGAAGAGGATACCAGATGACATTAGTTAGAGAAGAGTAGACCAGATGACATTAGTTAGAGAAGAGGAGACCAGATGACATTAGTTAGAGAAGAGGAGACCAGATGACATAAGTAAGAGAACAGGAGACAAGATGACATTAGTTAGACAAGAGGTGTCCAGATGACATAAGTAAGAGAACAGGAGACCAGATGACATTAGTTAGAGAAGAGGATACCAGATGACATTAGTTAGAGAAGAGGAGACCAGATTACATTAGTTAGAGAAGAGGATACCAGAGGACATTTGTTAGAGAAGAGGAGACCAGATGACATTAGTTAGACAAGAGGTGTCCAGATGACATAAGTAAGAGAACAGGAGACCAGATGACATTAGTTAGAGAAGAGGATACCAGATGACATTAGTTAGAGAAGAGGAGACCAGATTACATTAGGTAGAGAAGAGGACACCAGATGACATTAGGTAGAGAAGAGGAGACCAGATTACATTAGTTAGAGAAGAATAGACCAGATGACATTACTTAGAGAAGAGGACACCAGATGACATTAGGTAGAGAAGAGGACATCAGATGACATTAGGTAGAGAAGAAGGGAACAAGATGACTTTAGTTAGAGAAGAGGACATCAGATGACATTAGTTAGAGATTAGGACACCAGATGACATTAGCTAGAGAAGAGACCAGATGATATTAGGTAGAGAACAGGAGACCAGATGACATTTGATAGAGAAGAGGACACCAGATGACATTAGTTAGACAAGAGGAGACCAGTTGACATTAGTTAGAGAAGAAGAGACCAAGATGACATTAGTTAGAGAAGAGGACATCAGAGGCCATTTGTTAGAGAAGAAGAGACCAGATGACATTATTTAGAGGAGACCAGATGACATTAATTAGAGAAGAGGAGACCAGATGACATTAGGTAGAGAAGAGGACACCAGATTACATTAGGTAGAGAAGAAGGGACCAAGATGACTTTAGTTAGAGAAGAGGACATCAGATGCTATTTGTTAGAGATGAAGAGGACACCAGATGACATTAGTTAGAGAAGAGACCAGATGACATTAGGTAGAGAAAATGGGACCAGATGACATTAGTTAGAGAGGAGGACATCAGATGACATTAGTTAGAGATGAAGAGGCCACATGACATTTGTTAGAGGAGACCAGCTGACAATAGTTAGAGAAGAAGAGACCAAATGACATTAGGTAGAGAAGAGGACATCAGATGAGATTAGGTAGAGAAGAAGGGACCAATATCACTTTAGTTAGAGAAGAGGACATCAGATGCTATTTGTTAGAGATGAAGAGGACACCAGATGACATTAGTTAGAGAAGAGACCAGATGATGTTAGTTAGAGAAGAGTTGACCAGATGACATTAGTTAGAGAAGAAGATACCAGATGACATTAGTTAGAGAAGAGGACACCAGATGACATTAGTTAGAGAAGAGACCAGATGACATTAGTTAGAGAAGAAGAGACCAGATGACGTTAGTTAGAGAAGAGGACATCAGATGACATTAGTTAGAGAAGAAGAGACCAGATGACATTAGTTAGAGAAGAGACCAGAGGACATTAGTTAGAGAAGAAGAGACCAGATAACATTAGTTAGAGAAGAAGAGACCAGATGACATTAGTTTTAGAAGAGGACACCAGATGACATTAGTTAGAGAACAGGAGACCAGATGACATTAGTTAGAGAAGAGGATACCAGATGACATTAGTTAGATAAGAGTAGACCAGATGACCTTACTTAGAGAAGAAGAGACCAGATGACATTAGTTAGAGAAGAGACCAGAGGACATTAGTTAGAGAAGAAGAGACCAGATGACATTAGTTAGAGAAGAAGAGACCAGATGACATTAGTTAGAGAAGAGGACACCATATGACATTAGTTAGATAAGAGTAGACCAGATGACATTAGTTAGAGAAGAGGACACCAGATGACATTAGTTAGATAAGAGAAGACCAGATGACATTAGTTAGAGAAGAGGAGACCAGATAACATTAGTTAGAGAAGAGGAGACCAGATGACATAAGTAAGAGAACAGGACACCAGATGACATTAGTTAGATAAGAGTAGACCAGATGACATTAGTTAGAGAAGAAGACACCAGATGACATTTGTTAGAGAACAGGAGACCAGATGACATTAGGTAGAGAAGAAGAGACCAAGATGACATTAGTTAGAGAAGAGGACATCAGAGTCCATTTATTAGAGACGAAGAGACCAGATGACATTAGTTAGAGAAGAAGACACCAGATTACATTAGGTAGAGAAGAAGGGACCAATATGACTTTAGTTAGAGAAGAGGACATCAGATGCTATTTGTTAGAGATGAAGAGGACACCAGATGACATTAGTTAGAGAAGAGACCAGATGACATTAGGTAGAGAAGAGACCAGATGACATTAGGTAGAGAAAATGAGACCAGATGACATTAGTTAGAGAAGAGGACATCAGATGAGATTAGGTAGAGAAGAAGGGACCAATATGACTTTAGTTAGAGAAGAGGACATCAGATGCTATTTGTTAGAGATGAAGAGGACACCAGATGACATTAGTTAGAGAAGAGACCAGATGACGTTAGTTAGAGAAGAGTTGACCAGATGACATTAGTTAGAGAAGAAGATACCAGATGACATTACTTAGAGAAGAGGACACCAGATGACATTAGTTAGAGAAGAGGACACCAGATGACATTAGTTAGAGAAGAGACCAGATGACATTAGTTAGAGAAGAAGAGACCAGATGACGTTAGTTAGAGAAGAGGACATCAGATGACATTAGTTAGAGAAGAAGAGACCAGATGACCTTACTTAGAGAAGAGACCAGAGGACATTAGTTAGAGAAGAAGAGACCAGATAACATTAGTTAGAGAAGAAGAGACCAGATGACATTAGTTTTAGAAGAGGACACCAGATGACATTAGTTAGAGAACAGGAGACCAGATGACATTAGTTAGAGAAGAGGACACCAGATGACATTAGTTAGATAAGAGTAGACCAGATGACATTAGTTAGAGAAGAGGACACCAGATGACATTAGTTAGAGAAGAGGAGACCAGATGACATAAGTAAGAGAACAGGAGACCAGATGACATTAGTTAAAGAAGAGGACACCAGATGACATTAGTTAGAGAAGAGGATACCAGATGACATTTGTTAGAGAACAGGAGACCAGATGACATTAGTTAGACAAGAGGTGTCCAGATGACATAAGTAAGAGAACAGGAGACCAGATGACATTAGTTAGAGAAGAGGATACCAGATGACATTAGTTAGAGAAGAGGAGACCAGATTACATTAGGTAGAGAAGAGGACACCAGATGACATTAGGTAGAGAAGAAGAGACCAAGATGACATTAGTTAGAGAAGAAGACATCAGAGTCCATTTATTAGAGACGAAGAGACCAGATGACATTAGTTAGAGAATAGGTGTCCAGATGACATAAGTAAGAGAACAGGAGACCAGATGACATTAGTTAGAGAAGAGGATACCAGATGACATTAGTTAGAGAAGAGTAGACCAGATGACATTAGTTAGAGAAGAGGAGACCAGATGACATTAGTTAGAGAAGAGGAGACCAGATGACATAAGTAAGAGAACAGGAGACAAGATGACATTAGTTAGACAAGAGGTGTCCAGATGACATAAGTAAGAGAACAGGAGACCAGATGACATTAGTTAGAGAAGAGGATACCAGATGACATTAGTTAGAGAAGAGGAGACCAGATTACATTAGTTAGAGAAGAGGATACCAGAGGACATTTGTTAGAGAACAGGAGACCAGATGACATTAGTTAGACAAGAGGTGTCCAGATGACATAAGTAAGAGAACAGGAGACCAGATGACATTAGTTAGAGAAGAGGATACCAGATGACATTAGTTAGAGAAGAGGAGACCAGATTACATTAGGTAGAGAAGAGGACACCAGATGACATTAGGTAGAGAAGAGGAGACCAGATTACATTAGGTAGAGAAGAGGACACCAGATGACATTAGGTAGAGAAGAAGAGACCAAGATGACATTAGTTAGAGAAGAGGACATCAGAGTCCATTTATTAGAGACGAAGAGACCAGATGACATTAGTTAGAGAAGAGGACACCAGATGACATTAGTTAGATAAGAGTAGACCAGATGACATTAGTTAGAGAAGAGGAAACCCGATGACATAAGTAAGAGAACAGGAGACCAGATGACATTAGTTAGAGAAGAGGACACCAGATGACATTAGTTAGATAAGAGAAGACCAGATGACATTAGTTAGAGAAGAGGTGTCCAGATGACATAAGTAAGAGAACAGGAGACCAGATGACTTTAGTTAGAGAAGAGGAGACCAGATTACATTGGGTAGAGAAGAGGACACCAGATGACATTAGGTAGAGAAGAAGAGACAAAGATGACATTAGTTAGAGAAGAGGACATCAGAGGCCATTTGTTAGAGACGAAGAGACCAGATGACTTTAGTTAGAGAAGAAGAGACCAGATGACATTATTTAGAGGAGACCAGATGACATTAATTAGAGAAGAGGAGACCAGATGACATTAGGTAGAGAAGAGGACACCAGATTACATTAGGTAGAGAAGAAGGGACCAAGATGACTTTAGTTAGAGAAGAGGACATCAGATGCTATTTGTTAGAGATGAAGAGGACACCAGATGACATTAGTTAGAGAAGAGGACACCAGATGACGTTACTTAGAGAAGAGGAGACCAGATGACATTAGTTAGAGAAGAAGAGACCAGATGACGTTAGTTAGAGAAGAGGACATTAGTTAGAGAAGAAGAGACCAGATGACATTACTCAGAGAAGAAGAGACCAGATGACGTTAGTTAGAGAAGAGGACATTCGTTAGAGAAGAAGAGACCAGATGACATTACTTAGAGAAGAAGAGACCAGATGACGTTAGTTAGAGAAGAGCACATTAGTTAGAGGAGAAGAGACCAGATGACATTACTTAGAGAAGAAGAGACCAGATGACGTTAGTTAGAGAAGAGGACATTAGTTAAAGAAGAAGAGACCAGATGACATTACTTAGAGAAGAATAGACCAGATGACATTACTTAGAGAAGAGGACACCAGATGACATTAGGTAGAGAAGAGGACATCAGATGACATTAGGTAGAGAAGAAGGGAACAAGATGACTTTAGTTAGAGAAGAGGACATCAGATGACATTAGTTAGAGATTAGGACACCAGATGACATTAGCTAGAGAAGAGACCAGATGATATTAGGTAGAGAACAGGAGACCAGATGACATTTGATAGAGAAGAGGACACCAGATGACATTAGTTAGACAAGAGGAGACCAGTTGACATTAGTTAGAGAAGAAGAGACCAAGATGACATTAGTTAGAGAAGAGGACATCAGAGGCCATTTGTTAGAGAAGAAGAGACCAGATGACATTATTTAGAGGAGACCAGATGACATTAATTAGAGAAGAGGAGACCAGATGACATTAGGTAGAGAAGAGGACACCAGATTACATTAGGTAGAGAAGAAGGGACCAAGATGACTTTAGTTAGAGAAGAGGACATCAGATGCTATTTGTTAGAGATGAAGAGGACACCAGATGACATTAGTTAGAGAAGAGACCAGATGACATTAGGTAGAGAAAATGGGACCAGATGACATTAGTTAGAGAGGAGGACATCAGATGACATTAGTTAGAGATGAAGAGGCCACATGACATTTGTTAGAGGAGACCAGCTGACAATAGTTAGAGAAGAAGAGACCAAATGACATTAGGTAGAGAAGAGGACATCAGATGAGATTAGGTAGAGAAGAAGGGACCAATATCACTTTAGTTAGAGAAGAGGACATCAGATGCTATTTGTTAGAGATGAAGAGGACACCAGATGACATTAGTTAGAGAAGAGACCAGATGATGTTAGTTAGAGAAGAGTTGACCAGATGACATTAGTTAGAGAAGAAGATACCAGATGACATTAGTTAGAGAAGAGGACACCAGATGACATTAGTTAGAGAAGAGACCAGATGACATTAGTTAGAGAAGAAGAGACCAGATGACGTTAGTTAGAGAAGAGGACATCAGATGACATTAGTTAGAGAAGAAGAGACCAGATGACATTAGTTAGAGAAGAGACCAGAGGACATTAGTTAGAGAAGAAGAGACCAGATAACATTAGTTAGAGAAGAAGAGACCAGATGACATTAGTTTTAGAAGAGGACACCAGATGACATTAGTTAGAGAACAGGAGACCAGATGACATTAGTTAGAGAAGAGGATACCAGATGACATTAGTTAGATAAGAGTAGACCAGATGACCTTACTTAGAGAAGAAGAGACCAGATGACATTAGTTAGAGAAGAGACCAGAGGACATTAGTTAGAGAAGAAGAGACCAGATGACATTAGTTAGAGAAGAAGAGACCAGATGACATTAGTTAGAGAAGAGGACACCATATGACATTAGTTAGATAAGAGTAGACCAGATGACATTAGTTAGAGAAGAGGACACCAGATGACATTAGTTAGATAAGAGAAGACCAGATGACATTAGTTAGAGAAGAGGAGACCAGATAACATTAGTTAGAGAAGAGGAGACCAGATGACATAAGTAAGAGAACAGGACACCAGATGACATTAGTTAGATAAGAGTAGACCAGATGACATTAGTTAGAGAAGAAGACACCAGATGACATTTGTTAGAGAACAGGAGACCAGATGACATTAGGTAGAGAAGAAGAGACCAAGATGACATTAGTTAGAGAAGAGGACATCAGAGTCCATTTATTAGAGACGAAGAGACCAGATGACTTTAGTTAGAGAAGAAGAGACCAGATGAAATTATTTAGAGGAGACCAGATAACATTAATTAGAGAAGAGGACACCAGATGACATTAGTTAGAGAAGAGGAGACCAGATGACATAAGTAAGCGAACAGGAGACCAGATGACATTAGTTAAAGAAGAGGACACCAGATGACATTAGTTAGAGAAGAGGATACCAGATGACATTTGTTAGAGAACAGGAGACCAGATGACATTAGTTAGACAAGAGGTGTCCAGATGACATAAGTAAGAGAACAGGAGACCAGATGACATTAGTTAGAGAAGAGGATACCAGATGACATTAGTTAGATAAGAGTAGACCAGATGACATTAGTTAGAGAAGAGGAGACCAGATGACATTAGTTAGAGAAGAGGAGACCAGATGACATAAGTAAGAGAACAGGAGACCAGATGACATTAGTTAGAGAAGAGGATACCAGATGACATTAGGTAGAGAAGAAGAGACCAGATGAAATTATTTAGAGGAGACCAGATAACATTAATTAGAGAAGAGGACACCAGATGACATTAGTTAGAGAAGAGGAGACCAGATGACATAAGTAAGCGAACAGGAGACCAGATGACATTAGTTAGACAAGAGGTGTCCAGATGACATAAGTAAGAGAACAGGAGACCAGATGACATTAGTTAGAGAAGAGGATACCAGATGACATTAGTTAGATAAGAGTAGACCAGATGACATTAGTTAGAGAAGAGGAGACCAGATGACATTAGTTAGAGAAGAGGAGACCAGATGACATAAGTAAGAGAACAGGAGACCAGATGACATTAGTTAGAGACGAAGAGACCAGATGACTTTAGTTAGAGAAGAAGAGACCAGATGAAATTATTTAGAGGAGACCAGATAACATTAATTAGAGAAGAGGACACCAGATGACATTAGTTAGAGAAGAGGAGACCAGATGACATAAGTAAGCGAACAGGAGACCAGATGACATTAGTTAAAGAAGAGGACACCAGATGACATTAGTTAGAGAAGAGGATACCAGATGACATTAGTTAGATAAGAGTAGACCAGATGACATTAGTTAGAGAAGAGGAGACCAGATGACATTAGTTAGAGAAGAGGAGACCAGATGACATAAGTAAGAGAACAGGAGACCAGATGACATTAGTTAGAGAAGAGGATACCAGATGACATTAGTTAGATAAGAGTAGACCAGATGACATTAGTTAAAGAAGAGGACACCAGATGACATTAGTTAGAGAAGAGGATACCAGATGACATTTGTTAGAGAACAGGAGACCAGATGACATTAGTTAGACAAGAGGTGTCCAGATGACATAAGTAAGAGAACAGGAGACCAGATGACATTAGTTAGAGAAGAGGATACCAGATGACATTAGTTAGAGAAGAGGAGACCAGATTACATTAGGTAGAGAAGAGGACACCAGATGACATTAGGTAGAGAAGAGGAGACCAGATTACATTAGGTAGAGAAGAGGACACCAGATGACATTAGGTAGAGAAGAAGAGACCAAGATGACATTAGTTAGAGAAGAGGACATCAGAGTCCATTTATTAGAGACGAAGAGACCAGATGACATTAGTTAGAGAAGAGGACACCAGATGACATTAGTTAGATAAGAGTAGACCAGATGACATTAGTTAGAGAAGAGGAAACCCGATGACATAAGTAAGAGAACAGGAGACCAGATGACATTAGTTAGAGAAGAGGACACCAGATGGCATTAGTTAGATAAGAGAAGACCAGATGACATTAGTTAGAGAAGAGGTGTCCAGATGACATAAGTAAGAGAACAGGACACCAGATGACTTTAGTTAGAGAAGAGGAGACCAGATTACATTAGGTAGAGAAAAGGACACCAGATGACATTAGGTAGAGAAGAAGAGACCAAGATGACATTAGTTAGAGAAGAGGACATCAGAGTCCATTTATTAGAGACGAAGAGACCAGATGACATTAGTTAGAGAAGAGGACACCAGATGACATTAGTTAGATAAGAGTAGACCAGATGACATTAGTTAGATAAGAGAAGACCAGATGACATTAATTAGAGAAGAGGAGACCAGGTGACATTAGGTATAGAAATGGAGACCAGATGACATTAGTTGGAGAAGAGGACATCAGATGACATTAGTTAGAGATGAAGAGACCACATGACATTAGTTAGAGGAGACCAGCTGACATTAGTTAGAGAAGAAGAGACCAGATGACATTAGGTAGAGAAGAGGACATCAGATGACATTAGGTAGAGAAGAAGGGACCAAGATGACTTTAGTTAGAGAAGAGGACATCAGATGACATTAGTTAGAGAAAAGGACACCAGATGACATTAGTTAGAGAAGAGGAGACCAGATGACATTAGTTAGAGAAGAGGACACCAGATGACATTAGTTAGAGAAGAGTAAACCAGATGACATTAGTTAGAGAAGAGGACACCAGATGACATTAGTTAGAGAAGAGTAAACCAGATGACATTAGTTAGAGAAGAGGACACCAGATGACATTAGTTAGAGAAGAGGACACCAGATGACATTAGTTAGACAAGAGGAGACCAGTTGACATTAATTAGAGAAGAAGAGACCAAGATGACATTAGTTAGAGAAGAGGACATCAGAGGCCATTTGTTAGAGAAGAAGAGACCAGATGACATTATTTAGAGGAGACCAGATGACATTAATTAGAGAAGAGGAGACCAGATGACATTAGGTAGAGAAGAGGACACCAGATTACATTAGGTAGAGAAGAAGGGACCAAGATGACATTAGGTAGAGAAGAGGACACCAGATTACATTAGGTAGAGAAGAAGGGACCAAGATGACTTTAGTTAGAGAAGAGGACATCAGATGCTATTTGTTAGAGATGAAGAGGACACCAGATGACATTAGTTAGAGAAGAGACCAGATGACATTAGGTAGAGAAAATGAGACCAGATGACATCAGTTAGAGAAGAGGACATCAGATGACATTAGTTAGAGATGAAGAGGCCACATGACATTTGTTAGAGGAGACCAGCTGACAATAGTTAGAGAAGAAGAGACCAGATGACATTAGGTAGAGAAGAGGACATCAGATGAGATTAGGTAGAGAAGAAGGGACCAATATGACTTTAGTTAGAGAAGAGGACATCAGATGCTATTTGTTAGAGATGAAGAGGACACCAGATGACATTAGTTAGAGAAGAGACCAGATGACGTTAGTTAGAGAAGAGTTGACCAGATGACATTAGTTAGAGAAGAAGATACCAGATGACATTACTTAGAGAAGAGGACACCAGATGACATTAGTTAGAGAAGAGGACACCAGATGACATTAGTTAGAGAAGAGACCAGATGACATTAGTTAGAGAAGAAGAGACCAGATGACGTTAGTTAGAGAAGAGGACATCAGATTACATTAGTTAGAGAAGAGGAGACCAGATGACATTAGGTAGAGAAGAGGACACCAGATTACATTAGGTAGAGAAGAAGGGACCAAGATGACTTTAGTTAGAGAAGAGGACATCAGATGCTATTTGTTAGAGATGAAGAGGACACCAGATGACATTAGTTAGAGAAGAGGACACCAGATGACGTTACTTAGAGAAGAGGAGACCAGATGACATTAGTTAGAGAAGAGGAGACCAGATTACATTAGGTAGAGAAGAGGACACCAGATGACATTAGGTAGAGAAGAAGAGACCAAGATGACATTAGTTAGAGAAGAAGACATCAGAGTCCATTTATTAGAGACGAAGAGACCAGATGACATTAGTTAGAGAAGAGGTGTCCAGATGACATACGTAAGAGAAGAGGAGACCAGATGACATTAGTTAGAGAAGAAGAGACCAGATGACGTTAGTTAGAGAAGAGGACATTAGTTAGAGAAGAAGAGACCAGATGACATTACTTAGAGAAGAAGAGACCAGATGACGTTAGTTAGAGAAGAGGACATTCGTTAGAGAAGAAGAGACCAGATGACATTACTTAGAGAAGAAGAGACCAGATGACGTTAGTTAGAGAAGAGGACATTAGTTAGAGAAGAAGAGACCAGATGACATTACTTAGAGGAGACCAGATGACGTTAGTTAGAGAAGAGGACATCAGATGACATTAGTTAGAGAAGAAGAGACCAGATGACATTACTTAAGAGAAGAAGAGACCACATGACATTAGTTAGAGAAGTGTAGACCAGATGACATTAGTTAGAGAAGAGGACACCAGATGACATTAGTTCGAGAAGAGGAGACCAGATGAAATTAGTTAGAGAACAGGAGACCAGATGACATTAGTTAGAGAAGAAGAGACCAGATGACATTAGTTAGAGAAGAGGAGACCAGATGACAGTAGTGAGAGAACAGGAGACCAGATGACATTAGTTAGAGAAGAGACCAGAGGACATTAGTTAGCGAGGAGACCAGATGATATTAGTTGCAGAAGAGGACATCAGATGTCATTAGTTAGAGAAAAAGAGACCAGACTACATTAGTTAGAGGAGACCAGATGACATCAGTTAGAGAAGAGGAGACCAGATGACATTAGTTAGAGAAGAGGAGACCAGATGACATTAGTTAGAGAAGAGACCAGATGATATCAGTTAGAGAAGAGGAGTCCAGATGACATTAGTTAGAGAAGAGGAGACCAGATGACATTAGGTAGATAAGAGGAGACCAGATGACATTAGGTAAAGAGGAGACCAGATGACATTAGGTAGAGAAGAGGAGACCAGATGACATTAGGTAGAGAAGAGACCAGATGACAGGAGACCAGCTGATATTAGTTAGAGAAGAGACCAGATGACTTTAGTTAGGGAAGAGGAAACAAGATGACATTAGGTAGAGAAGAGGACATCAGAGGCCATTTGTTAGAGAAGAAGAGACCAGATGACATTATTTAGAGTAGACCAGATGACATTAATTAGAGAAGAGGAGACCAGATGACATTAGGTAGAGAAGAAGGGACCAAGATGACATTAGGTAGAGAAGAGGACACCAGATTACATTAGGTAGAGAAGAAGGGACCAAGATGACTTTAGTTAGAGAAGAGGACATCAGATGCTATTTGTTAGAGATGAAGAGGACACCAGATGACATTAGTTAGAGAAGAGACCAGATGACATTAGGTAGAGAAAATGAGACCAGATGATATCAGTTAGAGAAGAGGACATCAGATGACATTAGTTAGAGATGAAGAGGCCACATGACATTTGTTAGAGGAGACCAGCTGACAATAGTTAGAGAAGAAGAGACCAGATGACATTAGGTAGAGAAGAGGACATCAGATGAGATTAGGTAGAGAAGAAGGGACCAATATGACTTTAGTTAGAGAAGAGGACATCAGATGCTATTTGTTAGAGATGAAGAGGACACCAGATGACATTAGTTAGAGAAGAGACCAGATGACGTTAGTTAGAGAAGAGTTGACCAGATGACATTAGTTAGAGAAGAAGATACCAGATGACATTACTTAGAGAAGAGGACACCAGATGACATTAGTTAGAGAAGAGGACACCAGATGACATTAGTTAGAGAAGAGACCAGATGACATTAGTTAGAGAAGAAGAGACCAGATGACGTTAGTTAGAGAAGAGGACATCAGATTACATTAGTTAGAGAAGAGGAGACCAGATGACATTAGGTAGAGAAGAGGACACCAGATTACATTAGGTAGAGAAGAAGGGACCAAGATGACTTTAGTTAGAGAAGAGGACATCAGATGCTATTTGTTAGAGATGAAGAGGACACCAGATGACATTAGTTAGAGAAGAGGACACCAGATGACGTTACTTAGAGAAGAGGAGACCAGATGACATTAGTTAGAGAAGAGGAGACCAGATTACATTAGGTAGAGAAGAGGACACCAGATGACATTAGGTAGAGAAGAAGAGACCAAGATGACATTAGTTAGAGAAGAAGACATCAGAGTCCATTCATTAGAGACGAAGAGACCAGATGACATTAGTTAGAGAAGAGGTGTCCAGATGACATACGTAAGAGAAGAGGAGACCAGATGACATTAGTTAGAGAAGAAGAGACCAGATGACGTTAGTTAGAGAAGAGGACATTAGTTAGAGAAGAAGAGACCAGATGACATTACTTAGAGAAGAAGAGACCAGATGACGTTAGTTAGAGAAGAGGACATTCGTTAGAGAAGAAGAGACCAGATGACATTACTTAGAGAAGAAGAGACCAGATGACGTTAGTTAGAGAAGAGGACATTAGTTAGAGAAGAAGAGACCAGATGACATTACTTAGAGGAGACCAGATGACGTTAGTTAGAGAAGAGGACATCAGATGACATTAGTTAGAGAAGAAGAGACCAGATGACATTACTTAAGAGAAGAAGAGACCACATGACATTAGTTAGAGAAGTGTAGACCAGATGACATTAGTTAGAGAAGAGGACACCAGATGACATTAGTTCGAGAAGAGGAGACCAGATGAAATTAGTTAGAGAACAGGAGACCAGATGACATTAGTTAGAGAAGAAGAGACCAGATGACATTAGTTAGAGAAGAGGAGACCAGATGACAGTAGTGAGAGAACAGGAGACCAGATGACATTAGTTAGAGAAGAGACCAGAGGACATTAGTTAGCGAGGAGACCAGATGATATTAGTTGCAGAAGAGGACATCAGATGTCATTAGTTAGAGAAAAAGAGACCAGACTACATTAGTTAGAGGAGACCAGATGACATCAGTTAGAGAAGAGGAGACCAGATGACATTAGTTAGAGAAGAGGAGACCAGATGACATTAGTTAGAGAAGAGACCAGATGATATCAGTTAGAGAAGAGGAGTCCAGATGACATTAGTTAGAGAAGAGGAGACCAGATGACATTAGGTAGATAAGAGGAGACCAGATGACATTAGGTAAAGAGGAGACCAGATGACATTAGGTAGAGAAGAGGAGACCAGATGACATTAGGTAGAGAAGAGACCAGATGACAGGAGACCAGCTGATATTAGTTAGAGAAGAGACCAGATGACTTTAGTTAGGGAAGAGGAAACAAGATGACATTAGGTAGAGAAGAGGAGACCAGATGACATTAGTTAGAGAAGAGACCAGATGACTTTAGTTAGGGAAGAAAAGACTAGATGACATTAGTTAGAGAAGAGACCAGATGACAGGAAACCAGCTTACATTAGTTAGAGAAGAGACCAGATGACTTTAGTTAGGGAAGAGGAGACCAGATGACATTAGGTAGAGAAGAGGAGACCAGATGACATTAGTTAGAGAAGAGACCAGATGACAGCAGACCAGCTGACATTAGTTAGAGAAGAGACCAGATGACTTTAGTTAGGGAAGAGGAAACCAGATGACATTAGTTAGAGAAGAGGACACCAGATGACATTAGTTAGATAAGAGTAGACCAGATGACATTAGTTAGAGAAGAGGAGACCAGATGACATAAGTAAGAGAACAGGAGACCAGATGACGTTAGTTAGAGAAGAGGACATCAGATGACATTAGTTAGAGAAGAAGAGACCAGATGTCCTTACTTAGAGAAGAAGAGACCAGATGACATTAGTTAGAGAAGAGAACACCAGATGACATTAGTTAGAGAAGAGGAGACCAGATGACATTAGTTAGAGAAGAGGACACCAGATGACATTAGTTAGATAAGAGTAGACCAGATGACATTAGTTAGAGAAGAGGAGACCAGATGACATAAGTAAGAGAACAGGAGACCAGATGACATTAGTTAGAGAAGAGGACACCAGATGACATTAGTTAGATAAGAGTAGACCAGATGACATTAGTTAGAGAAGAGGACACCAGATGACATTTGTTAGAGAACAGGAGACCAGATTACATTAGTTAGAGAAGAGGTGTCCAGATGACATAAGTAAGAGAACAGGAGACCAGATGACATTAGTTAGAGAAGAGGATACCAGATGACATTAGTTAGATAAGAGTAGACCAGATGATATTAGTTAGAGAAGAGGAGACCAGATGACATTAGTTAGAGAAGAGGAGACCAGATGACATAAGTAAGAGAACAGGACACCAGATGACATTAGTTAGATAAGAGTAGACCAGATGACATTAGTTAGAGAAGAGGACACCAGATGACATTAGTTAGAGAAGAGACCAGATGACGTTAGTTAGAGAAGAGTTGACCAGATGACATTAGTTAGAGAAGAAGATACCAGATGACATTACTTAGAGAAGAGGACACCAGATGACATTAGTTAGAGAAGAGGACACCAGATGACATTAGTTAGAGAAGAGACCAGATGACATTAGTTAGAGAAGAAGAGACCAGATGACGTTAGTTAGAGAAGAGGACATCAGATTACATTAGTTAGAGAAGAGGAGACCAGATGACATTAGGTAGAGAAGAGGACACCAGATTACATTAGGTAGAGAAGAAGGGACCAAGATGACTTTAGTTAGAGAAGAGGACATCAGATGCTATTTGTTAGAGATGAAGAGGACACCAGATGACATTAGTTAGAGAAGAGGACACCAGATGACGTTACTTAGAGAAGAGGAGACCAGATGACATTAGTTAGAGAAGAGGAGACCAGATTACATTAGGTAGAGAAGAGGACACCAGATGACATTAGGTAGAGAAGAAGAGACCAAGATGACATTAGTTAGAGAAGAAGACATCAGAGTCCATTTATTAGAGACGAAGAGACCAGATGACATTAGTTAGAGAAGAGGTGTCCAGATGACATACGTAAGAGAAGAGGAGAC
Organism: Lampris incognitus; assembly: GCF_029633865.1. Taxonomy (NCBI): domain Eukaryota; kingdom Metazoa; phylum Chordata; class Actinopteri; order Lampriformes; family Lampridae; genus Lampris; species Lampris incognitus. The sequence continues at coordinate 66,506,697 of NC_079211.1, read as the reverse complement.
CAGATGACATTAGTTAGAGAAGAAGAGACCAGATGACGTTAGTTAGAGAAGAGGACATTAGTTAGAGAAGAAGAGACCAGATGACATTACTTAGAGAAGAAGAGACCAGATGACGTTAGTTAGAGAAGAGGACATTCGTTAGAGAAGAAGAGACCAGATGACATTACTTAGAGAAGAAGAGACCAGATGACGTTAGTTAGAGAAGAGGACATTAGTTAGAGAAGAAGAGACCAGATGACATTACTTAGAGGAGACCAGATGACGTTAGTTAGAGAAGAGGACATCAGATGACATTAGTTAGAGAAGAAGAGACCAGATGACATTACTTAAGAGAAGAAGAGACCACATGACATTAGTTAGAGAAGTGTAGACCAGATGACATTAGTTAGAGAAGAGGACACCAGATGACATTAGTTCGAGAAGAGGAGACCAGATGAAATTAGTTAGAGAACAGGAGACCAGATGACATTAGTTAGAGAAGAAGAGACCAGATGACATTAGTTAGAGAAGAGGAGACCAGATGACAGTAGTGAGAGAACAGGAGACCAGATGACATTAGTTAGAGAAGAGACCAGAGGACATTAGTTAGCGAGGAGACCAGATGATATTAGTTGCAGAAGAGGACATCAGATGTCATTAGTTAGAGAAAAAGAGACCAGACTACATTAGTTAGAGGAGACCAGATGACATCAGTTAGAGAAGAGGAGACCAGATGACATTAGTTAGAGAAGAGGAGACCAGATGACATTAGTTAGAGAAGAGACCAGATGATATCAGTTAGAGAAGAGGAGTCCAGATGACATTAGTTAGAGAAGAGGAGACCAGATGACATTAGGTAGATAAGAGGAGACCAGATGACATTAGGTAAAGAGGAGACCAGATGACATTAGGTAGAGAAGAGGAGACCAGATGACATTAGGTAGAGAAGAGACCAGATGACAGGAGACCAGCTGATATTAGTTAGAGAAGAGACCAGATGACTTTAGTTAGGGAAGAGGAAACAAGATGACATTAGGTAGAGAAGAGGACATCAGAGGCCATTTGTTAGAGAAGAAGAGACCAGATGACATTATTTAGAGTAGACCAGATGACATTAATTAGAGAAGAGGAGACCAGATGACATTAGGTAGAGAAGAAGGGACCAAGATGACATTAGGTAGAGAAGAGGACACCAGATTACATTAGGTAGAGAAGAAGGGACCAAGATGACTTTAGTTAGAGAAGAGGACATCAGATGCTATTTGTTAGAGATGAAGAGGACACCAGATGACATTAGTTAGAGAAGAGACCAGATGACATTAGGTAGAGAAAATGAGACCAGATGATATCAGTTAGAGAAGAGGACATCAGATGACATTAGTTAGAGATGAAGAGGCCACATGACATTTGTTAGAGGAGACCAGCTGACAATAGTTAGAGAAGAAGAGACCAGATGACATTAGGTAGAGAAGAGGACATCAGATGAGATTAGGTAGAGAAGAAGGGACCAATATGACTTTAGTTAGAGAAGAGGACATCAGATGCTATTTGTTAGAGATGAAGAGGACACCAGATGACATTAGTTAGAGAAGAGACCAGATGACGTTAGTTAGAGAAGAGTTGACCAGATGACATTAGTTAGAGAAGAAGATACCAGATGACATTACTTAGAGAAGAGGACACCAGATGACATTAGTTAGAGAAGAGGACACCAGATGACATTAGTTAGAGAAGAGACCAGATGACATTAGTTAGAGAAGAAGAGACCAGATGACGTTAGTTAGAGAAGAGGACATCAGATTACATTAGTTAGAGAAGAGGAGACCAGATGACATTAGGTAGAGAAGAGGACACCAGATTACATTAGGTAGAGAAGAAGGGACCAAGATGACTTTAGTTAGAGAAGAGGACATCAGATGCTATTTGTTAGAGATGAAGAGGACACCAGATGACATTAGTTAGAGAAGAGGACACCAGATGACGTTACTTAGAGAAGAGGAGACCAGATGACATTAGTTAGAGAAGAGGAGACCAGATTACATTAGGTAGAGAAGAGGACACCAGATGACATTAGGTAGAGAAGAAGAGACCAAGATGACATTAGTTAGAGAAGAAGACATCAGAGTCCATTCATTAGAGACGAAGAGACCAGATGACATTAGTTAGAGAAGAGGTGTCCAGATGACATACGTAAGAGAAGAGGAGACCAGATGACATTAGTTAGAGAAGAAGAGACCAGATGACGTTAGTTAGAGAAGAGGACATTAGTTAGAGAAGAAGAGACCAGATGACATTACTTAGAGAAGAAGAGACCAGATGACGTTAGTTAGAGAAGAGGACATTCGTTAGAGAAGAAGAGACCAGATGACATTACTTAGAGAAGAAGAGACCAGATGACGTTAGTTAGAGAAGAGGACATTAGTTAGAGAAGAAGAGACCAGATGACATTACTTAGAGGAGACCAGATGACGTTAGTTAGAGAAGAGGACATCAGATGACATTAGTTAGAGAAGAAGAGACCAGATGACATTACTTAAGAGAAGAAGAGACCACATGACATTAGTTAGAGAAGTGTAGACCAGATGACATTAGTTAGAGAAGAGGACACCAGATGACATTAGTTCGAGAAGAGGAGACCAGATGAAATTAGTTAGAGAACAGGAGACCAGATGACATTAGTTAGAGAAGAAGAGACCAGATGACATTAGTTAGAGAAGAGGAGACCAGATGACAGTAGTGAGAGAACAGGAGACCAGATGACATTAGTTAGAGAAGAGACCAGAGGACATTAGTTAGCGAGGAGACCAGATGATATTAGTTGCAGAAGAGGACATCAGATGTCATTAGTTAGAGAAAAAGAGACCAGACTACATTAGTTAGAGGAGACCAGATGACATCAGTTAGAGAAGAGGAGACCAGATGACATTAGTTAGAGAAGAGGAGACCAGATGACATTAGTTAGAGAAGAGACCAGATGATATCAGTTAGAGAAGAGGAGTCCAGATGACATTAGTTAGAGAAGAGGAGACCAGATGACATTAGGTAGATAAGAGGAGACCAGATGACATTAGGTAAAGAGGAGACCAGATGACATTAGGTAGAGAAGAGGAGACCAGATGACATTAGGTAGAGAAGAGACCAGATGACAGGAGACCAGCTGATATTAGTTAGAGAAGAGACCAGATGACTTTAGTTAGGGAAGAGGAAACAAGATGACATTAGGTAGAGAAGAGGAGACCAGATGACATTAGTTAGAGAAGAGACCAGATGACTTTAGTTAGGGAAGAAAAGACTAGATGACATTAGTTAGAGAAGAGACCAGATGACAGGAAACCAGCTTACATTAGTTAGAGAAGAGACCAGATGACTTTAGTTAGGGAAGAGGAGACCAGATGACATTAGGTAGAGAAGAGGAGACCAGATGACATTAGTTAGAGAAGAGACCAGATGACAGCAGACCAGCTGACATTAGTTAGAGAAGAGACCAGATGACTTTAGTTAGGGAAGAGGAAACCAGATGACATTAGTTAGAGAAGAGGACACCAGATGACATTAGTTAGATAAGAGTAGACCAGATGACATTAGTTAGAGAAGAGGAGACCAGATGACATAAGTAAGAGAACAGGAGACCAGATGACGTTAGTTAGAGAAGAGGACATCAGATGACATTAGTTAGAGAAGAAGAGACCAGATGTCCTTACTTAGAGAAGAAGAGACCAGATGACATTAGTTAGAGAAGAGAACACCAGATGACATTAGTTAGAGAAGAGGAGACCAGATGACATTAGTTAGAGAAGAGGACACCAGATGACATTAGTTAGATAAGAGTAGACCAGATGACATTAGTTAGAGAAGAGGAGACCAGATGACATAAGTAAGAGAACAGGAGACCAGATGACATTAGTTAGAGAAGAGGACACCAGATGACATTAGTTAGATAAGAGTAGACCAGATGACATTAGTTAGAGAAGAGGACACCAGATGACATTTGTTAGAGAACAGGAGACCAGATTACATTAGTTAGAGAAGAGGTGTCCAGATGACATAAGTAAGAGAACAGGAGACCAGATGACATTAGTTAGAGAAGAGGATACCAGATGACATTAGTTAGATAAGAGTAGACCAGATGATATTAGTTAGAGAAGAGGAGACCAGATGACATTAGTTAGAGAAGAGGAGACCAGATGACATAAGTAAGAGAACAGGACACCAGATGACATTAGTTAGATAAGAGTAGACCAGATGACATTAGTTAGAGAAGAGGACACCAGATGACATTTGTTAGAGAACAGGAGACCAGATGACATTAGTTAGAGAAGAGGATACCAGATGACATTAGTTAGATAAGAGTAGACCAGATGACATTAGTTAGAGAAGAGGAGACCAGATGACATTAGTTAGAGAAGAGGAGACCAGATTACATTAGATAGAGAAGAGGACACCAGATGACATTAGGTAGAGAAGAAGAGACCAAGATGACATTAGTTAGAGAAGAGGACATCAGAGTCCATTTATTAGAGACTAAGAGACCAGATGACTTTAGTTAGAGAAGAAGAGACCAGATGAAATTATTTAGAGGAAACCAGATAACATTAATTAGAGAAGAGGAGACCAGGTGACATTAGGTATAGAAATGGAGACCAGATGACATTAGTTGGAGAAGAGGACATCAGATGACATTAGTTAGAGATGAAGAGACCACAGGACATTAGTTAGAGGAGACCAGCTGACATTAGTTAGAGAAGAAGAGACCAGATGACATTAGTTAGAGAAGAGGACACCAGATGACATTTGTTAGAGAACAGGAGACCAGATGACATTAGTTAGAGAAGAGGAGACCAGATGACATTAGTTAGACAAGAGGAGACCAGTTGACATTAATTAGAGAAGAAGAGACCAAGATGACATTAGTTAGAGAAGAGGACATCAGAGGCCATTTGTTAGAGAAGAAGAGACCAGATGACATTATTTAGAGGAGACCAGATGACATTAATTAGAGAAGAGGAGACCAGATGACATTAGGTAGAGAAGAGGACACCAGATTACATTAGGTAGAGAAGAAGGGACCAAGATGACATTAGGTAGAGAAGAGGACACCAGATTACATTAGGTAGAGAAGAAGGGACCAAGATGACTTTAGTTAGAGAAGAGGACATCAGATGCTATTTGTTAGAGATGAAGAGGACACCAGATGACATTAGTTAGAGAAGAGACCAGATGACATTAGGTAGAGAAAATGAGACCAGATGACATCAGTTAGAGAAGAGGACATCAGATGACATTAGTTAGAGATGAAGAGGCCACATGACATTTGTTAGAGGAGACCAGCTGACAATAGTTAGAGAAGAAGAGACCAGATGACATTAGGTAGAGAAGAGGACATCAGATGAGATTAGGTAGAGAAGAAGGGACCAATATGACTTTAGTTAGAGAAGAGGACATCAGATGCTATTTGTTAGAGATGAAGAGGACACCAGATGACATTAGTTAGAGAAGAGACCAGATGACGTTAGTTAGAGAAGAGTTGACCAGATGACATTAGTTAGAGAAGAAGATACCAGATGACATTACTTAGAGAAGAGGACACCAGATGACATTAGTTAGAGAAGAGGACACCAGATGACATTAGTTAGAGAAGAGACCAGATGACATTAGTTAGAGAAGAAGAGACCAGATGACGTTAGTTAGAGAAGAGGACATCAGATTACATTAGTTAGAGAAGAGGAGACCAGATGACATTAGGTAGAGAAGAGGACACCAGATTACATTAGGTAGAGAAGAAGGGACCAAGATGACTTTAGTTAGAGAAGAGGACATCAGATGCTATTTGTTAGAGATGAAGAGGACACCAGATGACATTAGTTAGAGAAGAGGACACCAGATGACGTTACTTAGAGAAGAGGAGACCAGATGACATTAGTTAGAGAAGAGGAGACCAGATTACATTAGGTAGAGAAGAGGACACCAGATGACATTAGGTAGAGAAGAAGAGACCAAGATGACATTAGTTAGAGAAGAAGACATCAGAGTCCATTTATTAGAGACGAAGAGACCAGATGACATTAGTTAGAGAAGAGGTGTCCAGATGACATACGTAAGAGAAGAGGAGACCAGATGACATTAGTTAGAGAAGAAGAGACCAGATGACGTTAGTTAGAGAAGAGGACATTAGTTAGAGAAGAAGAGACCAGATGACATTACTTAGAGAAGAAGAGACCAGATGACGTTAGTTAGAGAAGAGGACATTCGTTAGAGAAGAAGAGACCAGATGACATTACTTAGAGAAGAAGAGACCAGATGACGTTAGTTAGAGAAGAGGACATTAGTTAGAGAAGAAGAGACCAGATGACATTACTTAGAGGAGACCAGATGACGTTAGTTAGAGAAGAGGACATCAGATGACATTAGTTAGAGAAGAAGAGACCAGATGACATTACTTAAGAGAAGAAGAGACCACATGACATTAGTTAGAGAAGTGTAGACCAGATGACATTAGTTAGAGAAGAGGACACCAGATGACATTAGTTCGAGAAGAGGAGACCAGATGAAATTAGTTAGAGAACAGGAGACCAGATGACATTAGTTAGAGAAGAAGAGACCAGATGACATTAGTTAGAGAAGAGGAGACCAGATGACAGTAGTGAGAGAACAGGAGACCAGATGACATTAGTTAGAGAAGAGACCAGAGGACATTAGTTAGCGAGGAGACCAGATGATATTAGTTGCAGAAGAGGACATCAGATGTCATTAGTTAGAGAAAAAGAGACCAGACTACATTAGTTAGAGGAGACCAGATGACATCAGTTAGAGAAGAGGAGACCAGATGACATTAGTTAGAGAAGAGGAGACCAGATGACATTAGTTAGAGAAGAGACCAGATGATATCAGTTAGAGAAGAGGAGTCCAGATGACATTAGTTAGAGAAGAGGAGACCAGATGACATTAGGTAGATAAGAGGAGACCAGATGACATTAGGTAAAGAGGAGACCAGATGACATTAGGTAGAGAAGAGGAGACCAGATGACATTAGGTAGAGAAGAGACCAGATGACAGGAGACCAGCTGATATTAGTTAGAGAAGAGACCAGATGACTTTAGTTAGGGAAGAGGAAACAAGATGACATTAGGTAGAGAAGAGGACATCAGAGGCCATTTGTTAGAGAAGAAGAGACCAGATGACATTATTTAGAGTAGACCAGATGACATTAATTAGAGAAGAGGAGACCAGATGACATTAGGTAGAGAAGAAGGGACCAAGATGACATTAGGTAGAGAAGAGGACACCAGATTACATTAGGTAGAGAAGAAGGGACCAAGATGACTTTAGTTAGAGAAGAGGACATCAGATGCTATTTGTTAGAGATGAAGAGGACACCAGATGACATTAGTTAGAGAAGAGACCAGATGACATTAGGTAGAGAAAATGAGACCAGATGATATCAGTTAGAGAAGAGGACATCAGATGACATTAGTTAGAGATGAAGAGGCCACATGACATTTGTTAGAGGAGACCAGCTGACAATAGTTAGAGAAGAAGAGACCAGATGACATTAGGTAGAGAAGAGGACATCAGATGAGATTAGGTAGAGAAGAAGGGACCAATATGACTTTAGTTAGAGAAGAGGACATCAGATGCTATTTGTTAGAGATGAAGAGGACACCAGATGACATTAGTTAGAGAAGAGACCAGATGACGTTAGTTAGAGAAGAGTTGACCAGATGACATTAGTTAGAGAAGAAGATACCAGATGACATTACTTAGAGAAGAGGACACCAGATGACATTAGTTAGAGAAGAGGACACCAGATGACATTAGTTAGAGAAGAGACCAGATGACATTAGTTAGAGAAGAAGAGACCAGATGACGTTAGTTAGAGAAGAGGACATCAGATTACATTAGTTAGAGAAGAGGAGACCAGATGACATTAGGTAGAGAAGAGGACACCAGATTACATTAGGTAGAGAAGAAGGGACCAAGATGACTTTAGTTAGAGAAGAGGACATCAGATGCTATTTGTTAGAGATGAAGAGGACACCAGATGACATTAGTTAGAGAAGAGGACACCAGATGACGTTACTTAGAGAAGAGGAGACCAGATGACATTAGTTAGAGAAGAGGAGACCAGATTACATTAGGTAGAGAAGAGGACACCAGATGACATTAGGTAGAGAAGAAGAGACCAAGATGACATTAGTTAGAGAAGAAGACATCAGAGTCCATTCATTAGAGACGAAGAGACCAGATGACATTAGTTAGAGAAGAGGTGTCCAGATGACATACGTAAGAGAAGAGGAGACCAGATGACATTAGTTAGAGAAGAAGAGACCAGATGACGTTAGTTAGAGAAGAGGACATTAGTTAGAGAAGAAGAGACCAGATGACATTACTTAGAGAAGAAGAGACCAGATGACGTTAGTTAGAGAAGAGGACATTCGTTAGAGAAGAAGAGACCAGATGACATTACTTAGAGAAGAAGAGACCAGATGACGTTAGTTAGAGAAGAGGACATTAGTTAGAGAAGAAGAGACCAGATGACATTACTTAGAGGAGACCAGATGACGTTAGTTAGAGAAGAGGACATCAGATGACATTAGTTAGAGAAGAAGAGACCAGATGACATTACTTAAGAGAAGAAGAGACCACATGACATTAGTTAGAGAAGTGTAGACCAGATGACATTAGTTAGAGAAGAGGACACCAGATGACATTAGTTCGAGAAGAGGAGACCAGATGAAATTAGTTAGAGAACAGGAGACCAGATGACATTAGTTAGAGAAGAAGAGACCAGATGACATTAGTTAGAGAAGAGGAGACCAGATGACAGTAGTGAGAGAACAGGAGACCAGATGACATTAGTTAGAGAAGAGACCAGAGGACATTAGTTAGCGAGGAGACCAGATGATATTAGTTGCAGAAGAGGACATCAGATGTCATTAGTTAGAGAAAAAGAGACCAGACTACATTAGTTAGAGGAGACCAGATGACATCAGTTAGAGAAGAGGAGACCAGATGACATTAGTTAGAGAAGAGGAGACCAGATGACATTAGTTAGAGAAGAGACCAGATGATATCAGTTAGAGAAGAGGAGTCCAGATGACATTAGTTAGAGAAGAGGAGACCAGATGACATTAGGTAGATAAGAGGAGACCAGATGACATTAGGTAAAGAGGAGACCAGATGACATTAGGTAGAGAAGAGGAGACCAGATGACATTAGGTAGAGAAGAGACCAGATGACAGGAGACCAGCTGATATTAGTTAGAGAAGAGACCAGATGACTTTAGTTAGGGAAGAGGAAACAAGATGACATTAGGTAGAGAAGAGGAGACCAGATGACATTAGTTAGAGAAGAGACCAGATGACTTTAGTTAGGGAAGAAAAGACTAGATGACATTAGTTAGAGAAGAGACCAGATGACAGGAAACCAGCTTACATTAGTTAGAGAAGAGACCAGATGACTTTAGTTAGGGAAGAGGAGACCAGATGACATTAGGTAGAGAAGAGGAGACCAGATGACATTAGTTAGAGAAGAGACCAGATGACAGCAGACCAGCTGACATTAGTTAGAGAAGAGACCAGATGACTTTAGTTAGGGAAGAGGAAACCAGATGACATTAGTTAGAGAAGAGGACACCAGATGACATTAGTTAGATAAGAGTAGACCAGATGACATTAGTTAGAGAAGAGGAGACCAGATGACATAAGTAAGAGAACAGGAGACCAGATGACGTTAGTTAGAGAAGAGGACATCAGATGACATTAGTTAGAGAAGAAGAGACCAGATGTCCTTACTTAGAGAAGAAGAGACCAGATGACATTAGTTAGAGAAGAGAACACCAGATGACATTAGTTAGAGAAGAGGAGACCAGATGACATTAGTTAGAGAAGAGGACACCAGATGACATTAGTTAGATAAGAGTAGACCAGATGACATTAGTTAGAGAAGAGGAGACCAGATGACATAAGTAAGAGAACAGGAGACCAGATGACATTAGTTAGAGAAGAGGACACCAGATGACATTAGTTAGATAAGAGTAGACCAGATGACATTAGTTAGAGAAGAGGACACCAGATGACATTTGTTAGAGAACAGGAGACCAGATTACATTAGTTAGAGAAGAGGTGTCCAGATGACATAAGTAAGAGAACAGGAGACCAGATGACATTAGTTAGAGAAGAGGATACCAGATGACATTAGTTAGATAAGAGTAGACCAGATGATATTAGTTAGAGAAGAGGAGACCAGATGACATTAGTTAGAGAAGAGGAGACCAGATGACATAAGTAAGAGAACAGGACACCAGATGACATTAGTTAGATAAGAGTAGACCAGATGACATTAGTTAGAGAAGAGGACACCAGATGACATTTGTTAGAGAACAGGAGACCAGATGACATTAGTTAGAGAAGAGGATACCAGATGACATTAGTTAGATAAGAGTAGACCAGATGACATTAGTTAGAGAAGAGGAGACCAGATGACATTAGTTAGAGAAGAGGAGACCAGATTACATTAGGTAGAGAAGAGGACACCAGATGACATTAGGTAGAGAAGAAGAGACCAAGATGACATTAGTTAGAGAAGAGGACATCAGAGTCCATTTATTAGAGACTAAGAGACCAGATGACTTTAGTTAGAGAAGAAGAGACCAGATGAAATTATTTAGAGGAAACCAGATAACATTAATTAGAGAAGAGGAGACCAGGTGACATTAGGTATAGAAATGGAGACCAGATGACATTAGTTGGAGAAGAGGACATCAGATGACATTAGTTAGAGATGAAGAGACCACAGGACATTAGTTAGAGGAGACCAGCTGACATTAGTTAGAGAAGAAGAGACCAGATGACATTAGGTAGAGAAGAGGACATCAGATGACATTAGGTAGAGAAGAAGGGACCAAGATCACTTTAGTTAGAGAAGAGAACACCAGATGACATAAGTAAGAGAACAGGAGACCAGATGACATTAGTTAGAGAAGAGGATACCAGATGACATTAGTTAGATAAGAGTAGACCAGATGACATTAGTTAGAGAAGAGGAGACCAGATGACATTAGTTAGAGAAGAGGAGACCAGATGACATAAGTAAGAGAACAGGACACCAGATGACATTAGTTAGATAAGAGTAGACCAGATGACATTAGTTAGAGAAGAGGACACCAGATGACATTTGTTAGAGAACAGGAGACCAGATGACGTTAGTTAGAGAAGAGGATACCAGATGACATTAGTTAGATAAGAGTAGACCAGATGACATTAGTTAGAGAAGAGGAGACCAGATGACATTAGTTAGAGAAGAGGAGACCAGATTACATTAGGTAGAGAAGAGGACACCAGATGACATTAGGTAGAGAAGAAGAGACCAAGATGACATTAGTTAGAGAAGAGGACATCAGAGTCCATTTATTAGAGACGAAGAGACCAGATGACTTTAGTTAGAGAAGAAGAGACCAGATGAAATTATTTAGAGGAAACCAGATAACATTAATTAGAGAAGAGGAGACCAGGTGACATTAGGTATAGAAATGGAGACCAGATGACATTAGTTGGAGAAGAGGACATCAGATGACATTAGTTAGAGATGAAGAGACCACAGGACATTAGTTAGAGGAGACCAGCTGACATTAGTTAGAGAAGAAGAGACCAGATGACGTTAGTTAGAGAAGAGGACATCAGATGACATTAGGTAGAGAAGAAGGGACCAAGATGACTTTAGTTAGAGAAGAGAACACCAGATGACATTAGTTAGAGAAGAGGAGACCAGATGACATTAGTTAGATAAGAGTAGACCAGATGACATTAGTTAGAGAAGAGGAGACCAGATGACATAAGTAAGAGAACAGGAGACCAGATGACATTAGTTAGAGAAGAGGACACCAGATGACATAAGTTAGATAAGAGTAGACCAGATGACATTAGTTAGAGAAGAGGACACCAGATGACATTTGTTAGAGAACAGGAGACCAGATGACATTAGTTAGAGAAGAGGTGTCCAGATGACATAAGTAAGAGAACAGGAGACCAGATGACATTAGTTAGAGAAGAGGATACCAGATGACATTAGTTAGATAAGAGTAGACCAGATGACATTAGTTAGAGAAGAGGAGACCAGATGACATTAGTTAGAGAAGAGGAGACCAGATGACATAAGTAAGAGAACAGGACACCAGATGACATTAGTTAGATAAGAGTAGACTAGATGACATTAGTTAGAGAAGAGGACACCAGATGACATTTGTTAGAGAACAGGACACCAGATGACATTAGTTAGAGAAGAGGTGTCCAGATGACATAAGTAAGAGAACAGGAGACCAGATGACATTAGTTAGAGAAGAGGATACCAGATGACATTAGTTAGATAAGAGTAGACCAGATGACATTAGTTAGAGAAGAGGAGACCAGATGACATTAGTTAGAGAAGAGGAGACCAGATGAAATTATTTAGAGGAGACCAGATAACATTAATTAGAGAAGAGGACACCAGATGACATTAGTTAGAGAAGAGGAGACCAGATGACATAAGTAAGCGAACAGGAGACCAGATGACATTAGTTAAAGAAGAGGACACCAGATGACATTAGTTAGAGAAGAGGATACCAGATGACATTTGTTAGAGAACAGGAGACCAGATGACATTAGTTAGACAAGAGGTGTCCAGATGACATAAGTAAGAGAACAGGAGACCAGATGACATTAGTTAGAGAAGAGGATACCAGATGACATTAGTTAGATAAGAGTAGACCAGATGACATTAGTTAGAGAAGAGGAGACCAGATGACATTAGTTAGAGAAGAGGAGACCAGATGACATAAGTAAGAGAACAGGAGACCAGATGACATTAGTTAGAGAAGAGGATACCAGATGACATTAGGTAGAGAAGAAGAGACCAGATGAAATTATTTAGAGGAGACCAGATAACATTAATTAGAGAAGAGGACACCAGATGACATTAGTTAGAGAAGAGGAGACCAGATGACATAAGTAAGCGAACAGGAGACCAGATGACATTAGTTAGACAAGAGGTGTCCAGATGACATAAGTAAGAGAACAGGAGACCAGATGACATTAGTTAGAGAAGAGGATACCAGATGACATTAGTTAGATAAGAGTAGACCAGATGACATTAGTTAGAGAAGAGGAGACCAGATGACAATAGTTAGAGAAGAGGAGACCAGATGACATAAGTAAGAGAACAGGAGACCAGATGACATTAGTTAGAGACGAAGAGACCAGATGACTTTAGTTAGAGAAGAAGAGACCAGATGAAATTATTTAGAGGAGACCAGATAACATTAATTAGAGAAGAGGACACCAGATGACATTAGTTAGAGAAGAGGAGACCAGATGACATAAGTAAGCGAACAGGAGACCAGATGACATTAGTTAAAGAAGAGGACACCAGATGACATTAGTTAGAGAAGAGGATACCAGATGACATTTGTTAGAGAACAGGAGACCAGATGACATTAGTTAGACAAGAGGTGTCCAGATGACATAAGTAAGAGAACAGGAGACCAGATGACATTAGTTAGAGAAGAGGATACCAGATGACATTATTAGATAAGAGTAGACCAGATGACATTAGTTAGAGAAGAGGAGACCAGATGACATTAGTTAGAGAAGAGGAGACCAGATGACATAAGTAAGAGAACAGGAGACCAGATGACATTAGTTAGAGAAGAGGATACCAGATGACATTAGTTAGATAAGAGTAGACCAGATGACATTAGTTAAAGAAGAGGACACCAGATGACATTAGTTAGAGAAGAGGATACCAGATGACATTTGTTAGAGAACAGGAGACCAGATGACATTAGTTAGACAAGAGGTGTCCAGATGACATAAGTAAGAGAACAGGAGACCAGATGACATTAGTTAGAGAAGAGGATACCAGATGACATTAGTTAGAGAAGAGGAGACCAGATTACATTAGGTAGAGAAGAGGACACCAGATGACATTAGGTAGAGAAGAGGAGACCAGATTACATTAGGTAGAGAAGAGGACACCAGATGACATTAGGTAGAGAAGAAGAGACCAAGATGACATTAGTTAGAGAAGAGGACATCAGAGTCCATTTATTAGAGACGAAGAGACCAGATGACATTAGTTAGAGAAGAGGACACCAGATGACATTAGTTAGATAAGAGTAGACCAGATGACATTAGTTAGAGAAGAGGAAACCCGATGACATAAGTAAGAGAACAGGAGACCAGATGACATTAGTTAGAGAAGAGGACACCAGATGACATTAGTTAGATAAGAGAAGACCAGATGACATTAGTTAGAGAAGAGGTGTCCAGATGACATAAGTAAGAGAACAGGACACCAGATGACTTTAGTTAGAGAAGAGGAGACCAGATTACATTAGGTAGAGAAAAGGACACCAGATGACATTAGGTAGAGAAGAAGAGACCAAGATGACATTAGTTAGAGAAGAGGACATCAGAGTCCATTTATTAGAGACGAAGAGACCAGATGACATTAGTTAGAGAAGAGGACACCAGATGACATTAGTTAGATAAGAGTAGACCAGATGACATTAGTTAGATAAGAGAAGACCAGATGACATTAATTAGAGAAGAGGAGACCAGGTGACATTAGGTATAGAAATGGAGACCAGATGACATTAGTTGGAGAAGAGGACATCAGATGACATTAGTTAGAGATGAAGAGACCACATGACATTAGTTAGAGGAGACCAGCTGACATTAGTTAGAGAAGAAGAGACCAGATGACATTAGGTAGAGAAGAGGACATCAGATGACATTAGGTAGAGAAGAAGGGACCAAGATGACTTTAGTTAGAGAAGAGGACATCAGATGACATTAGTTAGAGAAAAGGACACCAGATGACATTAGTTAGAGAAGAGGAGACCAGATGACATTAGTTAGAGAAGAGGACACCAGATGACATTAGTTAGAGAAGAGTAAACCAGATGACATTAGTTAGAGAAGAGGACACCAGATGACATTAGTTAGAGAAGAGTAAACCAGATGACATTAGTTAGAGAAGAGGACACCAGATGACATTAGTTAGAGAAGAGGACACCAGATGACATTAGTTAGACAAGAGGAGACCAGTTGACATTAATTAGAGAAGAAGAGACCAAGATGACATTAGTTAGAGAAGAGGACATCAGAGGCCATTTGTTAGAGAAGAAGAGACCAGATGACATTATTTAGAGGAGACCAGATGACATTAATTAGAGAAGAGGAGACCAGATGACATTAGGTAGAGAAGAGGACACCAGATTACATTAGGTAGAGAAGAAGGGACCAAGATGACATTAGGTAGAGAAGAGGACACCAGATTACATTAGGTAGAGAAGAAGGGACCAAGATGACTTTAGTTAGAGAAGAGGACATCAGATGCTATTTGTTAGAGATGAAGAGGACACCAGATGACATTAGTTAGAGAAGAGACCAGATGACATTAGGTAGAGAAAATGAGACCAGATGACATCAGTTAGAGAAGAGGACATCAGATGACATTAGTTAGAGATGAAGAGGCCACATGACATTTGTTAGAGGAGACCAGCTGACAATAGTTAGAGAAGAAGAGACCAGATGACATTAGGTAGAGAAGAGGACATCAGATGAGATTAGGTAGAGAAGAAGGGACCAATATGACTTTAGTTAGAGAAGAGGACATCAGATGCTATTTGTTAGAGATGAAGAGGACACCAGATGACATTAGTTAGAGAAGAGACCAGATGACGTTAGTTAGAGAAGAGTTGACCAGATGACATTAGTTAGAGAAGAAGATACCAGATGACATTACTTAGAGAAGAGGACACCAGATGACATTAGTTAGAGAAGAGGACACCAGATGACATTAGTTAGAGAAGAGACCAGATGACATTAGTTAGAGAAGAAGAGACCAGATGACGTTAGTTAGAGAAGAGGACATCAGATTACATTAGTTAGAGAAGAGGAGACCAGATGACATTAGGTAGAGAAGAGGACACCAGATTACATTAGGTAGAGAAGAAGGGACCAAGATGACTTTAGTTAGAGAAGAGGACATCAGATGCTATTTGTTAGAGATGAAGAGGACACCAGATGACATTAGTTAGAGAAGAGGACACCAGATGACGTTACTTAGGGAAGAGGAGACCAGATGACATTAGTTAGAGAAGAGGAGACCAGATTACATTAGGTAGAGAAGAGGACACCAGATGACATTAGGTAGAGAAGAAGAGACCAAGATGACATTAGTTAGAGAAGAAGACATCAGAGTCCATTTATTAGAGACGAAGAGACCAGATGACATTAGTTAGAGAAGAGGTGTCCAGATGACATACGTAAGAGAAGAGGAGACCAGATGACATTAGTTAGAGAAGAAGAGACCAGATGACGTTAGTTAGAGAAGAGGACATTAGTTAGAGAAGAAGAGACCAGATGACATTACTTAGAGAAGAAGAGACCAGATGACGTTAGTTAGAGAAGAGGACATTCGTTAGAGAAGAAGAGACCAGATGACATTACTTAGAGAAGAAGAGACCAGATGACGTTAGTTAGAGAAGAGGACATTAGTTAGAGAAGAAGAGACCAGATGACATTACTTAGAGGAGACCAGATGACGTTAGTTAGAGAAGAGGACATCAGATGACATTAGTTAGAGAAGAAGAGACCAGATGACATTACTTAAGAGAAGAAGAGACCACATGACATTAGTTAGAGAAGTGTAGACCAGATGACATTAGTTAGAGAAGAGGACACCAGATGACATTAGTTCGAGAAGAGGAGACCAGATGAAATTAGTTAGAGAACAGGAGACCAGATGACATTAGTTAGAGAAGAAGAGACCAGATGACATTAGTGAGAGAACAGGAGACCAGATGACATTAGTTAGAGAAGAGACCAGAGGACATTAGTTAGCGAGGAGACCAGATGATATTAGTTGCAGAAGAGGACATCAGATGACATTAGTTAGAGAAAAAGAGACCAGACTACATTAGTTAGAGGAGACCAGATGACATCAGTTAGAGAAGAGGAGACCAGATGACATTAGTTAGAGAAGAGGAGACCAGATGACATTAGTTAGAGAAGAGACCAGATGATATCAGTTAGAGAAGAGGAGTCCAGATGACATTAGTTAGAGAAGAGGAGACCAGATGACATTAGGTAGATAAGAGGAGACCAGATGACATTAGGTAAAGAGGAGACCAGATGACATTAGGTAGAGAAGAGGAGACCAGATGACATTAGGTAGAGAAGAGACCAGATGACAGGAGACCAGCTGATATTAGTTAGAGAAGAGACCAGATGACTTTAGTTAGGGAAGAGGAAACAAGATGACATTAGGTAGAGAAGAGGAGACCAGATGACATTAGTTAGAGAAGAGACCAGATGACTTTAGTTAGGGAAGAAAAGACTAGATGACATTAGTTAGAGAAGAGACCAGATGACAGGAAACCAGCTTACATTAGTTAGAGAAGAGACCAGATGACTTTAGTTAGGGAAGAGGAAACCAGATGACATTAGTTAGAGAAGAAGAGACCAGATGTCCTTACTTAGAGAAGAAGAGACCAGATGACATTAGTTAGAGAAGAGAACACCAGATGACATTAGTTAGAGAAGAGGAGACCAGATGACATTAGTTAGAGAAGAGGACACCAGATGACATTAGTTAGATAAGAGTAGACCAGATGACATTAGTTAGAGAAGAGGAGATCAGATGACATAAGTAAGAGAACAGGAGACCAGATGACATTAGTTAGAGAAGAGGACACCAGATGACATTAGTTAGATAAGAGTAGACCAGATGACATTAGTTAGAGAAGAGGACACCAGATGACATTTGTTAGAGAACAGGAGACCAGATTACATTAGTTAGAGAAGAGGTGTCCAGATGACATAAGTAAGAGAACAGGAGACCAGATGACATTAGTTAGAGAAGAGGATACCAGATGACATTAGTTAGATAAGAGTAGACCAGATGATATTAGTTAGAGAAGAGGAGATCAGATGACATTAGTTAGAGAAGAGGAGACCAGATGACATAAGTAAGAGAACAGGACACCAGATGACATTAGTTAGATAAGAGTAGACCAGATGACATTAGTTAGAGAAGAGGACACCAGATGACATTTGTTAGAGAACAGGAGACCAGATGACATTAGTTAGAGAAGAGGAGACCAGATGACATTAGTTAGACAAGAGGAGACCAGTTGACATTAATTAGAGAAGAAGAGACCAAGATGACATTAGTTAGAGAAGAGGACATCAGAGGCCATTTGTTAGAGAAGAAGAGACCAGATGACATTATTTAGAGGAGACCAGATGACATTAATTAGAGAAGAGGAGACCAGATGACATTAGGTAGAGAAGAGGACACCAGATTACATTAGGTAGAGAAGAAGGGACCAAGATGACATTAGGTAGAGAAGAGGACACCAGATTACATTAGGTAGAGAAGAAGGGACCAAGATGACTTTAGTTAGAGAAGAGGACATCAGATGCTATTTGTTAGAGATGAAGAGGACACCAGATGACATTAGTTAGAGAAGAGACCAGATGACATTAGGTAGAGAAAATGAGACCAGATGACATCAGTTAGAGAAGAGGACATCAGATGACATTAGTTAGAGATGAAGAGGCCACATGACATTTGTTAGAGGAGACCAGCTGACAATAGTTAGAGAAGAAGAGACCAGATGACATTAGGTAGAGAAGAGGACATCAGATGAGATTAGGTAGAGAAGAAGGGACCAATATGACTTTAGTTAGAGAAGAGGACATCAGATGCTATTTGTTAGAGATGAAGAGGACACCAGATGACATTAGTTAGAGAAGAGACCAGATGACGTTAGTTAGAGAAGAGTTGACCAGATGACATTAGTTAGAGAAGAAGATACCAGATGACATTACTTAGAGAAGAGGACACCAGATGACATTAGTTAGAGAAGAGGACACCAGATGACATTAGTTAGAGAAGAGACCAGATGACATTAGTTAGAGAAGAAGAGACCAGATGACGTTAGTTAGAGAAGAGGACATCAGATTACATTAGTTAGAGAAGAGGAGACCAGATGACATTAGGTAGAGAAGAGGACACCAGATTACATTAGGTAGAGAAGAAGGGACCAAGATGACTTTAGTTAGAGAAGAGGACATCAGATGCTATTTGTTAGAGATGAAGAGGACACCAGATGACATTAGTTAGAGAAGAGGACACCAGATGACGTTACTTAGGGAAGAGGAGACCAGATGACATTAGTTAGAGAAGAGGAGACCAGATTACATTAGGTAGAGAAGAGGACACCAGATGACATTAGGTAGAGAAGAAGAGACCAAGATGACATTAGTTAGAGAAGAAGACATCAGAGTCCATTTATTAGAGACGAAGAGACCAGATGACATTAGTTAGAGAAGAGGTGTCCAGATGACATACGTAAGAGAAGAGGAGACCAGATGACATTAGTTAGAGAAGAAGAGACCAGATGACGTTAGTTAGAGAAGAGGACATTAGTTAGAGAAGAAGAGACCAGATGACATTACTTAGAGAAGAAGAGACCAGATGACGTTAGTTAGAGAAGAGGACATTCGTTAGAGAAGAAGAGACCAGATGACATTACTTAGAGAAGAAGAGACCAGATGACGTTAGTTAGAGAAGAGGACATTAGTTAGAGAAGAAGAGACCAGATGACATTACTTAGAGGAGACCAGATGACGTTAGTTAGAGAAGAGGACATCAGATGACATTAGTTAGAGAAGAAGAGACCAGATGACATTACTTAAGAGAAGAAGAGACCACATGACATTAGTTAGAGAAGTGTAGACCAGATGACATTAGTTAGAGAAGAGGACACCAGATGACATTAGTTCGAGAAGAGGAGACCAGATGAAATTAGTTAGAGAACAGGAGACCAGATGACATTAGTTAGAGAAGAAGAGACCAGATGACATTAGTTAGAGAAGAGGAGACCAGATGACAGTAGTGAGAGAACAGGAGACCAGATGACATTAGTTAGAGAAGAGACCAGAGGACATTAGTTAGCGAGGAGACCAGATGATATTAGTTGCAGAAGAGGACATCAGATGACATTAGTTAGAGAAAAAGAGACCAGACTACATTAGTTAGAGGAGACCAGATGACATCAGTTAGAGAAGAGGAGACCAGATGACATTAGTTAGAGAAGAGGAGACCAGATGACATTAGTTAGAGAAGAGACCAGATGATATCAGTTAGAGAAGAGGAGTCCAGATGACATTAGTTAGAGAAGAGGAGACCAGATGACATTAGGTAGATAAGAGGAGACCAGATGACATTAGGTAAAGAGGAGACCAGATGACATTAGGTAGAGAAGAGGAGACCAGATGACATTAGGTAGAGAAGAGACCAGATGACAGGAGACCAGCTGATATTAGTTAGAGAAGAGACCAGATGACTTTAGTTAGGGAAGAGGAAACAAGATGACATTAGGTAGAGAAGAGGAGACCAGATGACATTAGTTAGAGAAGAGACCAGATGACTTTAGTTAGGGAAGAAAAGACTAGATGACATTAGTTAGAGAAGAGACCAGATGACAGGAAACCAGCTTACATTAGTTAGAGAAGAGACCAGATGACTTTAGTTAGGGAAGAGGAGACCAGATGACATTAGGTAGAGAAGAGGAGACCAGATGACATTAGTTAGAGAAGAGACCAGATGACAGCAGACCAGCTGACATTAGTTAGAGAAGAGACCAGATGACTTTAGTTAGGGAAGAGGAAACCAGATGACATTAGTTAGAGAAGAAGAGACCAGATGTCCTTACTTAGAGAAGAAGAGACCAGATGACATTAGTTAGAGAAGAGAACACCAGATGACATTAGTTAGAGAAGAGGAGACCAGATGACATTAGTTAGAGAAGAGGACACCAGATGACATTAGTTAGATAAGAGTAGACCAGATGACATTAGTTAGAGAAGAGGAGATCAGATGACATAAGTAAGAGAACAGGAGACCAGATGACATTAGTTAGAGAAGAGGACACCAGATGACATTAGTTAGATAAGAGTAGACCAGATGACATTAGTTAGAGAAGAGGACACCAGATGACATTTGTTAGAGAACAGGAGACCAGATTACATTAGTTAGAGAAGAGGTGTCCAGATGACATAAGTAAGAGAACAGGAGACCAGATGACATTAGTTAGAGAAGAGGATACCAGATGACATTAGTTAGATAAGAGTAGACCAGATGATATTAGTTAGAGAAGAGGAGATCAGATGACATTAGTTAGAGAAGAGGAGACCAGATGACATAAGTAAGAGAACAGGACACCAGATGACATTAGTTAGATAAGAGTAGACCAGATGACATTAGTTAGAGAAGAGGACACCAGATGACATTTGTTAGAGAACAGGAGACCAGATGACATTAGTTAGAGAAGAGGATACCAGATGACATTAGTTAGATAAGAGTAGACCAGATGACATTAGTTAGAGAAGAGGAGACCAGATGACATTAGTTAGAGAAGAGGAGACCAGATTACATTAGGTAGAGAAGAGGACACCAGATGACATTAGGTAGAGAAGAAGAGACCAGATGACATTAGTTAGAGAAGAGGACATCAGAGTCCATTTATTAGAGACTAAGAGACCAGATGACTTTAGTTAGAGAAGAAGAGACCAGATGAAATTATTTAGAGGAAACCAGATAACATTAATTAGAGAAGAGGAGACCAGGTGACATTAGGTATAGAAATGGAGACCAGATGACATTAGTTGGAGAAGACGACATCAGATGACATTAGTTAGAGATGAAGAGACCACAGGACATTAGTTAGAGGAGACCAGCTGACATTAGTTAGAGAAGAAGAGACCAGATGACATTAGGTAGAGAAGAGGACATCAGATGACATTAGGTAGAGAAGAAGGGACCAAGATGACTTTAGTTAGAGAAGAGAACACCAGATGACATTAGTTAGAGAAGAGGAGACCAGATGACATTAGTTAGAGAAGAGGACACCAGATGACATTAGTTAGATAAGAGTAGACCAGATGACATTAGTTAGAGAAGAGGAGACCAGATGACATAAGTAAGAGAACAGGAGACCAGATGACATTAGTTAGAGAAGAGGACACCAGATGACATTAGTTAGATAAGAGTAGACCAGATGACATTAGTTAGAGAAGAGGACACCAGATGACATTTGTTAGAGAACAGGAGACCAGATGACATTAGTTAGAGAAGAGGTGTCCAGATGACATAAGTAAGAGAACAGGAGACCAGATGACATTATTTAGAGAAGAGGATACCAGATGACATTAGTTAGATAAGAGTAGACCAGATGACATTAGTTAGAGAAGAGGAGACCAGATGACATTAGTTAGAGAAGAGGAGACCAGATGACATAAGTAAGAGAACAGGACACCAGATGACATTAGTTAGATAAGAGTAGACCAGATGACATTAGTTAGAGAAGAGGACACCAGATGACATTTGTTAGAGAACAGGAGACCAGATGACATTAGTTAGAGAAGAGGTGTCCAGATGACATAAGTAAGAGAACAGGAGACCAGATGACATTATTTAGAGAAGAGGATACCAGATGACATTAGTTAGATAAGAGTAGACCAGATGACATTAGTTAGAGAAGAGGAGACCAGATGACATTAGTTAGAGAAGAGGAGACCAGATGACATAAGTAAGAGAACAGGACACCAGATGACATTAGTTAGATAAGAGTAGACCAGATGACATTAGTTAGAGAAGAGGACACCAGATGACATTTGTTAGAGAACAGGAGACCAGATGACGTTAGTTAGAGAAGAGGATACCAGATGACATTAGTTAGATAAGAGTAGACCAGATGACATTAGTTAGAGAAGAGGAGACCAGATGACATTAGTTAGAGAAGAGGAGACCAGATTACATTAGGTAGAGAAGAGGACACCAGATGACATTAGGTAGAGAAGAAGAGACCAAGATGACATTAGTTAGAGAAGAGGACATCAGAGTCCATTTATTAGAGACGAAGAGACCAGATGACTTTAGTTAGAGAAGAAGAGACCAGATGAAATTATTTAGAGGAAACCAGATAACATTAATTAGAGAAGAGGAGACCAGGTGACATTAGGTATAGAAATGGAGACCAGATGACATTAGTTGGAGAAGAGGACATCAGATGACATTAGTTAGAGATGAAGAGACCACAGGACATTAGTTAGAGGAGACCAGCTGACATTAGTTAGAGAAGAAGAGACCAGATGACGTTAGTTAGAGAAGAGGACATCAGATGACATTAGGTAGAGAAGAAGGGACCAAGATGACTTTAGTTAGAGAAGAGAACACCAGATGACATTAGTTAGAGAAGAGGAGACCAGATGACATTAGTTAGATAAGAGTAGACCAGATGACATTAGTTAGAGAAGAGGAGACCAGATGACATAAGTAAGAGAACAGGAGACCAGATGACATTAGTTAGAGAAGAGGACACCAGATGACATAAGTTAGATAAGAGTAGACCAGATGACATTAGTTAGAGAAGAGGACACCAGATGACATTTGTTAGAGAACAGGAGACCAGATGACATTAGTTAGAGAAGAGGTGTCCAGATGACATAAGTAAGAGAACAGGAGACCAGATGACATTAGTTAGAGAAGAGGATACCAGATGACATTAGTTAGATAAGAGTAGACCAGATGACATTAGTTAGAGAAGAGGAGACCAGATGACATTAGTTAGAGAAGAGGAGACCAGATGACATAAGTAAGAGAACAGGACACCAGATGACATTAGTTAGATAAGAGTAGACTAGATGACATTAGTTAGAGAAGAGGACACCAGATGACATTTGTTAGAGAACAGGACACCAGATGACATTAGTTAGAGAAGAGGTGTCCAGATGACATAAGTAAGAGAACAGGAGACCAGATGACATTAGTTAGAGAAGAGGATACCAGATGACATTAGTTAGAGAAGAGGAGACCAGATTACATTAGGTAGAGAAGAGGACACCAGATGACATTAGGTAGAGAAGAAGAGACCAAGATGACATTAGTTAGAGAAGAGGACATCAGAGTCCATTTATTAGAGACGAAGAGACCAGATGACTTTAGTTAGAGAAGAAGAGACCAGATGAAATTATTTAGAGGAGACCAGATAACATTAATTAGAGAAGAGGAGACCAGGTGACATTAGGTATAGAAATGGAGACCAGATGACATTAGTTGGAGAAGAGGACATCAGATGACATTAGTTAGAGATGAAGAGACCACAAGACATTAGTTAGAGGAGACCAGCTGACATTAGTTGGAGAAGAAGAGACCAGATGACATTAGGTAGAGAAGAGGACATCAGATGACATTAGGTAGAGAAGAAGGGACCAAGATGACTTTAGTTAGAGAAGAGGACATCAGATGACATTAGTTAGAGAAGAGGAGACCAGATTACATTAGGTAGAGAAGAGGACACCAGATGACATTAGGTAGAGAAGAAGAGACCAAGATGACATTAGTTAGAGAAGAGGACATCAGAGTCCATTTATTAGAGACGAAGAGACCAGATGACTTTAGTTAGAGAAGAAGAGACCAGATGAAATTATTTAGAGGAGACCAGATAACATTAATTAGAGAAGAGGAGACCAGGTGACATTAGGTATAGAAATGGAGACCAGATGACATTAGTTGGAGAAGAGGACATCAGATGACATTAGTTAGAGATGAAGAGACCACAAGACATTAGTTAGAGGAGACCAGCTGACATTAGTTGGAGAAGAAGAGACCAGATGACATTAGGTAGAGAAGAGGACATCAGATGACATTAGGTAGAGAAGAAGGGACCAAGATGACTTTAGTTAGAGAAGAGGACATCAGATGACATTAGTTAGAGAAGAGGACACCAGATGACATTAGTTAGAGAAGAGTAGACCAGATGACATTAGTTAGAGAAGAGGACACCAGATGACATTAGCTAGAGAAGAGGTGACCAGATGACATAAGTAAGAGAACAGGAGACCAGATGACATTAGTTAGAGAAGAGGACACCAGATGACATTAGTTAGACAAGAGGAGACCAGTTGACATTAATTAGAGAAGAAGAGACCAAGATGACATTAGTTAGAGAAGAGGACATCAGAGGCCATTTGTTAGAGAAGAAGAGACCAGATGACATTATTTAGAGGAGACCAGATGACATTAATTAGAGAAGAGGAGACCAGATGACATTAGGTAGAGAAGAGGACACCAGATTACATTAGGTAGAGAAGAAGGGACCAAGATGACATTAGGTAGAGAAGAGGACACCAGATTACATTAGGTAGAGAAGAAGGGACCAAGATGACTTTAGTTAGAGAAGAGGACATCAGATGCTATTTGTTAGAGATGAAGAGGACACCAGATGACATTAGTTAGAGAAGAGACCAGATGACATTAGGTAGAGAAAATGAGACCAGATGACATCAGTTAGAGAAGAGGACATCAGATGACATTAGTTAGAGATGAAGAGGCCACATGACATTTGTTAGAGGAAACCAGCTGACAATAGTTAGAGAAGAACAGACCAGATGACATTAGGTAGAGAAGAGGACATCAGATGAGATTAGGTAGAGAAGAAGGGACCAATATGACTTTAGTTAGAGAAGAGGACATCAGATGCTATTTGTTAGAGATGAAGAGGACACCAGATGACATTAGTTAGAGAAGAGACCAGATGACGTTAGTTAGAGAAGAGTTGACCAGATGACATTAGTTAGAGAAGAAGATACCAGAGGATATTACTTAGAGAAGAGGACACCAGATGACATTACTTAGAGAAGAGGACACCAGATGACATTAGTTAGAGAAGAGACCAGATGACATTAGTTAGAGAAGAAGAGACCAGATGACGTTAGTTAGAGAAGAGGACATCAGATGACATTAGTTAGAGGAGAAGAGACCAGATGACATTATTTAGCGGAGACCAGATGACATTAATTAGAGAAGAGGAGACCAGATGACATTAGGTAGAGAAGAGGACACCATATTACATTAGGTAGAGAAGAAGGGACCAATATGACTTTAGTTAGAGAAGAGGACACCAGATGACATTAGTTAGAGAAGAGGACACCAGATGACGTTACTTAGAGAAGAGGAGACCAGATGACATTAGTTAGAGAAGAAGAGACCAGATGACGTTAGTTAGAGAAGAGGATATTAGTTAGAGAAGAAGAGACCAGATGACATTAGTTAGAGAAGAAGAGACCAGATGACGTTAGTTAGAGAAGAGGACATCAGATGACATTAGTTAGAGAAGAAGAGACCAGATGACCTTACTTAGAGAAGAAGAGACCAGATGACATTAGTTAGAGAAGAGACCAGAGGACATTAGTTAGAGAAGAAGAGACCAGATAACATTAGTTAGAGAAGAAGAGACCAGATGACATTAGTTTTAGAAGAGGACACCAGATGACATTAGTTAGAGAACAGGAGACCAGATGACATTAGTTAGAGAAGAGGATACCAGATGACATTAGTTAGATAAGAGTAGACCAGATGACCTTACTTAGAGAAGAAGAGACCAGATGACATTAGTTAGAGAAGAGACCAGAGGACATTAGTTAGAGAAGAAGAGACCAGATGACATTAGTTAGAGAAGAAGAGACCAGATGACATTAGTTAGAGAAGAGCACACGAGATGACATTAGTTAGAGAAGAGGAGACCAGATGACATTAGTTAGAGAAGAGGACACCAGATGACATTAGTTAGATAAGAGTAGACCATATGATATTAGTTAGAGAAGAGGAGACCAGATGACATAAGTAAGAGAACAGGAGACCAGATGACATTAGTTAGAGAAGAGGACACCAGATGACATTAGTTAGATAAGAGTAGACCAGATGACATTAGTTAGAGAAGAGGACACCAGATGACATTAGTTAGATAAGAGAAGACCAGATGACATTAGTTAGAGAAGAGGAGACCAGATGACATTAGTTAGAGAAGAGGAGACCAGGTGACATAATAAGAGAACAGGACACCAGATGACATTAGTTAGATAAGAGTAGACCAGATGACATTAGTTAGAGAAGAGGACACCAGATGACATTTGTTACAGAACAGGAGACCAGATGACATTAGGTAGAGAAGAAGAGACCAAGATGACATTAGTTAGAGAAGAGGACATCAGAGTCCATTTATTAGAGACGAAGAGACCAGATGACTTTAGTTAGAGAAGAAGAGACCAGATGAAATTATTTAGAGGAGACCAGATAACATTAGTTAGAGAAGAGGAGACCAGATGACATAAGTAAGAGAACAGGACACCAGATGACATTAGTTAGATAAGAGTAGACCAGATGACATTAGTTAGAGAAGAAGACACCAGATGACATTTGTTAGAGAACAGGAGACCAGATGACATTAGGTAGAGAAGAAGAGACCAAGATGACATTAGTTAGAGAAGAGGACATCAGAGTCCATTTATTAGAGACGAAGAGACCAGATGACTTTAGTTAGAGAAGAAGAGACCAGATGAAATTATTTAGAGGAGACCAGATAACATTAATTAGAGAAGAGGACACCAGATGACATTAGTTAGAGAAGAGGAGACCAGATGACATAAGTAAGAGAACAGGAGACCAGATGACATTAGTTAAAGAAGAGGACACCAGATGACATTAGTTAGAGAAGAGGATACCAGATGACATTTGTTAGAGAACAGGAGACCAGATGACATTAGTTAGACAAGAGGTGTCCAGATGACATAAGTAAGAGAACAGGAGACCAGATGACATTAGTTAGAGAAGAGGATACCAGATGACATTAGTTAGATAAGAGTAGACCAGATGACATTAGTTAGAGAAGAGGAGACCAGATGACATTAGTTAGAGAAGAGGAGACCAGATGACATAAGTAAGAGAACAGGAGACCAGATGACATTAGTTAGAGAAGAGGATACCAGATGACATTAGTTAGAGAAGAGGATACCAGATGACATTAGTTAGACAAGAGGTGTCCAGATGACATAAGTAAGAGAACAGGAGACCAGATGACATTAGTTAGAGAAGAGGATACCAGATGACATTAGTTAGAGAAGAGGAGACCAGATTACATTAGGTAGAGAAGAGGACACCAGATGACATTAGGTAGAGAAGAGGAGACCAGATTACATTAGGTAGAGAAGAGGACACCAGATGACATTAGGTAGAGAAGAAGAGACCAAGATGACATTAGTTAGAGAAGAGGACATCAGAGTCAATTTATTAGAGACGAAGAGACCAGATGACATTAGTTAGAGAAGAGGACACCAGATGACATTAGTTAGATAAGAGTAGACCAGATGACATTAGTTAGAGAAGAGGAACCCCGATGACATAAGTAAGAGAACAGGAGACCAGATGACATTAGTTAGAGAAGAGGACACCAGATGACATTAGTTAGATAAGAGAAGACCAGATGACATTAGTTAGAGAAGAGGTGTCCAGATGACATAAGTAAGAGAACAGGACACCAGATGACTTTAGTTAGAGAAGAGGAGACCAGATTACATTAGGTAGAGAAGAGGACACCAGATGACATTAGGTAGAGAGGAAGAGACCAAGATGACATTAGTTAGAGAAGAGGACATCAGAGTCCATTTATTAGAGACGAAGAGACCAGATGACATTAGTTAGAGAAGAGGACACCAGATGACATTAGTTAGATAAGAGTAGACCAGATGACATTAGTTAGATAAGAGAAGACCAGATGACATTAATTAGAGAAGAGGAGACCAGGTGACATTAGGTATAGAAATGGAGACCAGATGACATTAGTTGGAGAAGAGGACATCAGATGATATTAGTTAGAGATGAAGAGGCCACATGACATTTGTTAGAGGAGACCAGCTGACAATAGTTAGAGAAGAACAGACCAGATGACATTAGGTAGAGAAGAGGACATCAGATGAGATTAGGTAGAGAAAAAGGGACCAATATGACTTTAGTTAGAGAAGAGGACATCAGATGCTATTTGTTAGAGATGAAGAGGACACCAGATGACATTAGTTAGAGAAGAGACCAGATGACGTTAGTTAGAGAAGAGTTGACTAGATGACATTAGTTAGAGAAGAAGATACCAGATGATATTACTTAGAGAAGAGGACACCAGATGACATTACTTAGAGAAGAGGACACCAGATGACTTTAGTTAGAGAAGAGACCAGATGACATTAGTTAGAGAAGAAGAGACCAGATGACGTTAGTTAGAGAAGAGGACATCAGATGACATTAGTTAGAGGAGAAGAGACCAGATGACATTATTTAGCGGAGACCAGATGACATTAATTAGAGAAGAGGAGACCAGATGACATTAGGTAGAGAAGAGGACACCAGATTACATTAGGTAGAGAAGAAGGGACCAATATGACTTTAGTTAGAGAAGAGGACACCAGATGACATTAGTTAGAGAAGAGGACACCAGATGACGTTACTTAGAGAAGAGGAGACCAGATGACATTAGTTAGAGAAGAAGAGACCAGATGACGTTAGTTAGAGAAGAGGATATTAGTTAGAGAAGAAGAGACCAGATGACATTAGTTAGAGAAGAAGAGACCAGATGACGTTAGTTAGAGAAGAGGACATCAGATGACATTAGTTAGAGAAGAAGAGACCAGATGACCTTACTTAGAGAAGAAGAGACCAGATGACATTAGTTAGAGAAGAGACCAGAGGACATTAGTTAGAGAAGAAGAGACCAGATAACATTAGTTAGAGAAGAAGAGACCAGATGACATTAGTTTTAGAAGAGGACACCAGATGACATTAGTTAGAGAACAGGAGACCAGATGACATTAGTTAGAGAAGAGGATACCAGATGACATTAGTTAGATAAGAGTAGACCAGATGACCTTACTTAGAGAAGAAGAGACCAGATGACATTAGTTAGAGAAGAGACCAGAGGACATTAGTTAGAGAAGAAGAGACCAGATGACATTAGTTAGAGAAGAAGAGACCAGATGACATTAGTTAGAGAAGAGCACACGAGATGACATTAGTTAGAGAAGAGGAGACCAGATGACATTAGTTAGAGAAGAGGACACCAGATGACATTAGTTAGATAAGAGTAGACCATATGATATTAGTTAGAGAAGAGGAGACCAGATGACATAAGTAAGAGAACAGGAGACCATATGACATTAGTTAGAGAAGAGGACACCAGATGACATTAGTTAGATAAGAGTAGACCAGATGACATTAGTTAGAGAAGAGGACACCAGATGACATTAGTTAGATAAGAGAAGACCAGATGACATTAGTTAGAGAAGAGGAGACCAGATGACATTAGTTAGAGAAGAGGAGACCAGATGACATAAGTAAGAGAACAGGACACCAGATGACATTAGTTAGATAAGAGTAGACCAGATGACATTAGTTAGAGAAGAGGACACCAGATGACATTTGTTACAGAACAGGAGACCAGATGACATTAGGTAGAGAAGAAGAGACCAAGATGACATTAGTTAGAGAAGAGGACATCAGAGTCCATTTATTAGAGACGAAGAGACCAGATGACTTTAGTTAGAGAAGAAGAGACCAGATGAAATTATTTAGAGGAGACCAGATAACATTAGTTAGAAAAGAGGAGACCAGATGACATAAGTAAGAGAACAGGACACCAGATGACATTAGTTAGATAAGAGTAGACCAGATGACATTAGTTAGAGAAGAAGACACCAGATGACATTTGTTAGAGAACAGGAGACCAGATGACATTAGGTAGAGAAGAAGAGACCAAGATGACATTAGTTAGAGAAGAGGACATCAGAGTCCATTTATTAGAGACGAAGAGACCAGATGACTTTAGTTAGAGAAGAAGAGACCAGATGAAATTATTTAGAGGAGACCAGATAACATTAATTAGAGAAGAGGACACCAGATGACATTAGTTAGAGAAGAGGAGACCAGATGACATAAGTAAGAGAACAGGAGACCAGATGACATTAGTTAAAGAAGAGGATACCAGATGACATTAGTTAGATAAGAGTAGACCAGATGACATTAGTTAGAGAAGAGGAGACCAGATGACATTAGTTAGAGAAGAGGAGACCAGATGACATAAGTAAGAGAACAGGAGACCAGATGACATTAGTTAGAGAAGAGGATACCAGATGACATTTGTTAGAGAACAGGAGACCAGATGACATTAGTTAGACAAGAGGTGTCCAGATGACATAAGTAAGAGAACAGGAGACCAGATGACATTAGTTAGAGAAGAGGATACCAGATGACATTAGTTAGAGAAGAGGAGACCAGATTACATTAGGTAGAGAAGAGGACACCAGATGACATTAGGTAGAGAAGAGGAGACCAGATTTCATTAGGTAGAGAAGAGGACACCAGATGACATTAGGTAGAGAAGAAGAGACCAAGATGACATTAGTTAGAGAAGAGGACATCAGAGTCCATTTATTAGAGACGAAGAGACCAGATGACATTAGTTAGAGAAGAGGACACCAGATGACATTAGTTAGATAAGAGTAGACCAGATGAAATTAGTTAGAGAAGAGGAACCCCGATGACATAAGTAAGAGAACAGGAGACCAGATGACATTAGTTAGAGAAGAGGACACCAGATGACATTAGTTAGATAAGAGAAGACCAGATGACATTAGTTAGAGAAGAGGTGTCCAGATGACATAAGTAAGAGAACAGGACACCAGATGACTTTAGTTAGAGAAGAGGAGACCAGATTACATTAGGTAGAGAAGAGGACACCAGATGACATTAGGTAGAGAAGAAGAGACCAAGATGACATTAGTTAGAGAAGAGGACATCAGAGTCCATTTATTAGAGACGAAGAGACCAGATGACATTAGTTAGAGAAGAGGACACCAGATGACATTAGTTAGATAAGAGTAGACCAGATGACATTAGTTAGATAAGAGAAGACCAGATGACATTAATTAGAGAAGAGGAGACCAGGTGACATTAGGTATAGAAATGGAGACCAGATGACATTAGTTGGAGAAGAGGACATCAGATGACATTAGTTAGAGATGAAGAGACCACATGACATTAGTTAGAGGAGACCAGCTGACATTAGTTAGAGAAGAAGAGACCAGATGACATTAGGTAGAGAAGAGGACATCAGATGACATTAGTTAGAGAAGAGGAGACCAGATGACATTAGTTAGAGAAGAGGACACCAGATGACATTAGATAGAGAAGAGGAGACCAGATGACATTAGTTAGAGAAGAGGACACCAGATGACATTAGATAGAGAAGAGTAGACCAGATGACATTAGTTAGAGAAGAGGACACCAATTTGACATTAGCTAGAGAAGAGGTGACCAGATGACATAAGTAAGAGAACAGGAGACCAGATGACATTAGTTAGAGAAGAGGACACCAGATGACATTAGTTAGACAAGAGGAGACCAGTTGACATTAATTAGAGAAGAAGAGACCAAGATGACATTAGTTAGAGAAGAGGACATCAGAGGCCATTTGTTAGAGAAGTAGAGACCAGATGACATTATTTAGAGGAGACCAGATGACATTAATTAGAGAAGAGGAGACCAGATGACATTAGGTAGAGAAGAGGACACCAGATTACATTAGGTAGAGAAGAAGGGACCAAGATGACATTAGGTAGAGAAGAGGACACCAGATTACATTAGGTAGAGAAGAAGGGACCAAGATGACTTTAGTTAGAGAAGAGGACATCAGATGCTATTTGTTAGAGATGAAGAGGACACCAGATGACATTAGTTAGAGAAGAGACCAGATGACATTAGGTAGAGAAAATGAGACCAGATGACATCAGTTAGAGAAGAGGACATCAGATGACATTAGTTAGAGATGAAGAGGCCACATGACATTTGTTAGAGGAGACCAGCTGACAATAGTTAGAGAAGAACAGACCAGATTACATTAGGTAGAGAAGAGGACATCAGATGAGATTAGGTAGAGAAGAAGGGACCAATATGACTTTAGTTAGAGAAGAGGACATCAGATGCTATTTGTTAGAGATGAAGAGGACACCAGATGACATTAGTTAGAGAAGAGACCAGATGACGTTAGTTAGAGAAGAGTTGACCAGATGACATTAGTTAGAGAAGAAGATACCAGATGACATTACTTAGAGAAGAGGACACCAGATGACATTAGTTAGAGAAGAGGACACCAGATGACATTAGTTAGAGAAGAGACCAGATGACATTATTTTGAGAAGAAGAGACCAGATGACGTTAGTTAGAGAAGAGGACATCAGATGACATTAGTTAGAGAAGAGGAGACCAGATGACATTAGGTAGAGAAGAGGACACCAGATTACATTAGGTAGAGAAGAAGGGACCAATATGACTTCAGTTAGAGAAGAGGACACCAGATGACATTAGTTAGAGAAGAGGACACCAGATGACGTTACTTAGAGAAGAGGAGACCAGATGACATTAGTTAGAGAAGAAGAGACCAGATGACGTTAGTTAGAGAAGAGGACATTAGTTAGAGAAGAAGAGACCAGATGACATTACTTAGAGAAG
Organism: Lampris incognitus; assembly: GCF_029633865.1. Lineage (NCBI taxonomy): Eukaryota > Metazoa > Chordata > Actinopteri > Lampriformes > Lampridae > Lampris > Lampris incognitus. The sequence continues at coordinate 66,473,280 of NC_079211.1, read as the reverse complement.
AAGAGACCAGATGACGTTAGTTAGAGAAGAGGACATTCGTTAGAGAAGAAGAGACCAGATGACATTACTTAGAGAAGAAGAGACCAGATGACGTTAGTTAGAGAAGAGGACATTAGTTAGAGAAGAAGAGACCAGATGACATTACTTAGAGGGGACCAGATAACGTTAGTTAGAGAAGAGGACATCAGATGACATTAGTTAGAGAAGAAGAGACCAGATGACATTACTTAAGAGAAGAAGAGACCAGATGACATTAGTTAGAGAAGTGTAGACCAGATGACATTAGTTAGAGAAGAGGACACCAGATGACATTAGTTCGAGAAGAGGAGACCAGATGAAATTAGTTAGAGAACAGGAGACCAGATGACATTAGTTAGAGAAGAAGAGACCAGATGACATTAGTTAGAGAAGAGGAGACCAGATGACAGTAGTGAGAGAACAGGAGACCAGATGACATTAGTTAGAGAAGAGACCAGAGGACATTAGTTAGCGAGGAGACCAGATGATATTAGTTGCAGAAGAGGACATCAGATGACATTAGTTAGAGAAAAAGAGACCAGACTACATTAGTTAGAGGAGACCAGATGACATCAGTTAGAGAAGAGGAGACCAGATGACATTAGTTAGAGAAGAGGAGACCAGATGACATTAGTTAGAGAAGAGACCAGATGATATCAGTTAGAGAAGAGGAGTACCGATGACATTATTTAGAGAAGAGGAGACCAGATGACATTAGGTAGATAAGAGGAGACCAGATGACATTAGGTAAAGAGGAGACCAGATGACATTAGGTAGAGAAGAGGAGACCAGATGACATTAGGTAGAGAAGAGACCAGATGACAGGAGACCAGCTGATATTAGTTAGAGAAGAGACCAGATGACTTTAGTTAGGGAAGAGGAAACAAGATGACAGTAGGTAGAGAAGAGGAGACCAGATGACATTAGTTAGAGAAGAGACCAGATGACTTTAGTTAGGGAAGAAGAGACTAGATGACATTAGTTAGAGAAGAGACCAGATGACAGGAAACCAGCTTACATTAGTTAGAGAAGAGACCAGATGACTTTAGTTAGGGAAGAGGAGACCAGATGACATTAGGTAGAGAAGAGGACACCAGATGACATTAGTTAGATAAGAGTAGACCAGATGACATTAGTTAGAGAAGAGGAGACCAGATGACATAAGTAAGAGAACAGGAGACCAGATGACGTTAGTTAGAGAAGAGGACATCAGATGACATTAGTTAGAGAAGAAGAGACCAGATGTCCTTACTTAGAGAAGAAGAGACCAGATGACATTACTTAGAGAAGAGACCAGAGGACATTAGTTAGAGAAAAAGAGACCAGATGACATTAGTTAGAGAAGAAGAGACCAGATGACATTAGTTAGAGAAGAGAACACCAGATGACATTAGTTAGAGAAGAGGAGACCAGATGACATTAGTTAGAGAAGAGGACACCAGATGACATTAGTTAGATAAGAGTAGACCAGATGACATTAGTTAGAGAAGAGGAGACCAGATGACATAAGTAAGAGAACAGGAGACCAGATGACATTAGTTAGAGAAGAGGACACCAGATGACATTAGTTAGATAAGAGTAGACCAGATGACATTAGTTAGAGAAGAGGACACCAGATGACATTTGTTAGAGAACAGGAGACCAGATGACATTAGTTAGAGAAGAGGTGTCCAGATGACATAAGTAAGAGAACAGGAGACCAGATGACATTAGTTAGAGAAGAGGATACCAGATGACATTAGTTAGATAAGAGTAGACCAGATGACATTAGTTAGAGAAGAGGAGACCAGATGACATTAGTTAGAGAAGAGGAGACCAGATGACATAAGTAAGAGAACAGGACACCAGATGACATTAGTTAGATAAGAGTAGACCAGATGACATTAGTTAGAGAAGAGGACACCAGATGACATTTGTTAGAGAACAGGAGACCAGATGACATTAGTTAGAGAAGAGGATACCAGATGACATTAGTTAGATAAGAGTAGACCAGATGACATTAGTTAGAGAAGAGGAGACCAGATGACATTAGTTAGAGAAGAGGAGACCAGATTACATTAGGTAGAGAAGAGGACACCAGATGACATTAGGTAGAGAAGAAGAGACCAAGATGACATTAGTTAGAGAAGAGGACATCAGAGTCCATTTATTAGAGACGAAGAGACCAGATGACTTTAGTTAGAGAAGAAGAGACCAGATGAAATTATTTAGAGGAGACCAGATAACATTAATTAGAGAAGAGGAGACCAGGTGACATTAGGTATAGAAATGGAGACCAGATGACATTAGTTGGAGAAGAGGACATCAGATGACATTAGTTAGAGATGAAGAGACCACAAGACATTAGTTAGAGGAGACCAGCTGACATTAGTTAGAGAAGAAGAGACCAGATGACATTAGGTAGAGAAGAGGACATCAGATGACATTAGGTAGAGAAGAAGGGACCAAGATGACTTTAGTTAGAGAAGAGGACATCAGATGACATTAGTTAGAGAAGAGGACACCAGATGACATTAGTTAGAGAAGAGGAGACCAGATGACATTAGTTAGAGATGAGGACACCAAATGACATTAGTTAGAGAAGAGTAGACCAGATGACATTAGTTAGAGAAGAGGACACCAGATGACATTAGCTAGAGAAGAGGTGACCAGATGACATAAGTAAGAGAACAGGAGACCAGATGACATTAGTTAGAGAAGAGGACACCAGATGACATTAGTTAGACAAGAGGAGACCAGTTGACATTAATTAGAGAAGAAGAGACCAAGATGACATTAGTTAGAGAAGAGGACATCAGAGGCCATTTGTTAGAGAAGAAGAGACCAGATGACATTATTTAGAGGAGACCAGATGACATTAATTAGAGAAGAGGAGACCAGATGACATTAGGTAGAGAAGAGGACACCAGATTACATTAGGTAGAGAAGAAGGGACCAAGATGACATTAGGTAGAGAAGAGGACACCAGATTACATTAGGTAGAGAAGAAGGGACCAAGATGACTTTAGTTAGAGAAGAGGACATCAGATGCTATTTGTTAGAGATGAAGAGGACACCAGATGACATTAGTTAGAGAAGAGACCAGATGACATTAGGTAGAGAAAATGAGACCAGATGACATCAGTTAGAGAAGAGGACATCAGATGACATTAGTTAGAGATGAAGAGGCCACATGACATTTGTTAGAGGAGACCATCTGACAATAGTTAGAGAAGAAGAGACCAGATGACATTAGTTAGAGAAGAGGAGACCAGATGACAGTAGTGAGAGAACAGGAGACCAGATGACATTAGTTAGAGAAGAGACCAGAGGACATTAGTTAGCGAGGAGACCAGATGATATTAGTTGCAGAAAAGGACATCAGATGACATTAGTTAGAGAAAAAGAGACCAGACTACATTAGTTAGAGGAGACCAGATGACATCAGTTAGAGAAGAGGAGACCAGATGACATTAGTTAGAGAAGAGGAGACCAGATGACATTAGTTAGAGAAGAGACCAGATGATATCAGTTAGAGAAGAGGAGTACCGATGACATTATTTAGAGAAGAGGAGACCAGATGACATTAGGTAGATAAGAGGAGACCAGATGACATTAGGTAAAGAGGAGACCAGATGACATTAGGTAGAGAAGAGGAGACCAGATGACATTAGGTAGAGAAGAGACCAGATGACAGGAGACCAGCTGATATTAGTTAGAGAAGAGACCAGATGACTTTAGTTAGGGAAGAGGAAACAAGATGACAGTAGGTAGAGAAGAGGAGACCAGATGACATTAGTTAGAGAAGAGACCAGATGACTTTAGTTAGGGAAGAAGAGACTAGATGACATTAGTTAGAGAAGAGACCAGATGACAGGAAACCAGCTTACATTAGTTAGAGAAGAGACCAGATGACTTTAGTTAGGGAAGAGGAGACCAGATGACATTAGGTAGAGAAGAGGACACCAGATGACATTAGTTAGATAAGAGTAGACCAGATGACATTAGTTAGAGAAGAGGAGACCAGATGACATAAGTAAGAGAACAGGAGACCAGATGACGTTAGTTAGATAAGAGTAGACCAGATGACATTAGTTAGAGAAGAAGAGACCAGATGTCCTTACTTAGAGAAGAAGAGACCAGATGACATTACTTAGAGAAGAGACCAGAGGACATTAGTTAGAGAAGAAGAGACCAGATGACATTAGTTAGAGAAGAAGAGACCAGATGACATTAGTTAGAGAAGAGAACACCAGATGACATTAGTTAGAGAAGAGGAGACCAGATGACATTAGTTAGAGAAGAGGACACCAGATGACATTAGTTAGATAAGAGTAGACCAGATGACATTAGTTAGAGAAGAGGAGACCAGATGACATAAGTAAGAGAACAGGAGACCAGATGACATTAGTTAGAGAAGAGGACACCAGATGACATTAGTTAGATAAGAGTAGACCAGATGACATTAGTTAGAGAAGAGGACACCAGATGACATTTGTTAGAGAACAGGAGACCAGATGACATTAGTTAGAGAAGAGGTGTCCAGATGACATAAGTAAGAGAACAGGAGACCAGATGACATTAGTTAGAGAAGAGGATACCAGATGACATTAGTTAGATAAGAGTAGACCAGATGACATTAGTTAGAGAAGAGGAGACCAGATGACATTAGTTAGAGAAGAGGAGACCAGATGACATAAGTAAGAGAACAGGACACCAGATGACATTAGTTAGATAAGAGTAGACCAGATGACATTAGTTAGAGAAGAGGACACCAGATGACATTTGTTAGAGAACAGGAGACCAGATGACATTAGTTAGAGAAGAGGATACCAGATGACATTAGTTAGATAAGAGTAGACCAGATGACATTAGTTAGAGAAGAGGAGACCAGATGACATTAGTTAGAGAAGAGGAGACCAGATTACATTAGGTAGAGAAGAGGACACCAGATGACATTAGGTAGAGAAGAAGAGACCAAGATGACATTAGTTAGAGAAGAGGACATCAGAGTCCATTTATTAGAGACGAAGAGACCAGATGACTTTAGTTAGAGAAGAAGAGACCAGATGAAATTATTTAGAGGAGACCAGATAACATTAATTAGAGAAGAGGAGACCAGGTGACATTAGGTATAGAAATGGAGACCAGATGACATTAGTTGGAGAAGAGGACATCAGATGACATTAGTTAGAGATGAAGAGACCACAAGACATTAGTTAGAGGAGACCAGCTGACATTAGTTGGAGAAGAAGAGACCAGATGACATTAGGTAGAGAAGAGGACATCAGATGACATTAGGTAGAGAAGAAGGGACCAAGATGACTTTAGTTAGAGAAGAGGACATCAGATGACATTAGTTAGAGAAGAGGACACCAGATGACATTAGTTAGAGAAGAGGAGACCAGATGACATTAGTTAGAGATGAGGACACCAAATGACATTAGTTAGAGAAGAGTAGACCAGATGACATTAGTTAGAGAAGAGGACACCAGATGACATTAGCTAGAGAAGAGGTGACCAGATGACATAAGTAAGAGAACAGGAGACCAGATGACATTAGTTAGAGAAGAGGACACCAGATGACATTAGTTAGACAAGAGGAGACCAGTTGACATTAATTAGAGAAGAAGAGACCAAGATGACATTAGTTAGAGAAGAGGACATCAGAGGCCATTTGTTAGAGAAGAAGAGACCAGATGACATTATTTAGAGGAGACCAGATGACATTAATTAGAGAAGAGGAGACCAGATGACATTAGGTAGAGAAGAGGACACCAGATTACATTAGGTAGAGAAGAAGGGACCAAGATGACATTAGGTAGAGAAGAGGACACCAGATTACATTAGGTAGAGAAGAAGGGACCAAGATGACTTTAGTTAGAGAAGAGGACATCAGATGCTATTTGTTAGAGATGAAGAGGACACCAGATGACATTAGTTAGAGAAGAGACCAGATGACATTAGGTAGAGAAAATGAGACCAGATGACATCAGTTAGAGAAGAGGACATCAGATGACATTAGTTAGAGATGAAGAGGCCACATGACATTTGTTAGAGGAGACCATCTGACAATAGTTAGAGAAGAAGAGACCAGATGACATTAGGTAGAGAAGAGGACATCAGATGAGATTAGGTAGAGAAGAAGGGACCAATATGACTTTAGTTAGAGAAGAGGACATCAGATGCTATTTGTTAGAGATGAAGAGGACACCAGATGACATTAGTTAGAGATGAGACCAGATGACATTAGGTAGAGAAAATGAGACCAGATGACATTAGTTAGAGAAGAAGACATCAGATGACATTAGTTAGAGATGAAGAGGCCACATGACATTACTTAGAGAAGAGGACACCAGATGACATTAGTTAGAGAAGAGAACAGATGACATTAGTTAGAGAAGAAGAGACCAGATGACGTTAGTTAGAGAAGAGGACATCAGATGACATTAGTTAGAGGAGAAGAGACCAGATGACATTATTTAGCGGAGACCAGATGACATTAATTAGAGAAGAGGAGACCAGATGACATTAGGTAGAGAAGAGGACACCAGATTACATTAGGTAGAGAAGAAGGGACCAATATGACTTTAGTTAGAGAAGAGGACACCAGATGACATTAGTTAGAGAAGAGGACACCAGATGACGTTACTTAGAGAAGAGGAGACCAGATGACATTAGTTAGAGAAGAAGAGACCAGATGACGTTAGTTAGAGAAGAGGATATTAGTTAGAGAAGAAGAGACCAGATGACATTACTTAGAGAAGAAGAGACCAGATGACGTTAGTTAGAGAAGAGGACATTCGTTAGAGAAGAAGAGACCAGATGACATTACTTAGAGAAGAAGAGACCAAATGACGTTAGTTAGAGAAGAGGACATTAGTTAGAGGAGAAGAGACCAGATGACATTACTTAGAGAAGAAGAGACCAGATGACGTTAGTTAGAGAAGAGGATACCAGATGACATTAGTTAGATAAGAGTAGACCAGATGACATTAGTTAGAGAAGAGGAGACCAGATGACATTAGTTAGAGAAGAGGAGACCAGATTACATTAGGTAGAGAAGAGGACACCAGATGACATTAGGTAGAGAAGAAGAGACCATGATGACATTAGTTAGAGAAGAGGACATCAGAGTCCATTTATTAGAGACGAAGAGACCAGATGACTTTGGTTAGAGAAGAAGAGACCAGATGAAATTATTTAGAGGAAACCAGATAACATTAATTAGAGAAGAGGAGACCAGGTGACATTAGGTATAGAAATGGAGACCAGATGACATTAGTTGGAGAAGAGGACATCAGATGACATTAGTTAGAGATGAAGAGACCACAGGACATTAGTTAGAGGAGACCAGCTGACATTAGTTAGAGAAGAAGAGACCAGATGACATTAGGTAGAGAAGAGGACATCAGATGACATTAGGTAGAGAAGAAGGGACCAAGATGACTTTAGTTAGAGAAGAGAACACCAGATGACATTAGTTAGAGAAGAGGAGACCAGATGACATTAGTTAGAGAAGAGGACACCAGATGACATTAGTTAGATAAGAGTAGACCAGATGACATTAGTTAGAGAAGAGGAGACCAGATGACATAAGTAAGAGAACAGGAGACCAGATGACATTAGTTAGAGAAGAGGACACCAGATGACATTAGTTAGATAAGAGTAGACCAGATGACATTAGTTAGAGAAGAGGACACCAGATGACATTTGTTAGAGAACAGGAGACCAGATGACATTAGTTAGAGAAGAGGTGTCCAGATGACATAAGTAAGAGAACAGGAGACCAGATGACATTAGTTAGAGAAGAGGAAACCAGATGACATTAGTTAGATAAGAGTAGACCAGATGACATTAGTTAGAGAAGAGGAGACCAGATGACATTAGTTAGAGAAGAGGAGACCAGATGACATAAGTAAGAGAACAGGACACCAGATGACATTAGTTAGATAAGAGTAGACTAGATGACATTAGTTAGAGAAGAGGACACCAGATGACATTTGTTAGAGAACAGGAGACCAGATGACATTAGTTAGAGAAGAGGTGTCCAGATGACATAAGTAAGAGAACAGGAGACCAGATGACATTAGTTAGAGAAGAGGATACCAGATGACATTAGGTAGAGAAGAAGAGACCAAGATGACATTAGTTAGAGAAGAGGACATCAGAGTCCATTTATTAGAGACGAAGAGACCAGATGACTTTAGTTAGAGAAGAAGAGACCAGATGAAATTATTTAGAGGAGACCAGATAACATTAATTAGAGAAGAGGAGACCAGGTGACATTAGGTATAGAAATGGAGACCAGAAGACATTAGTTGGAGAAGAGGACATCAGATGACATTAGTTAGAGATGAAGAGACCAGAAGACATTAGTTAGAGGAGACCAGCTGACATTAGTTAGAGAAGAAGAGACCAGATGACATTAGGTAGAGAAGAGGACATCAGAAGACATTAGGTAGAGAAGAAGGGACCAAGATGACTTTAGTTAGAGAAGAGGACATCAGATGACATTAGTTAGAGAAGAGGACACCAGATGACATTAGTTAGAGAAGAGGAGACCAGATGACATTAGTTAGAGAAGAGGACACCAAATGACATTAGTTAGAGAAGAGTAGACCAGATGACATTAGTTAGAGAAGAGGACACCAGATGACATTAGCTAGAGAAGAGGTGACCAGATGACATAAGTAAGAGAACAGGAGACCAGATGACATTAGTTAGAGAAGAGGACACCAGATGACATTAGTTCAAGAGGAGACCAGTTGACATTAATTAGAGAAGAAGAGACCAAGATGACATTAGTTAGAGAAGAGGACATCAGAGGCCATTTGTTAGAGAAGAAGAGACCAGATGACATTATTTAGAGGAGACCAGATGACATTAATTAGAGAAGAGGAGACCAGATGACATTAGGTAGAGAAGAGGACACCAGATTACATTAGGTAGAGAAGAAGGGACCAAGATGACATTAGGTAGAGAAGAGGACTCCAGATTACATTAGGTAGAGAAGAAGGGACCAAGATTACTTTAGTTAGAGAAGAGGACATCAGATGCTATTTGTTAGAGATGAAGAGGACACCAGATGACATTAGTTAGAGAAGAGACCAGATGACATTAGGTAGAGAAAATGAGACCAGATGACATCAGTTAGAGAAGAGGACATCAGATGACATTTGTTAGAGATGAAGAGGCCACATGACATTTGTTAGAGGAGACCAGCTGACAATAGTTAAAGAAGAAGAGATCAGATGACATTAGGTAGAGAAGAGGACATCAGATGAGATTAGGTAGAGAAGAAGGGACCAATATGACTTTAGTTAGAGAAGAGGACATCAGATGCTATTTGTTAGAGATGAAGAGGACACCAGATGATATTAGTTAGAGAAGAGACCAGATGACGTTAGTTAGAGAAGAGTTGAACAGATGACATTAGTTAGAGAAGAGACCAGATGACATTAGTTAGAGAAGAAGAGACCAGATGACGTTAGTTAGAGAAGAGGACATCAGATGACATTAGTTAGAGGAGAAGAGACCAGATGACATTATTTAGCGGAGACCAGATGACATTAATTAGAGAAGAGGAGACCAGATGACATTAGGTAGAGAAGAGGACACCAGATTACATTAGGTAGAGAAGAAGGGACCAATATGACTTTAGTTAGAGAAGAGGACACCAGATGACATTAGTTAGAGAAGAGGACACCAGATGACGTTACTTAGAGAAGAGGAGACCAGATGACATTAGTTAGAGAAGAAGAGACCAGATGACGTTAGTTAGAGAAGAGGATATTAGTTAGAGAAGAAGAGACCAGATGACATTACTTAGAGAAGAAGAGACCAGATGACGTTAGTTAGAGAAGAGGACATTCGTTAGAGAAGAAGAGACCAGATGACATTACTTAGAGAAGAAGAGACCAAATGACGTTAGTTAGAGAAGAGGACATTAGTTAGAGGAGAAGAGACCAGATGACATTACTTAGAGAAGAAGAGACCAGATGACGTTAGTTAGAGAAGAGGACATTAGTTAGAGAAGAAGAGACCAGATGACATTACTTAGAGGAGACCAGATGACGTTAGTTAGAGAAGAGTTGACCAGATGACATTAGTTAGAGGAGACCAGCTGACATTAGTTAGAGAAGAAGAGACCAGATGACATTAGGTAGAGAAGAGGACATCAGATGACATTAGGTAGAGAAGAAGGGACCAAGATGACTTTAGTTAGAGAAGAGGACATCAGATGACATTAGTTAGAGAAGAGGAGACCAGATGACATTAGGTAGAGAAGAGGACACCAGATTACATTAGGTAGAGAAGAAGGGACCAAGATGACTTTAGGTAGAGAAGAGGACATCAGATGCTAATTGTTAGAGATGAAGAGGACACCAGATGACATTAGTTAGAGAAGAGACCAGATGACATTAGGTAGAGAAAATGAGACCAGATGATATCAGTTAGAGAAGAGGACATCAGATGACATTAGTTAGAGATGAAGAGGCCACATGACATTTGTTAGAGGAGACCAGCTGACAATAGTTAGAGAAGAAGAGACCAGATGACATTACTTAGAGAAGAGGACATCAGATGACATTAGTTAGAGAAGAGGACACCAGATGACATTAGTTAGAGAAGAGACCAGATGACATTAGTTGGAGAAGAAGAGACCAGATGACGTTAGTTAGAGAAGAGGACATCAGATGACATTAGTTAGAGAAGAAGAGACCAGATGACCATACTTAGAGAAGAAGAGACCAGATGACATTAGTTAGAGAAGAGACCAGAGGACATTATTTAGAGAAGTAGAGACCAGATGACATTAGTTAGAGAAGAAGAGACCAGATGACATTAGTTAGAGAAGAGGAGACCAGATGACATTAGTTAGAGAAGAGGAGACCAGATGACATTAGTTAGAGAAGAGGACACCAGATGACATTAGTTAGAGAAGAGGACATCAGATGACATAAGTAAGAGAACAGGAGACCAGATGACATTAGTTAGAGAAGAGGACACCAGATGACATTAGTTAGATAAGAGTAGACCAGATGACATTAGTTAGAGAAGAGGACACCAGATGACATTTGTTAGAGAACAGGAGACCAGATGACATTAGTTAGAGAAGAGGTGTCCAGATGACATAAGTAAGAGATCAGGAGACCAGATGACATTAGTTAGAGAAGAGGACATTAGATGACATTAGTTAGAGATGAAGAGACCATATGACATTAGTTAGAGGAGACCAGCTGACATTAGTTAGAGAAGAAGAGACCAGATGACATTAGGTAGAGAAGAGGACATCAGATGACATTAGGTAGAGAAGAAGGGACCAAGATGACTTTAGTTAGAGAAGAGGACATCAGATGACATTAGTTAGAGAAGAGGACACCAGATGACATTAGTTAGAGAAGAGGAGACCAGATGACATTAGTTAGAGAAGAGGACACCAAATGACATTAGTTAGAGAAGAGTAGACCAGATGACATTAGTTAGAGAAGAGGACACCAGATGACATTAGCTAGAGAAGAGGTGACCAGATGACATAAGTAAGAGAACAGGAGACCAGATGACATTAGTTAGAGAAGAGGACACCAGATGACATTAGTTCAAGAGGAGACCAGTTGACATTAATTAGAGAAGAAGAGACCAAGATGACATTAGTTAGAGAAGAGGACATCAGAGGCCATTTGTTAGAGAAGAAGAGACCAGATGACATTATTTAGAGGAGACCAGATGACATTAATTAGAGAAGAGGAGACCAGATGACATTAGGTAGAGAAGAGGACACCAGATTACATTAGGTAGAGAAGAAGGGACCAAGATGACATTAGGTAGAGAAGAGGACTCCAGATTACATTAGGTAGAGAAGAAGGGACCAAGATTACTTTAGTTAGAGAAGAGGACATCAGATGCTATTTGTTAGAGATGAAGAGGACACCAGATGACATTAGTTAGAGAAGAGACCAGATGACATTAGGTAGAGAAAATGAGACCAGATGACATCAGTTAGAGAAGAGGACATCAGATGACATTAGTTAGAGATGAAGAGGCCACATGACATTTGTTAGAGGAGACCAGCTGACAATAGTTAGAGAAGAAGAGATCAGATGACATTAGGTAGAGAAGAGGACATCAGATGAGATTAGGTAGAGAAGAAGGGACCAATATGACTTTAGTTAGAGAAGAGGACATCAGATGCTATTTGTTAGAGATGAAGAGGACACCAGATGATATTAGTTAGAGAAGAGACCAGATGATGTTAGTTAGAGAAGAGTTGAACAGATGACATTAGTTAGAGAAGAGACCAGATGACATTAGTTAGAGAAGAAGAGACCAGATGACGGTAGTTAGAGAAGAGGACATCAGATGACATTAGTTAGAGGAGAAGAGACCAGATGACATTATTTAGCGGAGACCAGATGACATTAATTAGAGAAGAGGAGACCAGATGACATTAGGTAGAGAAGAGGACACCAGATTACATTAGGTAGAGAAGAAGGGACCAATATGACTTTAGTTAGAGAAGAGGACACCAGATGACATTAGTTAGAGAAGAGGACACCAGATGACGTTACTTAGAGAAGAGGAGACCAGATGACATTAGTTAGAGAAGAAGAGACCAGATGACGTTAGTTAGAGAAGAGGATATTAGTTAGAGAAGAAGAGACCAGATGACATTACTTAGAGAAGAAGAGACCAGATGACGTTAGTTAGAGAAGAGGACATTCGTTAGAGAAGAAGAGACCAGATGACATTACTTAGAGAAGAAGAGACCAAATGACGTTAGTTAGAGAAGAGGACATTAGTTAGAGGAGAAGAGACCAGATGACATTACTTAGAGAAGAAGAGACCAGATGACGTTAGTTAGAGAAGAGGACATTAGTTAGAGAAGAAGAGACCAGATGATATTACTTAGAGGAGACCAGATGACGTTAGTTAGAGAAGAGTTGACCAGATGACATTAGTTAGAGAAGAAGATACCAGATTACATTACTTAGAGAAGAGGACATCAGATGACATTAGTTAGAGAAGAGGACACCAGATGACATTAGTTAGAGAAGAGACCAGATGACATTAGTTAGAGAAGAAGAGACCAGATGACGTTAGTTAGAGAAGAGGACATCAGATGACATTAGTTAGAGAAGAAGAGACCAGATGACCTTACTTAGAGAAGAAGAGACCAGATGACATTAGTTAGAGAAGAGACCAGAGGACATTATTTAGAGAAGTAGAGACCAGATGACATTAGTTAGAGAAGAAGAGACCAGATGACATTAGTTAGAGAAGAGGAGACCAGATGACATTAGTTAGAGAAGAGGAGACCAGATGACATTAGTTAGAGAAGAGGACACCAGATGACATTAGTTAGAGAAGAGGAGACCAGATGACATAAGTAAGAGAACAGGAGACCAGATGACATTAGTTAGAGAAGAGGACACCAGATGACATTAGTTAGATAAGAGTAGACCAGATGACATTAGTTAGAGAAGAGGACACCAGATGACATTTGTTAGAGAACAGGAGACCAGATGACATTAGTTAGAGAAGAGGTGTCCAGATGACATAAGTAAGAGAACAGGAGACCAGATGACATTAGTTAGAGAAGAGGATACCAGATGAAATTTGTTAGAGAACAGGAGACCAGATGACATTAGTTAGAGAAGAGGAGACCAGATGACATTAGTTAGAGAAGAGGAGACCAGCTGACATAAGTAAGAGAACAGGACACCAGATGACATTAGTTAGATAAGAGTAGACCAGATGACATTAGTTAGAGAAGAGGACACCAGATGACATTTGTTAGAGAACAGGAGACCAGATGACATTAGTTAGAGAAGAGGTGTCCAGATGACATAAGTAAGAGATCAGGAGACCAGATGACATTAGTTAGAGAAGAGGACATTAGATGACATTAGTTAGAGATGAAGAGACCATATGACATTAGTTAGAGGAGACCAGCTGACATTAGTTAGAGAAGAAGAGACCAGATGACATTAGGTAGAGAAGAGGACATCAGATGACATTAGGTAGAGAAGAAGGGACCAAGATGACTTTAGTTAGAGAAGAGGACATCAGATGACATTAGTTAGAGAAGAGGAGACCAGATGACATTAGGTAGAGAAGAGGACACCAGATGACATTTGTTAGAGAACAGGAGACCAGATGACATTAGTTAGAGAAGAGGTGTCCAGATGACATAAGTAAGAGAACAGGAGACCAGATGACATTAGTTAGAGAAGAGGATACCAGATGAAATTTGTTAGAGAACAGGAGACCAGATGACATTAGTTAGAGAAGAGGAGACCAGATGACATTAGTTAGAGAAGAGGAGACCAGCTGACATAAGTAAGAGAACAGGACACCAGATGACATTAGTTAGATAAGAGTAGACCAGATGACATTAGTTAGAGAAGAGGACACCAGATGACATTTGTTAGAGAACAGGAGACCAGATGACATTAGTTAGAGAAGAGGTGTCCAGATGACATAAGTAAGAGATCAGGAGACCAGATGACATTAGTTAGAGAAGAGGACATTAGATGACATTAGTTAGAGATGAAGAGACCATATGACATTAGTTAGAGGAGACCAGCTGACATTAGTTAGAGAAGAAGAGACCAGATGACATTAGGTAGAGAAGAGGACATCAGATGACATTAGGTAGAGAAGAAGGGACCAAGATGACTTTAGTTAGAGAAGAGGACATCAGATGACATTAGTTAGAGAAGAGGAGACCAGATGACATTAGGTAGAGAAGAGGACACCAGATTACATTAGGTAGAGAAGAAGGGACCAAGATGACTTTAGGTAGAGAAGAGGACATCAGATGCTAATTGTTAGAGATGAAGAGGACACCAGATGACATTAGTTAGAGAAGAGACCAGATGACATTAGGTAGAGAAAATGAGACCAGATGATATCAGTTAGAGAAGAGGACACCAGATGACGTTACTTAGAGAAGAGGAGACCAGATGACATTAGTTAGAGAAGAAGAGACCAGATGACGTTAGTTAGAGAAGAGGATATTAGTTAGAGAAGAAGAGACCAGATGACATTACTTAGAGAAGAAGAGACCAGATGACGTTAGTTAGAGAAGAGGACATTCGTTAGAGAAGAAGAGACCAGATGACATTACTTAGAGAAGAAGAGACCAAATGACGTTAGTTAGAGAAGAGGACATTAGTTAGAGGAGAAGAGACCAGATGACATTACTTAGAGAAGAAGAGACCAGATGACGTTAGTTAGAGAAGAGGACATTAGTTAGAGAAGAAGAGACCAGATGATATTACTTAGAGGAGACCAGATGACGTTAGTTAGAGAAGAGTTGACCAGATGACATTAGTTAGAGAAGAAGATACCAGATTACATTACTTAGAGAAGAGGACATCAGATGACATTAGTTAGAGAAGAGGACACCAGATGACATTAGTTAGAGAAGAGACCAGATGACATTAGTTAGAGAAGAAGAGACCAGATGACGTTAGTTAGAGAAGAGGACATCAGATGACATTAGTTAGAGAAGAAGAGACCAGATGACCTTACTTAGAGAAGAAGAGACCAGATGACATTAGTTAGAGAAGAGACCAGAGGACATTATTTAGAGAAGTAGAGACCAGATGACATTAGTTAGAGAAGAAGAGACCAGATGACATTAGTTAGAGAAGAGGAGACCAGATGACATTAGTTAGAGAAGAGGAGACCAGATGACATTAGTTAGAGAAGAGGACACCAGATGACATTAGTTAGAGAAGAGGAGACCAGATGACATAAGTAAGAGAACAGGAGACCAGATGACATTAGTTAGAGAAGAGGACACCAGATGACATTAGTTAGATAAGAGTAGACCAGATGACATTAGTTAGAGAAGAGGACACCAGATGACATTTGTTAGAGAACAGGAGACCAGATGACATTAGTTAGAGAAGAGGTGTCCAGATGACATAAGTAAGAGAACAGGAGACCAGATGACATTAGTTAGAGAAGAGGATACCAGATGAAATTTGTTAGAGAACAGGAGACCAGATGACATTAGTTAGAGAAGAGGAGACCAGATGACATTAGTTAGAGAAGAGGAGACCAGCTGACATAAGTAAGAGAACAGGACACCAGATGACATTAGTTAGATAAGAGTAGACCAGATGACATTAGTTAGAGAAGAGGACACCAGATGACATTTGTTAGAGAACAGGAGACCAGATGACATTAGTTAGAGAAGAGGTGTCCAGATGACATAAGTAAGAGATCAGGAGACCAGATGACATTAGTTAGAGAAGAGGACATTAGATGACATTAGTTAGAGATGAAGAGACCATATGACATTAGTTAGAGGAGACCAGCTGACATTAGTTAGAGAAGAAGAGACCAGATGACATTAGGTAGAGAAGAGGACATCAGATGACATTAGGTAGAGAAGAAGGGACCAAGATGACTTTAGTTAGAGAAGAGGACATCAGATGACATTAGTTAGAGAAGAGGAGACCAGATGACATTAGGTAGAGAAGAGGACACCAGATTACATTAGGTAGAGAAGAAGGGACCAAGATGACTTTAGGTAGAGAAGAGGACATCAGATGCTAATTGTTAGAGATGAAGAGGACACCAGATGACATTAGTTAGAGAAGAGACCAGATGACATTAGGTAGAGAAAATGAGACCAGATGATATCAGTTAGAGAAGAGGACATCAGATGACATTAGTTAGAGATGAAGAGGCCACATGACATTTGTTAGAGGAGACCAGCTGACAATAGTTAGAGAAGAAGAGACCAGATGACATTACTTAGAGAAGAGGACATCAGATGACATTAGTTAGAGAAGAGGACACCAGATGACATTAGTTAGAGAAGAGACCAGATGACATTAGTTGGAGAAGAAGAGACCAGATGACGTTAGTTAGAGAAGAGGACATCAGATGACATTAGTTAGAGAAGAAGAGACCAGATGACCTTACTTAGAGAAGAAGAGACCAGATGACATTAGTTAGAGAAGAGACCAGAGGACATTATTTAGAGAAGTAGAGACCAGATGACATTAGTTAGAGAAGAAGAGACCAGATGACATTAGTTAGAGAAGAGGAGACCAGATGACATTAGTTAGAGAAGAGGAGACCAGATGACATTAGTTAGAGAAGAGGACACCAGATGACATTAGTTAGAGAAGAGGAGACCAGATGACATAAGTAAGAGAACAGGAGACCAGATGACATTAGTTAGAGAAGAGGACACCAGATGACATTAGTTAGATAAGAGTAGACCAGATGACATTAGTTAGAGAAGAGGACACCAGATGACATTTGTTAGAGAACAGGAGACCAGATGACATTAGTTAGAGAAGAGGTGTCCAGATGACATAAGTAAGAGATCAGGAGACCAGATGACATTAGTTAGAGAAGAGGACATTAGATGACATTAGTTAGAGATGAAGAGACCATATGACATTAGTTAGAGGAGACCAGCTGACATTAGTTAGAGAAGAAGAGACCAGATGACATTAGGTAGAGAAGAGGACATCAGATGACATTAGGTAGAGAAGAAGGGACCAAGATGACATTAGTTAGAGAAGAGGACATCAGAGTCCATTTATTAGAGACGAAGAGACCAGATGACTTTAGTTAGAGAAGAAGAGACCAGATGAAATTATTTAGAGGAGACCAGATAACATTAATTAGAGAAGAGGAGACCAGGTGACATTAGGTATAGAAATGGAGACCAGATGACATTAGTTGGAGAAGAGGACATCAGATGACATTAGCTAGAGAAGAAGGGACCACATGACATTAGTTAGAGGAGACCAGCTGACATTAGTTAGAGAAGAAGAGACCAGATGACATTAGTTAGAGAAGAGGACACCAGATGACATTAGTTAGATAAGAGTAGACCAGATGACATTAGTTAGAGAAGAGGAGACCAGATGACATAAGTAAGAGAACAGGAGACCAGATGACATTAGTTAGAGAAGAGGACACCAGATGACATTAGTTAGATAAGAGTAGACCAGATGACATTAGTTAGAGAAGAGGACACCAGATGACATTTGTTAGAGAACAGGAGACCAGATGACATTAGTTAGAGAAGAGGTGTCCAGATGACATAAGTAAGAGAACAGGAGACCAGATGACATTAGTTAGAGAAGAGGATACCAGATGACATTAGTTAGATAAGAGTAGACCAGATGACATTAGTTAGAGAAGAGGAGACCAGATGACATTAGTTAGAGAAGAGGAGACCAGATGACATAAGTAAGAGAACAGGACACCAGACGACATTAGTTAGATAAGAGTAGACCAGATGACATTAGTTAGAGAAGAGGACACCAGATGACATTTGTTAGAGAACAGGAGACCAGATGACATTAGTTAGAGAAGAGGTGTCCAGATGACATAAGTAAGAGAACAGGAGATCAGATGACATTAGTTAGAGAAGAGGACACCAGATGACATTAGGTAGAGAAGAAGAGACCAAGATGACATTAGTTAGAGAAGAGGACATCAGAGTCCATTTATTAGAGACGAAGAGACCAGATGACTTTAGTTAGAGAAGAGTAGACCAGATGACATTAGTTAGAGAAGAGGAGACCAGATGACATAAGTAAGAGAACAGGAGACCAGATGACATTAGTTAGAGAAGAGAACACCAGATGACATTAGTTAGATAAGAGTAGACCAGATGACATTAGTTAGAGAAGAGGACACCAGATGACATTTGTTAGAGAACAGGAGACCAGATGACTTTAGTTAGAGAAGAGGTGTCCAGATGACATAAGTAAGAGAACAGGAGATCAGATGACATTAGTTAGAGAAGAGGAGACCAGATGACATTAGTTAGAGAAGAGGAGACCAGATTACATTAGGTAGAGAAGAGGACACCAGATGACATTAGGTAGAGAAGAAGAGACCAAGATGACATTAGTTAGAGAAGAGGACATCAGAGTCCATTTATTAGAGACGAAGAGACCAGATGACTTTAGTTAGAGAAGAAGAGACCAGATGAAATTATTTAGAGGAGACCAGATAACATTAATTAGAGAAGAGGAGACCAGGTGACATTAGGTATAGAAATGGAGATCAGATGACATTAGTTGGAGAAGAGGACATCAGATGACATTAGTTAGAGATGAAGAGACCACATGACATTAGTTAGAGGAGACCAGCTGACATTAGTTAGAGAAGAAGAGACCAGATGACATTAGGTAGAGAAGAGGACATCAGATGACATTAGGTAGAGAAGAAGGGACCAAGATGACTTTAGTTAGAGAAGAGAACACCAGATGACATTAGTTAGAGAAGAGGAGACCAGATGACATTAGTTAGAGAAGAGGACACCAGATGACATTAGTTAGATAAGAGTAGACCAGATGACATTAGTTAGAGAAGAGGAGACCAGATGACATTACTTAGAGAAGAAGATACCAAATGACGTTAGTTAGAGAAGAGGACATTAGTTAGAGGAGAAGAGACCATATGACATTACTTAGAGAAGAAGAGACCAGATGACATTAGTTAGAGAAGAGGACATTAGTTAGAGAAGAAGAGACCAGATGACATTACTTAGAGGAGACCAGATGACCTTAGTTAGAGAAGAGGACATCAGATGACATTAGTTAGAGAAGAAGAGACCAGATGACATTACTTAAGAGAAGAAGAGACCACATGACATTAGTTAGAGAAGAGTAGACCAGATGACATTAGTTAGAGAAGAGGACACCAGATGACATTAGTTCGAGAAGAGGAGACCAGATGAAATTAGTTAGAGAACAGGAGACCAGATGACATAAGTAAGAGAACAGGAGACCAGATGACATTAGTTAGAGAAGAAGAGACCAGATGACATTAGTTAGAGAAGAGGAGACCAGATGAAATTAGTTAGAGAACAGGAGACCAGATGACAAAAGTAAGAGAACAGGAGACCAGATGACATTAGTTAGAGAAAAAGAGACCAGACTACATTAGTTAGAAGAGACCAGATGACATCAGTTAGAGAAGAGGAGACCAGATGAAATTAGTTAGAGAAGAGGAGACCAGATGACATTAGTTAGAGAAGAAGAGACCAGATGACATTAGTTAGAGAAGAGAACACCAGATGACATTAGTTAGAGAAGAGGAGACCAGATGACATTAGTTAGAGAAGAGGACACCAGATGACATTAGTTAGATAAGAGTAGACCAGATGACATTAGTTAGAGAAGAGGAGACCAGATGACATAAGTAAGAGAACAGGAGACCAGATGACATTAGTTAGAGAAGAGGACACCAGATGACATTAGTTAGATAAGAGTAGACCAGATGACATTAGTTAGAGAAGAGACCAGATGACTTTAGTTAGGGAAGAGGAGACTAGATGACATTAGTTAGAGAAGAGACCAGATGACAGGAAACCAGCTTACATTAGTTAGAGAAGAGACCAGATGACTTTAGTTAGGGAAGAGGAGACCAGATGACATTAGGTAGAGAAGAGGAGACCAGATGACATTAGTTAGAGAAGAGACCAGATGACAGCAGACCAGCTGACATTAGTTAGAGAAGAGACCAGATGACTTTAGTTAGGGAAGAGGAAACCAGATGACATTAGTTAGAGAAGAGGACACCAGATGACATTAGTTAGATAAGAGTAGACCAGATGACATTAGTTAGAGAAGAGGAGACCAGATGACATAAGTAAGAGAACAGGAGACCAGATGACGTTAGTTAGAGAAGAGGACATCAGATGACATTAGTTAGAGAAGAAGAGACCAGATGTCCTTACTTAGAGAAGAAGAGACCAGATGACATTACTTAGAGAAGAGACCAGAGGACATTAGTTAGAGAAGAAGAGACCAGATGGCATTACTTAGAGAAGAGACCAGAGGACATTAGTTAGAGAAGAAGAGACCAGATGACATTAGTTAGAGAAGAGAACACCAGATGACATTAGTTAGAGAAGAGGAGACCAGATGACGTTAGTTAGAGAAGAGGACACCAGATGACATTAGTTAGATAAGAGTAGACCAGATGACATTAGTTAGAGAAGAGGAGACCAGATGACATAAGTAAGAGAACAGGAGACCAGATGACATTAGTTAGAGAAGAGAACACCAGATGACATTAGTTAGATAAGAGTAGACCAGATGACATTAGTTAGAGAAGAGGACACCAGATGACATTTGTTAGAGAACAGGAGACCAGATGACTTTAGTTAGAGAAGAGGTGTCCAGATGACATAAGTAAGAGAACAGGAGATCAGATGACATTAGTTAGAGAAGAGGAGACCAGATGACATTAGTTAGAGAAGAGGAGACCAGATTACATTAGGTAGAGAAGAGGACACCAGATGACATTAGGTAGAGAAGAAGAGACCAAGATGACATTAGTTAGAGAAGAGGACATCAGAGTCCATTTATTAGAGACGAAGAGACCAGATGACTTTAGTTATAGAAGAAGAGACCAGATGAAATTATTTAGAGGAGACCAGATAACATTAATTAGAGAAGAGGAGACCAGGTGACATTAGGTATAGAAATGGAGATCAGATGACATTAGTTGGAGAAGAGGACATCAGATGACATTAGTTAGAGATGAAGAGACCACATGACATTAGTTAGAGGAGACCAGCTGACATTAGTTAGAGAAGAAGAGACCAGATGACATTAGGTAGAGAAGAGGACATCAGATGACATTAGGTAGAGAAGAAGGGACCAAGATGACTTTAGTTAGAGAAGAGAACACCAGATGACATTAGTTAGAGAAGAGGAGACCAGATGACATTAGTTAGAGAAGAGGACACCAGATGACATTAGTTAGATAAGAGTAGACCAGATGACATTAGTTAGAGAAGAGGACACCAGATGACATTAGTTAGAGAAGAGGACACCAGATGACGTTAGTTAGAGAAGAGGACATCAGATGACATTAGTTAGAGAAGAAGAGACCAGATGACATTATTTAGTGGAGACCAGATGACATTAATTAGAGAAGAGGAGACCAGATGACATTAGGTAGAGAAGAGGACACCAGATTACATTAGGTAGAGAAGAAGGGACCAATATGACTTTAGTTAGAGAAGAGGACACCAGATGACATTAGTTAGAGAAGAGGACACCAGATGACGTTACTTAGAGAAGAGGAGACCAGATGACATTAGTTAGAGAAGAAGAGACCAGATGACGTTAGTTAGAGAAGAGGACATTAGTTAGAGAAGAAGAGACCAGATGACATTACTTAGAGAAGAAGAGACCAGATGACATTAGTTAGAGAAGAGGACATTCGTTAGAGAAGAAGAGACCAGATGACATTACTTAGAGAAGAAGATACCAAATGACGTTAGTTAGAGAAGAGGACATTAGTTAGAGGAGAAGAGACCATATGACATTACTTAGAGAAGAAGAGACCAGATGACGTTAGTTAGAGAAGAGGACATTAGTTAGAGAAGAAGAGACCAGATGACATTACTTAGAGGAGACCAGATGACCTTAGTTAGAGAAGAGGACATCAGATGACATTAGTTAGAGAAGAAGAGACCAGATGACATTACTTAAGAGAAGAAGAGACCACATGACATTAGTTAGAGAAGAGTAGACCAGATGACATTAGTTAGAGAAGAGGACACCAGATGACATTAGTTCGAGAAGAGGAGACCAGATGAAATTAGTTAGAGAACAGGAGACCAGATGACATAAGTAAGAGAACAGGAGACCAGATGACATTAGTTAGAGAAGAAGAGACCAGATGACATTAGTTAGAGAAGAGGAGACCAGATGAAATTAGTTAGAGAACAGGAGACCAGATGACAAAAGTAAGAGAACAGGAGACCAGATGACATTAGTTAGAGAAAAAGAGACCAGACTACATTAGTTAGAAGAGACCAGATGACATCAGTTAGAGAAGAGGAGACCAGATGAAATTAGTTAGAGAACAGGAGACCAGATGACATAAGTAAGAGAACAGGAGACCAGATGACATTAGTTAGAGAAAAAGAGACCAGACTACATTAGTTAGAGGAGACCAGATGACATCAGTTAGAGAAGAGGAGACCAGATGACATTAGTTAGAGAAGAGGACACCAGATGACATTAGTTAGATAAGAGTAGACCAGATGATATCAGTTAGAGAAGAGGAGACCAGATGACATTAGTTATAGAAGAGGAGACCAGATGACATTAGCTAGATAAGAGGAGACCAGATGACATTAGGTAAAGAGGAGTCCAGATGACATTAGGTAGAGAAGAGGAGACCAGATGACATTAGGTAGAGAAGAGACCAGATGACAGGAGACCAGCTGACATTAGTTAGAGAAGAGACCAGATGACTTTAGTTAGGGAAGAGGAAACAAGATGACATTAGGTAGAGAAGAGGAGACCAGATGACATTAGTTAGAGAAGAGACCAGATGACAGCAGACCAGCTGACATTAGTTAGAGAAGAGACCAGATGACTTTAGTTAGGGAAGAGGAAACCAGATGACATTAGTTAGAGAAGAGGACACCAGATGACATTAGTTAGATAAGAGTAGACCAGATGACATTAGTTAGAGAAGAGGAGACCAGATGACATAAGTAAGAGAACAGGAGAACAGATGACGTTAGTTAGAGAAGAGGACATCAGATGACATTAGTTAGAGAAGAAGAGACCAGATGTCCTTACTTAGAGAAGAAGAGACCAGATGACATTACTTAGAGAAGAGACCAGAGGACATTAGTTAGAGAAGAAGAGACCAGATGACATTAGTTAGAGAAGAAGAGACCAGATGACATTAGTTAGAGAAGAGAACACCAGATGACATTAGTTAGAGAAGAGGAGACCAGATGACATTAGTTAGAGAAGAGGACACCAGATGACATTAGTTAGATGAGAGTAGACCAGATGACATTAGTTAGAGAAGAGGAGACCAGATGACATAAGTAAGAGAACAGGAGACCAGATGACATTAGTTAGAGAAGAGGACACCAGATGACATTAGTTAGATAAGAGTAGACCAGATGACATTAGTTAGAGAAGAGACCAGATGACTTTAGTTAGGGAAGAGGAGACTAGATGACATTAGTTAGAGAAGAGACCAGATGACAGGAAACCAGCTTACATTAGTTAGAGAAGAGACCAGATGACTTTAGTTAGGGAAGAGGAGACCAGATGACATTAGGTAGAGAAGAGGAGACCAGATGACATTAGTTAGAGAAGAAGAGACCAGATGACAGCAGACCAGCTGACATTAGTTAGAGAAGAGACCAGATGACTTTAGTTAGGGAAGAGGAAACCAGATGACATTAGTTAGAGAAGAGGACACCAGATGACATTAGTTAGATAAGAGTAGACCAGATGACATTAGTTAGAGAAGAGGAGACCAGATGACATAAGTAAGAGAACAGGAGACCAGATGACGTTAGTTAGAGAAGAGGACATCAGATGACATTAGTTAGAGAAGAAGAGACCAGATGTCCTTACTTAGAGAAGAAGAGACCAGATGACATTACTTAGAGAAGAGACCAGAGGACATTAGTTAGAGAAGAAGAGACCAGATGACATTACCTAGAGAAGAGACCAGAGGACATTAGTTAGAGAAGAAGAGACCAGATGACATTAGTTAGAGAAGAGAACACCAGATGACATTAGTTAGAGAAGAGGAGACCAGATGACATTAGTTAGAGAAGAGGACACCAGATGACATTAGTTAGATAAGAGTAGACCAGATGACATTAGTTAGAGAAGAGGAGACCAGATGACATAAGTAAGAGAACAGGAGACCAGATGACATTAGTTAGAGAAGAGAACACCAGATGACATTAGTTAGATAAGAGTAGACCAGATGACATTAGTTAGAGAAGAGGACACCAGATGACATTTGTTAGAGAACAGGAGACCAGATGACTTTAGTTAGAGAAGAGGTGTCCAGATGACATAAGTAAGAGAACAGGAGACCAGATGACATTAGTTAGTGAAGAGGATACCAGATGACATTAGTTAGATAAGAGTAGACCAGATGACATTAGTTAGAGAAGAGGAGACCAGATGACATTAGTTAGAGAAGAGGAGACCAGATGACATAAGTAAGAGAACAGGACACCAGATGACATTAGTTAGATAAGAGTAGACCAGATGACATTAGTTAGAGAAGAGGACACCAGATGACATTTGTTAGAGAACAGGAGACCAGATGACATTAGTTAGAGAAGAGGTGTCCAGATGACATAAGTAAGAGAACAGGAGATCAGATGACATTAGTTAGAGAAGAGGAGACCATATGACATTAGTTAGAGAAGAGGAGACCAGATTACATTAGGTAGAGAAGAGGACACCAGATGACATTAGGTAGAGAAGAAGAGACCAAGATGACATTAGTTAGAGAAGAGGACATCAGAGTCCATTTATTAGAGACGAAGAGACCAGATGACTTTAGTTAGAGAAGAAGAGACCAGATGAAATTATTTAGAGGAGACCAGATAACATTAATTAGAGAAGAGGAGACCAGGTGACATTAGGTATAGAAATGGAGACCAGATGACATTAGTTGGAGAAGAGGACATCAGATGACATTAGTTAGAGATGAAGAGACCACATGACATTAGTTAGAGGAGACCAGCTGACATTAGTTAGAGAAGAAGAGACCAGATGACATTAGGTAGAGAAGAGGACATCAGATGACATTAGGTAGAGAAGAAGGGACCAAGATGACTTTAGTTAGAGAAGAGAACACCAGATGACATTAGTTAGAGAAGAGGACACCAGATGACATTTTTTAGAGAACAGGAGACCAGATGACATTAGTTAGAGAAGAGGTGTCCAGATGACATAAGTAAGAGAACAGGAGACCAGATGACATTAGTTAGAGAAGAGGATACCAGATGACATTAGTTAGATAAGAGTAGACCAGATGACATTAGTTAGAGAAGAGGAGACCAGATGACATTAGTTAGAGAAGAGGAGACCAGATGACATAAGTAAGAGAACAGGACACCAGATGACATTAGTTAGATAAGAGTAGACCAGATGACATTAGTTAGAGAAGAGGACACCAGATGACATTTGTTAGAGAACAGGAGACCAGATGACATTAGTTAGAGAAGAGGTGTCCAGATGACATAAGTAAGAGAACAGGAGACCAGATGACATTAGTTAGAGAAGAGGATACCAGATGACATTAGTTAGAGAACAGGAGACCATATTACATTAGGTAGAGAAGAGGACACCAGATGACATTAGGTAGAGAAGAAGAGACCAAGATGACATTAGTTAGAGAAGAGGACACCAGATTACATTAGGTAGAGAAGAAGGGACCAAGATGACATTAGGTAGAGAAGAGGACACCAGATTACATTAGGTAGAGAAGAAGGGACCAAGATTACTTTAGTTAGAGAAGAGGACATCAGATGCTATTTGTTAGAGATGAAGAGGACACCAGATGACATTAGTTAGAGAAGAGACCAGATGACATTAGGTAGAGAAAATGAGACCAGATGACATCAGTTAGAGAAGAGGACATCAGATGACATTAGTTAGAGATGAAGAGGCCACATGACATTTGTTAGAGGAGACCAGCTGACAATAGTTAGAGAAGAAGAGACCAGATGACATTAGGTAGAGAAGAGGACATCAGATGAGATTAGGTAGAGAAGAAGGGACCAATATGACTTTAGTTAGAGAAGAGGACATCAGATGCTATTTGTTAGAGATGAAGAGGACACCAGATGACATTAGTTAGAGAAGAGACCAGATGACGTTAGTTAGAGAAGAGTTGACCAGATGACATTAGTTAGAGAAGAAGATACCAGATGACATTATTTAGAGAAGAGGACACCAGATGACATTAGTTAGAGAAGAGGACACCAGATGACATTAGTTAGAGAAGAGACCAGATGACATTAGTTAGAGAAGAAGAGACCAGATGACGTTAGTTAGAGAAGAGGACATCAGATGACATTAGTTAGAGAAGAAGAGACCAGATGACATTATTTAGCGGAGACCAGATGACATTAATTAGAGAAGAGGAGACCAGATGACATTAGGTAAAGAAGAGGACACCAGATTACATTAGGTAGAGAAGAAGGGACCAATATGACTTTAGTTAGAGAAGAGGACACCAGATGACATTAGTTAGAGAAGAGGACACCAGATGACGTTACTTAGAGAAGAGGAGACCAGATGACATTAGTTAGAGAAGAAGAGACGAGATGACATTAGTTAGAGAAGAGGACACCAGATGACATTTTTTAGAGAACAGGAGACCAGATGACATTAGTTAGAGAAGAGGTGTCCAGATGACATAAGTAAGAGAACAGGAGACCAGATGACATTAGTTAGAGAAGAGGATACCAGATGACATTAGTTAGATAAGAGTAGACCAGATGACATTAGTTAGAGAAGAGGAGACCAGATGACATTAGTTAGAGAAGAGGAGACCAGATGACATAAGTAAGAGAACAGGACACCAGATGACATTAGTTAGATAAGAGTAGACCAGATGACATTAGTTAGAGAAGAGAACACCAGATGACATTTGTTAGAGAACAGGAGACCAGATGACATTAGTTAGAGAAGAGGTGTCCAGATGACATAAGTAAGAGAACAGGAGACCAGATGACATTAGTTAGAGAAGAGGATACCAGATGACATTAGTTAGAGAAGAGGAGACCATATTACATTAGGTAGAGAAGAGGACACCAGATGACATTAGGTAGAGAAGAAGAGACCAAGATGACATTAGTTAGAGAAGAGGACATCAGAGTCCATTTATTAGAGACGAAGAGACCAGATGACTTTAGTTAGAGAAGAAGAGACCAGATGAAATTATTTAGAGGAGACCAGATAACATTAATTAGAGAAGAGGAGACCAGGTGACATTAAGTATAGAAATGGAGAACAGATGACATTAGTTGGAGAAGAGGACATCAGATGACATTAGTTAGAGATGAAGAGACCACATGACACTAGTTAGAGGAGACCAGCTGACATTAGTTAGAGAAAAAGAGACCAGATGACATTAGGTAGAGAAGAGGACATCAGATGACATTAGGTAGAGAAGAAGGGACCAAGATGACTTTAGTTAGAGAAGAGGACATCAGATGACATTAGTTAGAGAAGAGGACACCAGATGACATTAGTTAGAGAAGAGGAGACCAGATGACATTAGTTAGAGAAGAGGACACCCGATGACATTAGTTAGAGAAGAGGACACCAGATGACATTAGTTAGACAAGAGGAGACCAGTTGACATTAATTAGAGAAGAAGAGACCAAGATGACATTAGTTAGAGAAGAGGACATCAGAGGCCATTTGTTAGAGAAGAAGAGACCAGATGACATTATTTAGAGGAGACCAGATGACATTAATTAGAGAAGAGGAGACCAGATGACATTAGGTAGAGAAGAGGACACCAGATTACATTAGGTAGAGAAGAAGGGACCAAGATGACATTAGGTAGAGAAGAGGACACCAGATTACATTAGGTAGAGAAGAAGGGACCAAGATTACTTTAGTTAGAGAAGAGGACATCAGATGCTATTTGTTAGAGATGAAGAGGACACCAGATGACATTAGTTAGAGAAGAGACCAGATGACATTAGGTAGAGAAAATGAGACCAGATGACATCAGTTAGAGAAGAGGACATCAGATGACATTAGTTAGAGATGAAGAGGCCACATGACATTTGTTAGAGGAGACCAGCTGACAATAGTTAGAGAAGAAGAGACCAGATGACATTAGGTAGAGAAGAGGACATCAGATGAGATTAGGTAGAGAAGAAGGGACCAATATGACTTTAGTTAGAGAAGAGGACATCAGATGCTATTTTTTAGAGATGAAGAGGACACCAGATGACATTAGTTAGAGAAGAGACCAGATGACGTTAGTTAGAGAAGAGTTGACCAGATGACATTAGTTAGAGAAGAAGATACCAGATGACATTACTTAGAGAAGAGGACACCAGATGACATTAGTTAGAGAAGAGGACACCAGATGACATTAGTTAGAGAAGAGACCAGATGACATTAGTTAGAGAAGAAGAGACCAGATGACGTTAGTTAGAGAAGAGGACATCAGATGACATTAGTTAGAGAAGAAGAGACCAGATGACATTATTTAGCGGAGACCAGATGACATTAATTAGAGAAGAGGAGACCAGATGACATTAGATAAAGAAGAGGACACCAGATTACATTAGGTAGAGAAGAAGGGACCAATATGACTTTAGTTAGAGAAGAGGACACCAAATGACATTAGTTAGAGAAGAGGACACCAGATGACGTTACTTAGAGAAGAGGAGACCAGATGACATTAGTTAGAGAAGAAGAGACCAGATGACGTTAGTTAGAGAAGAGGACATTCGTTAGAGAAGAAGAGACCAGATGACATTACTTAGAGAAGAAGAGACCAAATGACGTTAGTTAGAGAAGAGGACATTAGTTAGAGGAGAAGAGACCAGATGAAATTACTTAGAGAAGAAGAGACCAGATGACGTTACTTAGAGGAGACCAGATGACGTTAGTTAGAGAAGAGGACATCAGATGACATTAGTTAGAGAAGAAGAGACCAGATGACATTACTTAAGAGAAGAAGAGACCACATGACATTAGTTAGAGAAGAGTAGACCAGATGATATTAGTTAGAGAAGAGGACACCAGATGACATTAGTTCGAGAAGAGGAGACCAGATGAAATTTGTTAGAGAACAGGAGACCAGATGACATAAGTAAGAGAACAGGAGACCAGATGACATTAGTTAGAGAAGAAGAGACCAGATGACATTAGTTAGAGAAGAGGAGACCAGATGACAGTAGTGAGAGAACAGGAGACCAGATGACATTAGTTAGAGAAGAGACCAGAGGACATTAGTTAGCGAGGAGACCAGATGATATTAGTTGCAGAAGAGGACACCAGATGACATTTTTTAGAGAACAGGACATCAGATGCTATTTGTTAGAGATGAAGAGGACACCAGATGACATTAGTTAGAGAAGAGGACACCAGATGACGTTACTTAGAGAAGAGGAGACCAGATGACATTAGTTAGAGAAGAAGAGACGAGATGACATTAGTTAGAGAAGAGGACACCAGATGACATTTTTTAGAGAACAGGACATCAGATGCTATTTGTTAGAGATGAAGAGGACACCAGATGACATTAGTTAGAGAAGAGACCAGATGACATTAGGTAGAGAAAATGAGACCAGATGACATCAGTTAGAGAAGAGGACATCAGATGACATTAGTTAGAGATGAAGAGGCCACATGACATTTGTTAGAGGAGACCAGCTGACAATAGTTAGAGAAGAAGAGACCAGATGACATTAGGTAGAGAAGAGGACATCAGATGAGATTAGGTAGAGAAGAAGGGACCAATATGACTTTAGTTAGAGAAGAGGACATCAGATGCTATTTGTTAGAGATGAAGAGGACACCAGATGACATTAGTTAGAGAAGAGACCAGATGACGTTAGTTAGAGAAGAGTTGACCAGATGACATTAGTTAGAGAAGAAGATAACAGATGACATTACTTAGAGAAGAGGACACCAGATGACATTAGTTAGAGAAGAGGACACCAGATGACATTAGTTAGAGAAGAGACCAGATGACATTAGTTAGAGAAGAAGAGACCAGATGACGTTAGTTAGAGAAGAGGACATCAGATGACATTAGTTAGAGAAGAAGAGACCAGATGACATTATTTAGCGGAGACCAGATGACATTAATTAGAGAAGAGGAGACCAGATGACATTAGATAAAGAAGAGGACACCAGATTACATTAGGTAGAGAAGAAGGGACCAATATGACTTTAGTTAGAGAAGAGGACACCAAATGACATTAGTTAGAGAAGAGGACACCAGATGACGTTACTTAGAGAAGAGGAGACCAGATGACATTAGTTAGAGAAGAAGAGACCAGATGACGTTAGTTAGAGAAGAGGACATTAGTTAGAGAAGAAGAGACCAGATGACATTACTTAGAGAAGAAGAGACCAGATGACGTTAGTTAGAGAAGAGGACATTCGTTAGAGAAGAAGAGACCAGATGACATTACTTAGAGAAGAAGAGACCAAATGACGTTAGTTAGAGAAGAGGACATTAGTTAGAGGAGAAGAGACCAGATGAAATTACTTAGAGAAGAAGAGACCAGATGACGTTAGTTAGAGAAGAGGACATTAGTTAGAGAAGAAGAGACCAGATGACATTACTTAGAGGAGACCAGATGACGTTAGTTAGAGAAGAGGACATCAGATGACATTAGTTAGAGAAGAAGAGACCAGATGACATTACTTAAGAGAAGAAGAGACCACATGACATTAGTTAGAGAAGAGTAGACCAGATGATATTAGTTAGAGAAGAGGACACCAGATGACATTAGTTCGAGAAGAGGAGACCAGATGAAATTTGTTAGAGAACAGGAGACCAGATGACATAAGTAAGAGAACAGGAGACCAGATGACATTAGTTAGAGAAGAAGAGACCAGATGACATTAGTTAGAGAAGAGGAGACCAGATGACAGTAGTGAGAGAACAGGAGACCAGATGACATTAGTTAGAGAAGAGACCAGAGGACATTAGTTAGCGAGGAGACCAGATGATATTAGTTGCAGAAGAGGACACCAGATGACATTAGTTAGAGAAGAGGAGACCAGATGACATTAGTTAGAGAAGAGGACACCCGATGACATTAGTTAGAGAAGAGGACACCAGATGACATTAGTTAGACAAGAGGAGACCAGTTGACATTAATTAGAGAAGAAGAGACCAAGATGACATTAGTTAGAGAAGAGGACATCAGAGGCCATTTGTTAGAGAAGAAGAGACCAGATGACATTATTTAGAGGAGACCAGATGACATTAATTAGAGAAGAGGAGACCAGATGACATTAGGTAGAGAAGAGGACACCAGATTACATTAGGTAGAGAAGAAGGGACCAAGATGACATTAGGTAGAGAAGAGGACACCAGATTACATTAGGTAGAGAAGAAGGGACCAAGATTACTTTAGTTAGAGAAGAGGACATCAGATGCTATTTGTTAGAGATGAAGAGGACACCAGATGACATTAGTTAGAGAAGAGACCAGATGACATTAGGTAGAGAAAATGAGACCAGATGACATCAGTTAGAGAAGAGGACATCAGATGACATTAGTTAGAGATGAAGAGGCCACATGACATTTGTTAGAGGAGACCAGCTGACAATAGTTAGAGAAGAAGAGACCAGATGACATTAGGTAGAGAAGAGGACATCAGATGAGATTAGGTAGAGAAGAAGGGACCAATATGACTTTAGTTAGAGAAGAGGACATCAGATGCTGTTTGTTAGAGATGAAGAGGACACCAGATGACATTAGTTAGAGAAGAGACCAGATGACGTTAGTTAGAGAAGAGTTGACCAGATGACATTAGTTAGAGAAGAAGATACCAGATGACATTACTTAGAGAAGAGGACACCAGATGACATTAGTTAGAGAAGAGGACACCAGATGACATTAGTTAGAGAAGAGACCAGATGACATTAGTTAGAGAAGAAGAGACCAGATGACGTTAGTTAGAGAAGAGGACATCAGATGACATTAGTTAGAGAAGAAGAGACCAGATGACATTATTTAGCGGAGACCAGATGACATTAATTAGAGAAGAGGAGACCAGATGACATTAGGTAAAGAAGAGGACACCAGATTCCATTAGGTAGAGAAGAAGGGACCAATATGACTTTAGTTAGAGAAGAGGACACCAGATGACATTAGTTAGAGAAGAGGACACACCAGATGACGTTACTTAGAGAAGAGGAGACCAGATGACATTAGTTAGAGAAGAAGAGACCAGATGACGTTAGTTAGAGAAGAGGACATTAGTTAGAGAAGAAGAGACCAGATGACATTACTTAGAGAAGAAGAGACCAGATGACGTTAGTTAGAGAAGAGGACATTCGTTAGAGAAGAAGAGACCAGATGACATTACTTAGAGAAGAAGAGACCAAATGACGTTAGTTAGAGAAGAGGACATTAGTTAGAGGAGAAGAGACCAGATGAAATTACTTAGAGAAGAAGAGACCAGATGACGTTAGTTAGAGAAGAGGACATTAGTTAGAGAAGAAGAGACCAGATGACATTACTTAGAGGAGACCAGATGACGTTAGTTAGAGAAGAGGACATCAGATGACATTAGTTAGAGAAGAAGAGACCAGATGACATTACTTAAGAGAAGAAGAGACCACATGACATTAGTTAGAGAAGAGTAGACCAGATGATATTAGTTAGAGAAGAGGACACCAGATGACATTAGTTCGAGAAGAGGAGACCAGATGAAATTTGTTAGAGAACAGGAGACCAGATGACATAAGTAAGAGAACAGGAGACCAGATGACATTAGTTAGAGAAGAAGAGACCAGATGACATTAGTTAGAGAAGAGGAGACCAGATGACAGTAGTGAGAGAACAGGAGACCAGATGACATTAGTTAGAGAAGAGACCAGAGGACATTAGTTAGCGAGGAGACCAGATGATATTAGTTGCAGAAGAGGACATCAGATGACATTAGTTAGAGAAAAAGAGACCAGACTACATTAGTTAGAGGAGACCAGATGACATCAGTTAGAGAAGAGGACACCAGATGACATTAGTTAGAGAAGAGGAGACCAGATGACATTAGTTAGAGAAGAGACCAGATGATATCAGTTAGAGAAGAGGAGACCAGATGACATTAGTTAGAGAAGAGGAGACCAGATGACATTAGGTAAATAAGAGGAGACCAGATGACATTAGGTAAAGAGGAGACCAGATGACATTAGGTAGAGAAGAGGAGACCAGATGACATTAGGTAGAGAAGAGACCAGATGACAGGAGACCAGCTGATATTAGTTAGAGAAGAGACCAGATGACTTTAGTTAGGGAAGAGGAAACAAGATGACATTAGGTAGAGAAGAGGAGACCAGATGACATTAGTTAGAGAAGAGACCAGATGACTTTAGTTAGGGAAGAGGAGACTAGATGACATTAGTTAGAGAAGAGACCAGATGACAGGAAACCAGCTTACATTAGTTAGAGAAGAGACCAGATGACTTTAGTTAGGGAAGAGGAGACCAGATGACATTAGGTAGAGAAGAGGAGACCAGATGACATTAGTTAGAGAAGAGACCAGATGACAGCAGACCAGCTGACATTAGTTAGAGAAGAGACCAGATGACTTTAGTTAGGGAAGAGGAAACCAGATGACATTACGTAGAGAAGAGGAGACCAGATGACATTAGTTAGAGAAGAGACCA
Organism: Lampris incognitus; assembly: GCF_029633865.1. Classification (NCBI taxonomy): domain Eukaryota; kingdom Metazoa; phylum Chordata; class Actinopteri; order Lampriformes; family Lampridae; genus Lampris; species Lampris incognitus. The sequence continues at coordinate 66,439,093 of NC_079211.1, read as the reverse complement.
GAAGACTTTAGTTAGGGAAGAGGAGACCAGATGACATTAGGTAGAGAAGAGGAGACCAGATAACATTAGTTAAAGAGACCAGATGACTTTCTTTAGGGAACAGGAGACCAGATGACATTAGGGCTTAACGGGAGATCACATTTTGATTTAAACCGCTGTGCTGGTCTTTTACCATAGTGAAAAGTCCCTCTGTCTCTTTCTCTGTCTGTCTGTCTGTTTCTTTCAGTCTGTCTGTCTGTCTGTCTGTCTCTTTCTCTCAGTCTGTCTGTCTGTCTGTCTGTCTGTCTCTCTTAGTTGGTCTGTCTGTGTCCAGGCCTCGTCTTTGTATGTGTGTCGTCTTATTTGTCTGTCATATCACCACATGATGTTGGAATCAGTGTGTGAGGTAGAAAAACAGTTTTGGCTGGGTACTTTCATAACTGTCACATGGTGTTGTTGGAAAAAGCTCATTTCAAACTTTTGTCCTTTTTATGGAAGTTTCCTGTTTAAAGTGTGGTGACAGAGTTGTGAACATGCAGAGCTTCAGCAGTGTGAGCATGACTGTGACCTGGATGTTGATGGTGAAATGACCTCACACAGTGGACTCTTGGTTATGATGAACACTCATATTTGAGAAAGCATATATTTCATGTTCAGCTCAGCAAGTGACAATGACTTAAAGAAGGCATTAGAATGAAAATGTCAATGGCAGCTACTACTACATACATGTTGGCCAATATCTGCAGAAAAGTAATGGTCAACGTGAGCGCTTCCTGGAGTATAAGGACATATAGCCCTTGGAGACTGGACCATAATAATAATAATAATGTATTATTATTATTATTATTATTATTATTATTGATGATAGTTACACTGTATATAACATGCAGACTATGTAAATACTGAGGTGCAGATGCTAGGTCACCGTGGACCTCAAGCACACCAGCATAATGGCAGAAGTCAGTCCCTCTTCAGCCCCAGTAGAACTGAATCATGCTAACTGCTAATCTGCCCTCGCCTGTCAATAGCATCCATGTTCTTGTTTGATGTGTGAAATGTGAAATACTATTACATTCCTCTTTTGGAACCTTGTGCTTTTAAGTTGTTTTATAGTCAGACAAACAAAATGCTTCATTATTAATTATTTTTTTCTTATTTATTTTACTTGTTCACTGCTTTGGAACCTGGGCCATTTTCTAGGTCCATTTGAATATCCTGGCTGTTTCAACTTTTAAAATAAATGAACACCAGACGAGCTGCAGCTTTCTGAACAAGCTCCAGAGGTCTGATGGCCGACGCCGGGGCGCCAACAAGGAGAAAGTTGCCGTAGTCCAGCCGGGAGATGACCAGAGCCTGGATGAGCACCTGTGCCATCTCGTCGGTGAGGAATGGGTGAATCCTCCCGATGTTATAGAGCAGGGGTGTCAAACTCCAGGCCTCGAAGGCCGCAGTGTCTGCAGGTATTTGTTGCAACCATGCACTACACCACCTGACTAAACTAGTTCCTTTCCCTCCTTGATCCAGGAGGTGAGCTAATTAGTTAAATCAGGTGGTGTAGTGCACGGTTGCAACAAATACCTGCAGACACTGCGGCCCTCGAAGCCTGGAGTTTGACACCTCTGTTATAGAGGAAGAAATGTGCAGGAGCAAGCAACCGATGCAACGTTTGCAGCAAATGACAGTTGGTCGTCCAGGATCACACCCAGATTCCTCACAGTCCGAGTTGGCGTCACTACGGTGTTGTCAATGGTTATGGCCAGGTCTCGGTGAAGGCAACCTTTCCCCGGGAGGAACATCAGTTCTGTCTTGTCCAGATTGAGCTTCAGGGGGTGTGTCGCCATCCACTCCGAGATGTCAGTCAAGCACACAGCAATGCGTGTTTCTACTTGTGTGTCAGAGGGAGGAAAGGAAAAGATCAGCTGGGTGTCATCGGCATAGCAATGGTAAGAGAAGTCATGCGAGCAAATAACAGAACTCAGGGATGTCGTGTACAGGGAGAACAGGAGAGGACCCAGAACCGAACCCTGTGGAACACCTGTAGCAGTCTGCGAGGCTCCGACACAGATCCCCTCCATGTCACTTGGTAGGAGCGACCCATCAGGTAGGATACAGACATTGAGAGTGCAGAGCCTGTGACACCCAGCCCCTTGAGGGTAAAGAGGAGTATCTAGTGGTTCACTGTGTTGAACGCAGCTGAGAGGTCCAGGAGTATCAGGAGAGAGGAGAGAGGGTTTGCTCTCACAGAGTGCAGTGATTCTGTCACTGCAAGGATGGTCGTTTCTGTCGAGTGACCCACCCTGAACCCAGACTGGTTGGGGTCCAGGAGGTGTTTCTGGTGGAGGTACAAAGAAAATTGTACCTCTACCTGTAAAAAGCTGTTGTCGTCATTCTTATGAAAAGATTTTGTAAAAGTGAAATGATACAGGAAAAGAGACCAATTACTGCATTATATATGAATCACATTATACATCCACAGACATAAAACAGGTTACAGTGTTCAAATATCCCACCAAAGTCGTATGTAAATAGCTGTAAATAACTTGCAAATATCTTGCAAATAATGTACACTACCTTCACCAGACTAGCTTGGTCTAGTCAGAAAGGCACGAACTGAGGAAGCCTCTTGGATGAGAGGCGAAACGTCTTCACGGATATATACCAAGTCCAGTTGCACTTGATTCAACTCCTTTGGATGCCTTCACCAGCTTCAAGCAAACAACATGGTCATATTTGCAGCAGGAAACTAGGAAACAGATATTAGAACGGAAAACGCCATAGCCACTCACAGCTAGTTTAGCTTTGAGGATTCGCCCGTTCCTCACCGACGAGATGGCACAGGTGCTCATTAAGGCTCTGGTCATCTCCCAGCTGGACTACGGCAACTCCCTCCTTGCTGGCACCCCGGCGTCGGCCATCGGACCTCTGGAGCTTGTTCAGAAAGCTGCAGCTCATCTGTTGTTCAACCACCCTAAGTTCTCCCACACTACTCCCCTTCTCATGTCCCTACACTGGCTCCCAGTAGCTGCTCGCATCTGGTTTAAGACTCTGGTGCCAACCTACAGGGCAGTGAAAGAACAGCTCCTTCCTATCTACAGGCCATGGTCAAGCCCTACACCCCCACGCGACCACTTCGCTCTGCTGCCTCGGGACGCCTGGTTGCCCCGTCGCTCAGAGGCCCCTGCTGCCGATCGACCCGGTCACGGCTCTTTTCTGTCCTGGCCCCAAGGTGGTGGAATGAACTCCCCACTGATGTCAGGACATCGGAGTCGCTGCCCATCTTTCAGCGCAGGTTGAAAACTCACCTCTTCAGGAACTACTACCCTGATACTTGCTCTTAGCACTTATTGTATTCACTCATTAAAAAAAAAATCTTTCTTGCGCTTTTACTTTAGCGCTGGTTTTGCTCTTAGATGCTTGTTTAGAGAGAAGATGCACGTATGACCTCTGATGACTAGTAGTTCTCCTGAATTCCTACATTAAATGCGCTTATGGTAAGTCGCTTTGGATAAAAGTGTCGGCTAAATTACTGAAATGTAATGTAATGACCGCATTCACATGCAAACAAACTAAATATTTAAAAGGTACATGACAGAATGCACCCCAAATGAAACCCTTGCACTATTCTGATTAATCATGAAAGTAAATATAACTTACAAGCGATGCTTTCCCAAGGCACAAACAGAGGAAGGAAAGGATAAGGCAGCTGGAGCTGCAAGCTGACCATGTACGAAAGAAATAACGAAAACATTTCCTGATCTGAATCTTTGAACTATGACCTGACTGTGTTATGAGATGCCAACCATTCGCTCCCAAACTCCCCCTGTGGGAGGAATAAGGAGGATTGGATACCCATGAGCAACCTTCTTCACCCAGGTACTTCCTCACATTGGGCTCTTTAGGATCAGTGAGGAGTATATGCAACTCCTTGCATGCACCTGTAAAGTTGGTTCCACAGTCAGAATAGATTTGCTTAGCAGGCCCCCGCAGAGCAAATAATCGCCGCAAGGCATTGATGAAACTTGACGTGCTCATTGCCTCAATCCGCTCTATGTGGACGACACGTGTGCTCATGCAGGTGAAAAGTACAGCCCACCTTTTGCTGTTAGCCTGACCTCCACGGGTTCATCTTGTGATGATAGCCCAAGGGCCAAACACGTCATGTCCGAGGAAGGTGAATGGTAGTTCTGTGAAAAGATAACACATTTGCAGAGGATACTGCTGATACATTTATTGGCCCCAATGATCTCCCTCTTATTCTCAGAAGGCCCTCTTCATTCACACAGGGGTTCCGCTTTCTCAACGGACTGTCTTTTGATATGTTCTTTCCAGCAATCAAACAGGTGAACTCTTTGCTGTAGGATTCCCTTTGCACACACCTGACAATTAGAGTTTCTGCTTTTGACAGTTCCTCTGCTATGTGAGGCTTTTTGCATTGATGCCAGCCACTACAGATCTCATGCTTGGCTTTTGCTGCACTTTGGGACTGATAATGTGCGTCAGGGATGTTATGGCTCGCACCAGAGACTTCTAGGATGAGAGCCGTTCAAAGTGATGAGATCCCAGACTAGATGGAGGGACAGAGAGAGTGGTGGCATGAGAATGCACCTTAGTGTCGGAATCTGAATCAATGAGTTCATATGACTCCTCTCCTGAAGTGAGCAGTCCTTCAGGAAGGGACAAGAATGGGGGCTCTGTGAGCCATGTTGTGCTAGCTAGCTAAGTTGAAGGTACAGATCGATTAGCATGATCTGCTTGATTCTGAGTGGTACGGACGTAGTGCCACTGCTCAACTTTTGTGAACTTCCTGATTCACTGAACTCTGTTGGAAACATACACATAAAACCGTCTGGTCTGGTTATATATGTACCCCAAGGTGACCTTGCTGTCCATGTAGAACTGCACTGTGTCTGCACTGATGTCCAACTCACTCTCCTCTCTCTCACCTCCGCCATTTCCACTGCCAACACAGCTGCACCCAGCTACAACCTTGGGATAGTGTGGGTAGCCGAGGGCACTAGTTTCGCCTTTCCCAGGACGAATCCCACGTGACAAACTCCTTCACTGTCGATCACCCTGAGGTGAGCTACAGTAGAGATGGCCTTCACCAAGACATCTGAGAAGATGTGGAGCTCTTTCGTTTGAGCAGTAGTATGGATGGTAGGTGTATAAGCTCTTGGAATCTTAAACTCACTTAGGTCTTGTAAGGAGTATTTCCATATCCTCCATTCAGCTCCTTTTCATCTGGAAGAGGGATATTCCAGTGGAGGGCCTCAATGCTAGTGAGTTCTCACAGCAGGAACTTCCCTTAAATAACGATCGGCGTGACAAGTCCACGAGGGTCGAACAGGCTGCTCACCATGGCTAGAACATGTCTACAGGTGAAGGGCTTCTCTGTAGCCGCTTCCCTGAAGGTGAAATGTCATGTTTGAGATCCCAGCTGAGCCCTAAACTGCGTTGGATTAGGGCTGAATTGCCATCGAGGTCCAGGTTCTGCAGACCCTTCGCATGATCTTCTGATGGGAAGGCCTCCAAGACATCACAGTGGTTCGACACTATCTTATGGAGGCATAAGTTGGAGGGAGCAAGCATCTCTTGTCTCCTTTTCAGCAGGTTGATGGCTTCAGCAGCAGATGGTAGTGACTTGAGGCCATCATCAAAGTAGAGGTCACATTCAACAAAGTGTTTAGCCTCCATGCTATATTCACTTGCTCGATGTTTTGCCGCGCAATGAAGACCGTAGACAGCTGTTGCCGAAAACATGCACATTCATCCTGTACTCAACAGTCTCCTTGCTGGGTTCATTGTCCTTGAACCATAGGAACCGAAGGAACTTTCAGTGATCTTCTCTGACAGTGAAGCTGTGAAACATCTGCTCGATGTTTTATGTCATCCGCTATCACAGCCACTGACTCTCTTATAAAGCACAGCAAGACTCTGAGTAAACTATTGTTCAGATCCAGGCAAGTAAGCAGCACATTATCCAGGGAGATGCCATGATACTGAGCACTGGATTCAAAGACGACTGTGATTTGATTTGGCTTTTGAGGGTGGTACACGCCAAAGACGGGTAAGTACCACTGTTCTTCTCCCTCTTGCAGCAGTGGAGCTAATTCTGCCTAGTTGTGATCGAAGGGCTTTTGCATGAAGTACACAAAGTGAGTTTTCATCTCAGGCTTTCTTTCTAGGGTGCAGCGCAGAGAGGTAAGATGACTAAGAACCTGTTCTTGTTGGTTTGGGAGTCGTCACTGAGGGGATCGAAAAGGAAGGGGCGCCACACAGCTGTTGGCGTCATCCATAAACATCTCTTTGTCCATAAACTCTGGGAAAAGCCTGTCTTCGATGGAGAGACCCCCCTTGTCGTCGTCCTTGGTTCTCTCAAAGATTGTGCTGCCAAGGCTGCAGTCATCGAGGACTGGGGTGTTGTGTGCAAGGCCGTGAGGAGAGGTGCAGTGTTGTGCTTCAGTGCTAAACCTCTCCTTGACTTGAAAATGATTGGGGCACGGAGTAAGGAGAGATGGACGTCCATTTTCAAGCATGTTGGTCCGAAAGGAAGTCACAGCCACTGGCTTGTGGGCTGAGCCCAGGCAGACATCACCTATAACAACCCAGCCAATGTCTAGTCTTTGAGCATAGGGTGCACTGGGAGGACTTTGCTCTCTGACTTTGTGAACCTGAAGAATGTCGCGTCCCAGAAGTAGGAGTATCTGGGCCTCTGGATCTAAGTGTGGTATCCTGTGAGCTATGGACTTCAGGTGAGTGTGATGCTGTGCAGCCGCTGGAGTTGGAATCTCCGACCGGTCATCTGGCATGGGATTGCACTTGATGAGTGTGGGAAGCATCACACTTGTTCCATCCAATGACTCTGTCATGAACCCTTTGGTCCTTCTCCCAGATGTTTCAGTGACCCCTGAACATTTACGGAGAGTGTATGGCGAGTCTGACCTTTTAATTTGGAAGAGATCAAAGAATTCGGACCTGGCCAACGACCTGTTGCTCTGGTCGTCCAGAATGGCATAGACTTTCGTGGCTTTGTCTGGGCGTGCCTTAGGATAGACCTTCACCAGGCAGATCTTAGAACAGGATCTAGGCTCTCTACCTTTGTCACGGACCTCTGTGCACCTGGAGGTGACTGCTGGCTGAGGTGTCTCTCCTTCGCCCTCCCCGCCATGCTCTGAGGAGGGGTCTCTCATGTCCCATGAAGGGGGTCCAGGGTGAAGTGCTGCCATGTGGCGGTCGCTCTTACATTCTCTGCACTTCAAAGCTCCCTCACAGTTCTTCACCAGGTGAGTAGTAGAAAAGCAACATCTAAAGCAAATACCATTCTCTTTAAGAAAAGCCTTGCGCTCTTCAAGTGGCTTGCTCCGAAAACCTCTACACTTTTTTAGAGGATGGGTTTTTTTGTGGCTAGGGCATTGTCTATCAATGTCATCCGCTTGCTGCTTGAATTGCTTGACTGAGGAGCTGATTGATGTGATGTGACTTCAAGTCTTTTGAGCAGGGACGTGACTTTTGATGTATCCTGAACTCCTTTCTACTCGTTCTGACTTCGATGGACCCATAGAGAACCTGTTGGAACTGTCTGATTGGGCTGTAGGGACTGTTCAGAGAGTGACGCTAGGGTCATTTCTTTGGCGTGCTTCACTACATATGAAGTCTGTGAAGTATGCAAACGGAGGAAAAGCGATATTGTGCTGCTCCTCGTATTGAGAGCCTTGAGCTAACCACCTCTCTTGCAGACCGAGTGGCAATTTCTCAACGATAGGGTTGACACCCCTGGCGGTGTCCAAGTACGAGAGCCCAGGCAAGTAGCCCTCAGATTTGGCAGACTCTAACTCCCTTAGTAGGTTTCCCAGCTCCCTGAGTTTTAAGGGGTCCTTAGGACTGATTTTAAGGAAGTTCTCTATTCTCTCAAAGAGAGCTCTCTCAATAACCTCAGTGGAGCCGTGGCACTGCTCTAGGCGATCCCAAGCCATTGTTAAGCCTATGTCAGGGCTGGCAATATGCACAGAACGGACCCTTATGATGTACTCTAAAGACTGATTTCCTAACCACTTTGTTAAGAGGTCAAGCTCCTCACTGGCACTTAAGTTTAGTCCTCTAGTGGCATTGTGGAACGAGGACTTCCACGCTCAATAATGTTCTTGGTGATCGTTGAATTTGATGAGGCCAGAAGTCACAAGCTCTCGATGTACCAAATACCTGTCGATGTCACTCATACCAGTCCTGTCATTCGTACGCACAGTATGTGGCTGTAATGAGGCTCTGTTGAAAGAGGAAGAATGCGGCTGAGCAGAAAGGTGGTGGTCAAAGGGGTGGTGATGAACTGCTGGCCTTGCCCTTTTAGGTTGCTGTGCTGCAGGAACATCATTCTTGGGTAAGAAGTGAGGAGCACTGCTGGGACCAGGGGTGCCCTCCTGTATACCTGATTTGACATTCAAGAGTCAAGAGTCAAAAGAGTTTTTTTGTCACGTACACACAAGTACAAGTCCCGAGTGCAGTGAAATGAAAAAAGGTACGAGCTCCGAGATGTGCCAACAACAAAGTACAACCGGTACACATGCATTCTAATCCGGTTTGACATCCGGTTTGATGAGTGGCAACAGTGAAGACGTACATGGATCAAGTACTGGGGGCTTTTCATCAGTAAGATGTAGAAGGGAGTGGTGTTCAACATATTCGCGGGTGTGCTGAATGGTGACATGAACTGAATCGTGGTGACTCCTACTGCCCTCTCTACCATCGATCTCTGCTGCTGCCTCGAGAACTTCAGCTTCTGCTAAGGCTACCGATACCTCCCTCTCATTCTCCAAAGCTGATAACTCAGCTGCTATACATGCCTCTTTGACCATCAAGTCAGCTGCAAAATGAGCCTCTTCTATCTTTAGTTCAGCTTCTTGCTGAACGAAGGTGGCACGTGCACACGTAGCTTCGACTTTAGCACAGGCCCTGGCTGCGGCCCTGCTAGCTGAGGAAGATTTAGACAAGGTGGATGAGGTGGAATGTAGTGATCTTGCTTCATGTGCAGTGTCCTGTTCTTTGACACCACCATCAGTGATGAACAATTTCTCCAGTCCAGCTTCACTAGTATGTGACATCGTCAACTGCAGTCCTCCAAATATATATGAGAAGAGGTGAATATGGAAGCCTTTGCATGCATGGGAAGGTGTATTTGCACAGCACCTTATTTTCCTGATGCTGTGCTGCCCGCCGTGAAGACACTTTTTTACTATTCTGTCCTCGGTGTGTGTGTGACTGTACACAAATCGACATGTAGCTAACAGGCTTCAAGAGAAAGCCAGAGGCTTGAGTAAAGTTTAATTCTCTTTAATGTTGTTGTCATTCTCATGAAACAATTTTTGTACAACTGAAATGATACAGAAGGAAAGCTCCAATTACCGAATGCTACTTACACATCAGCATATATCCACAGAAATAAAATCATGTAAACGACAGCCACAGTTATAACATACACATACTACATTCAAATGATACTACTACAGTAGAATACACCATAGCTACTCATAGCTAGTTTAACATTGGTAGTATTCACATGTAGATAAACTAAATATTAAAGTAACATAACAGAACACTGCCATGTTGGAGTTCTCCCCGGGGAAGGAGAGGGTTGCCTCTATACGACTGCGAGTCGCTGGGGGAAAGGTTCTGACTGTTGTGTGTGCTTATGCATTGAATAGCAGTTTGGAGTATCTGGCCTCTTGGACTCTCTGGGTGGTGTCCTGGATAGGGCTCTGCCTCTGGACTCTATAATTCTGCTGGGGGACTTCAACACTTACATGGGTAACGATGGACAAACCTGGAGGGGCATGATGGGGAGGAACGGCCCCCCCGATCTGAACCTGAGTGGTGCCTTGTTATTGGACTTCTGTGCGAGTCAAGGATTGGCAATAACAAACACCATGTTCAAATATAAGGTAGTTCATATGTGTACTTGGTACCAGAAAACCTTGGGCCAAAGATCAACGATAGACTTTGTGGTCATATCATCAGATCTGTGGCCGGATGTTTTGGACAATCGGGTGAAGAGAGAACCAGAGCTGTCAACTGATCACCACCTTGTGGTGAGTTGGATCAGATGGTGGGGAAGGCTGCCGAGCAGACCTGGCAAACCAAAACGTGTAGTGAGGGTTAACTGGGAACATATGGTGGAGGCCCCTGTCCATGAGGTCTTCAGATCCCAACTCCAAAAGACCTTCTCATGTATCCCAAAGGAAGCTGGGAGCTGGGGACATGTAGTCTGAGTGGGCCATGATCAAAGCCTCTATTGTAGATGTGGTAGGCAGGAGCTGTGGTCATAAGGTCAACGGTGCCTGTCGAGGAGGCAATCTAAGAACCCGCTGGTGGACACCGTCGGTGAGGGAAGCCGTCAGGCTGAAGAAGGAGGCCTTTCAAACTTGGTGGGCCCAGGGGTCTCCTGAAGCAGCAGACAGGTACCAGGAGGCCAGAAGGGCTGCCGCTTTGGCAGTCGCGGAAGCAAAAACTTGGGTGTGGGAGGAGTTCGGTGAGGCTATGGAGGAGGACTTTCAGTTGGCCTCAAGGAAGTTCTGGCAAACCATCCGGTGGCTCAGGAAGGGGAAGCAGGGCTTGACTCAGGCTGTGTTCAGTCGGGGAGGGAAACTGTTGACCCGGGCTGGGGATGTTGTCAAGCGGTAGAAAGAACACTTTGAGGAGCTCCTGAACCCGACTAACACATCCTCAGTGGAGGAGGTAGCGTTACGGATCATGAATGAAGACCAGAGGCCAGTGTAGCACAACCCAAAGGACAGACAGACAAAGAGCACCAAGAATGCAGGAAAATAAACAACACTGCCACAGGGGTGATAACAGGGGGCTCTCAGGTGGGGGTTGTTGTGATGATGTGTGTGCGCCTGGCTACCAAACTCTGTATCCGTAGAGCAAGGGGTTGTCTGAGGAAGTCCGCGTCCGAGATCCAGGAAGTCATGTCCGAAGGGAGGGGTCCAGGGAGAGAGACGCGGAGGGAGATCGCGGTCCGGGGAAAACGTGAAGGTCGCTGGGGATGAGGAGCGAGGGAGACGCGGGGAGCTGTGGAAGTTGCGAGGGAGGGTCTTGAGGGAAAACAAAAACAGCAAAACGAAAAAAAACAAGGACACAGGAGTAAGATACTGAGGAACAAAACAACAGCGTGGGAATAGGCACAAGAAAAGGGTAAGCAGGAAAATCACTGGAATAGGCTTGTCAGAGCTTTACCACAGGGTTCAGTACGTCGAAGCACAGATTGGCATTCTGGGAGGCTTCCTGTAGAGGGCTGCCTGATTGCCGCAGGTGTGCCTGATAGATGATGGCAAACACCTGGTGCAGCGCAGCGCAGTGCTCATCTCCTCAGAGCGCAAACCGAGCGCTCGGATGTTTCCGGCACGTCCGAGCTGGGGGAGTGGCTTGAATGTGCCGGGGAGGCAGCTCGGGGCGGTGTAACCACAACAGGACCCCCCCTCCTACGGGAGACACCGGGCGAGCGTCCAATGGCATTGAGCTGGGCCCAATAGAAGTGCGGGGTCGGCCAGGTAGGATAGGGGCACCCAGCTGCGATCCTCGGGCCCGTAACCAACCCAGTCCACCAGGTAATGGTAACCCCGGCCCTGGTGGCGAACGGTGAGCAGTCGGTTGACATCCCAGACCAAATCGCCACCATGGAGGACCCTGGGAGTTGGAGGATTTTGGACAGGGGGATACAGGGGGCTGGAGGCTCCCAGTTTGAGGTGCGAGACATCAAACACGGGATTGATCTTAAGTGAGGTAGGGAGGAGGAGACGTACCGTGGAGGGGTTGATGATGCGGTCAATGTTGTAGGGATCAACGTAGCAAGGGGCCAGCTCCGGGAGAGTGTTGGGAGGGGGAGGTCCCGGGCCAGTAGCCACACCCTCTGGCCAGGACGATAGGCCGGGGCTGGCACTCTCACCGGTTGGCTCCGCACCGTGACCCCTCTGTGGCCCGTAACATAGCGGCCCAGGCAGTCTTCCAGATGTGACGGCACCAGCAGTGTTGGGCCCTGGTGGACGAGACCACCACCTGCAACTCCTGATAGGGAAACAGAGGGGGTTAGTAACCGAGGGAGCACTCAAAGGGGGACAAACCGGTAGCAGAACTCTCCATGGTGTTCAGGAAATACTCCACCCAGGGTAGATGCTTGCTCCAGGAGCGGGGTTGCTGGTGGTGATGCAATGCAAGCCCACCTCCAGGGCTTGGTAGGCCCGCTCCGCTTGCCCATTGATCTGGGGGTGGTATCCGGAGGAGAGACTGACCGTGGCCCCAATCCCCTTACAGAAGGCCTGCCACACCTTAGAAGTGAACTGTGGACCACGGTCGGAGACTATGTCCTGAGGGATCCCATGGAGATGGATAACATGGAAGACGAGGAGATCCGCCGTCTAAGCCACAGAGGGGAGCTTGGGAAGGGCAACAAAATTGACAGCCTTAGAGAACCGGTCAACAATGGTCAAGATAGTATCATTACCTTGGGATACGAGGAGGCCAGTCACGAATCCAAGGCAACGTGTGACCAAGGTTGACGGGGGACAGGGAGAGGGCACAGGACACCCACCGGCCGGCTGAGGTAGTTAAAAAGCTCGTCGGTGGCAAGGTGCCAGGTGTGCATGAGATTCGCCCTGACATGCTGAAGGCTCTGGACATTGTTGGGCTGTCTTGGTTGACATGCCTCTTCAGTGTCGCGTGGAGGTCGGAGACAGTACCTGTGTAGTGGCAGACTGGGTGGTGGTTCCCATATTTAAAAAAGGGGACCGGAGGGTGTGCTGCAATTATCAGGGCATCATATCGCTCAGCCTCCCTGGGAAATTCTACTCGAGGGTGCTCAAAAGGAGGCTCCGACCAATTGTCGAACCTCTGATCCAGGAGGAACAATGCAGATTCCGTCCTGGCCGTGGAACAACGGACCAAATCTTTACCCTTGCGTAAGTGCTGAGGGGGGCATGGGAGTTCGACCAGCCAGTCTACATGTGTTTTGCGAAATTGAAGAAGGCTTATGACCGTGTACCCCAGGGGACTCTGTGTGGGGTATTGCGGGAGTATGGGGTACCGGGGCAGTTGCTACATGTCATCCGGTCCTTGTATAAACAAAGTGAGAGCTGGGTCAAACACGTTTTCGGTGGGTGTCGGACTCCACCAAGGTTGTCCCTTGTTTCCGATTCTGTTTGTGATATTCATGGACAGGATCTCAAGGCACAGCCAAGGTGAGGAGTGTGTCCGTTTTGGGAACCTCAGAATTGCATTTCTGCTCTTCGCAGATGATGTGATTTTGTTGGCTTCATCAGAACGTGATCTCCAGCGTGCACGGGGGGGGGGGGTGCAGCTGAGTTTGAAATGGCTGGGATGAGAGTCAGCACCTCCAAATCTGAGGCCATGGTTCTCTACCAGAAAATGGTGGATTGCTCCCTCCGGTTTGGGGATGAGTTGTTGCCTCAAGTGAAGGAGTTCAATTATCTTGGGGTCTTGTTCACAATTGAGGGTAGGATGCAGCGGGAGATTGATAGGTGGATTGGTGCAGCATCAGCAGTAATGTGGACGTTGTACTGGACCATTGTGGCGAAGAAGGAGCTGAGCCGGAAGGCAAAGCTCTCAATTTATCAGTCAATCTTCGTTCCAACCCTCACCTATGGTCATGAGCTTTGGGTAGTGACCGAAAGGGCGACATCGCGGATAAAAGCGGCTGAAATTAGTTTCCTCCATAGGGTGTCTGGCCTCAGCCTTGGAGATAGGTTGAGGACCTCGGGCATCCAGAGGGAGCTTGGAGTAGAGCCGCTGCTTCTTCGCATCGAAAAGAGCCAGTTGAGGTGGTTTGAGCATCTGATTAGGGTGCCTCCTGAGAGCCTTCCTTTGGAGGATGACCGGGCACGGCCAACTGGGAGGAGACCCCGGGGTAGACCCAGAACTCGCTGGAGGGACTACATGTCCAATCTGGCCTGGGGACGCCTTGGGATCCTCCAGGAGGAACTGGAGGGCGTTATTGGGGAGAGGGACTTCTGGAGTGCCCTACTTAGCTTGCTGCCACCGCGACCCGACCCCGGAGAAGCGGCTGACGATGAATGAATGAATGCATGCATGAGTGAATGAATGAATAACAGAACACATTGGTTGACCCTTGTGTACCATTATAATTAACTGTAAATGTAAATATAACTTACAAGCGATGCTTTCACAGGGCACAAACAGAGGAAGGAAAGGATAAGGTAAATGGAGCTGCAAACTGACCACATGGCAAGTAACAACTAAACCATTTCCTGATCAGAATTTGTCATGTGACTAAATCAACCAATGAAAACGGTTGATCAGCCACAGCATGGACATATGGGAAAAAGTAATATAAGCTAGGTTAATGAGATATGGGGAAGAGTAATAGGAGCTAGGTTAATGAGATATGGGGAAGAGTAATAGAGGCGAGGTTAAGGACATATAGGAAAGAGTAATAGAAGCTAGGTTAAGAACACATGGGGAAGAGTAATAGAATCTAGGTTAAGGAGATATGGGAAAGAGTAATAGAAGATAGGTGAAGCAGATATGGGAAAGAGTAATAGAAGCTAGGTTAAGGACATATGGGAAAGAGTAATAGGTGCTAGGTTAATGAGATATGGGGAAGAGTAATAGAAGATAGGTTAAGGAGATATGGGGAAGAGTAATATAATCTAGGTTAAGGAGATATGGGAAAGAGTAATATAAGCTATGTTAAGGTGATATGGGAAAGAGCAATAGAAGCCAGGTTAAGGACATATGGGGACGAGTAACAGAAGCTAGGTTAAGGACATATGGGAAAGAGTAAAAGGAGCTAGGTTAATGAGATATGGGGAAGAGTAATAGAAGATAGGTTAAGGAGATATGGGGAAGAGTAATATAATCTAGGTTAAGGAGATATGGGAAAGAGTAAAAGGAGCTAGGTTAATGAGATATGGGGAAGAGTAATAGAAGATAGGTTAAGGAGATATGGGGAAGAGTAATATAATCTAGGTTAAGGAGATATGGGAAAGAGTAATATAAGCTATGTTAAGGTGATATGGGAAAGAGCAATAGAAGCCAGGTTAAGGACATATGGGGACGAGTAATAGAAGCTAGGTTAAGGAGATGTGGGAAAGAGTAATATAAGCTAGGTTAATGAGATATGGGGAAGAGTAATAGAAGTTAGGTTAATGAGATATAGGGAAGAGTAATATAAGCTAGGTTAAGGAGATATGGGAAAGAGTAAAAGATGCCTTGTTAAGGAGATATGGGAAAGAGTAATAGAAGCTAGGTTAAGGCGATATGGGAAGGATCAATACAAGCTAGATTAAGGACATATGGAGACGAATAATAGAAGCTAGGTTAAGGAGATATGGGAAAGAGTAGTAGAAGCTAGGTTAAGGAGATATGTGAAAGAGTAGTAGAAGCTAGGTTAAAGAGATATGGGAAAGAGTAATAGAAGGTAGATTAAGAAGCTTTAGGAAAGAGTAATAGAAGCTAGGTTAAGGACATATGGGAAAGAGTAATATAAGCTAGGTTAAGCACATATGGGAAAGAGTAATAGAAGTTAGGTTAAGGACATATGGGGAAGAGTAATAGAAGCTAGGTTAAGGAGATATGGGGAAGAGTAATATCAGTTATGTTAAGGAGATATAGGGAAGAGTAATATAAACTAGGTTAAGGACATATGAGAAAGAATAATATTGCTAGGTTAAGGATATATAGGAAAGAGTAATAGAAGCTTGGTTAAGGAGATATGGGAAAGAGTAGTAGAAGCTAGGTTAAGGAGATATGGGAAAGAGTAATAAATAGATGCTAGATTAAGGAGATATGGGAACGTGTAATAGAAGCTAGGTTAAATAGATATGGGGAAGTGTAATAGAAGATAGGTTAAGGAGATATGGGTCAGAGTAGTAGAAGCTAGGTTAAAGAGATATGGGGAAGAGTAATAGAAGCTAGGTTAAGGATATATGGGAAAGAGTAATAGAAGCTAGGTTAAGGAGCCAGGTTAAGGAGATATGGGAAAGAGTAATAGAAGCTAGGTTAAGGAGCCAGGTTAAGGAGATATGGGAAAGAGTAATAGAAGCTAGGTTAAGGACATGTGGGTAAGCGTAATAGAAGCTATGTTAAGGAGCTAGGTTAAGGAGCCAGGTTTAAGGAGATATGGGAAAGAGTAATAGAAGCTAGGTTAAGGACTACTAATAAGACATACTATGTCTTATTAGTAGTTTACAGTATGTTTTTTTCCATACATGTGCTGACTTGATTTTTTTTCTATTTTACTTCACGCTGATTCTGTGGGAAAAACTCTTAATGCACAACGCAAGTACATTTAATGATTTAACGCTAATGCTAAAATGGAAACGAATGAGTTTACTACTCCCACTTTGCCAAAAGGTAGGGGTGCTTGGCTCGGTCATATTGCCAACAGTAGGTGTGGTGTTCCCAACACAAAATATTAACCAGTGTGGGTTGGTTGGTTTTGAATGTAAACAGACCAATGTGATTGGTGCTGAATGAGGTGGAGGTCAGCTATTGGTTGTTCCTGAAGAGTATATAAGGCAGAATCGCCACCAGGGCGTCCTCTTGGTACTCCGCTCTACTCGGGATAGCTAGGTTGTTACAGCGTAAGAATAAATATACTACGTTACTGTCATAAGTCTGCCATGTGCACTTTCCAGTTATCTACTTAAACAGTTTAGAACAATATTAGTGTTTCATACACGACAGTTTGGCGACGAGGATGGGATGTTTAAGTTGGAAGTCACAGAGTTAGCATGTCAAGCAGCTCCACCGAGGCAGAAGTAAACGACGAACAACCAGAGACGTTCGGTGAGTGAAAGGACCGTCGAACAGAAGATGGCATTCGGTAAGCCACAAGATTTCCACTTCGAGGAAAGTGAGGAAAGTTTTGATAGTTATCGCCAGCGGTTAGAGCAGTACTTCGCAGCAAATGGATTGGACACTTGAGATGAGAAAACCAAAGCAGTATTTATTACGGTGGTAGGAAAAAGGGCACATAGCTTGCTGATGGATTTATGTGCACCAGATAAGCCATCGGGTAAAACATATGAAGTACTGGTGGGAATGCTAGAAAAGCACTACATTGTGGCAGGAATGAGGAAAAACACAGGAGACCAAGGCGAGTTTGATGTTTATTCCTCAACTCCAAAAACCAACTGCAGCAGGAACAACCCTGCACCGGCGAGTCCGGGAACGTAAACCACGCCCCCAGCTCACAGTCCTGCTGGGTGAGAGGCATAGCCCCTAGTGTCCGCCACACAGCCCCCCCCCCCCCCCCAACACCCAGAAAGGACTCCTGGAAAGAAAATTAGTGTCTCACTGGAGGCTTAAGCAGCCTGCCATAACGGCTGCGCCGTCCCTCAGCCGAAACAGTAGGTGAAACACAGTCCAAACCCGGCTGAGAAGCAGAACGCTGAACCCGTGAAGACACTGCCGGGGTCCTGGAAGGAGGACGACCCCGAAGGGGAACCTGGGCCGGAAACACAACTTCGCCTGCCACCCTGTACGCCGGTTTAAGCCTATCAAGCGTGACACGCTCCCTACGCCCACCCATATCTAGCACAAAACCCTTAGGACCCGTCTCAAGAACCCGAAATGGGCCATCGTATGGGGGTTGGAGGGGTGAGCGGTGAGCATCATGCCATACAAAAACAAAACGAGCCGCCATGAGCTCCGCAGGCACGAACGACCAAGGAAAACAGTGGTGAACGGGGCCTGGAACCCGAGTGCTGTCGGACAAAAAAGGATAAACGGCCGGACGGGGTCGAGGAGCGGAACTCCCAGGCAAAAATTCCCCAGGGACGCGAAGCGGCTGACCGAGCACCAGCTCAGCGGGTGACGCGTCGAGGTCCTCCTTAGGAGCCGAACGCAACCCGAGCATAACCCAAGGTAAACGATCCACCCAGTTACCATCCGAGAGCGCAGCGCGCAGCGCCGCCTTGAGCGACCGGTGAAAACGTTCACACAAGCCGTTACCCTGAGGGTGGTACGCGGTAGTGCGGTGTACCTGCACACCCAAGGATCGCGCAAGTGCCGACCAGAGCTCTGACACGAACTGGGGGGCCCTGTCTGAGGTGATATCTGACGGAGTGCCGAAACGGGCGACCCAGGAGGAAAGAAAAGCGCGTGCAACATCCGAGGATGTTGTGGAGGATAGAGGGACAGCCTCTGGCCACCTGGTGGTCCGATCTACCATTGTGAGTAGGTGCGTAAAACCCTGTGAAGAAGGTAGAGGGCCCACCAGGTCCACATGCACGTGGTCGAAACGTCTGGCCGGGATCGGAAACGGTTCGAGGGGCGATTTAGTGTGCTGGTGGACCTTAGCGCGCTGGCACGCTACACATGCAGCTGCCCACCCATTGACGTCCTTGCGGAGGCCAGGCCAGACGAACTTGGAACCGACCAACTTCACCGACGCCCGAACTCCAGGGTGCGAGAGGGAGTGAATCGAATCTAAAACTCGACGGCGCCAGGCCACTGGAACAACGGGGCGGGGACGGCCGGTGGAGACATCGCAGAGGAGGGCAGGACTGCCTTCCTGCATCACAGCGTCCTCTAGCTTGAGACCGGTACACGTTGACCTAAGGGCAAGGACGTCCGGGTCGCTGGGCTGGTCGGCAGCCATAGCGGAGAAATCCACACCGAGGTGCACAGGACACACAAGCACACGCGACAGACAATCAGCAACAGGGTTGGACTTCCCGGCCACATGCTGAATGTCCGTTGTGAACTCGGAGATCGCCGCTAGGTGGCGCCGTTGACGAGCAGACCACGGCTCAGTCACCTTGGACATGGCAAAAGTCAGCGGCTTATGATCCACATAAGCCGTGAATGGGCGACCCTCCAGCAGGAAGCGGAAATGCCGGGTTGCAAAGTGCAGTGCCAGCAACTCCCGATCAAAAACGCTGTACTTGCGCTCGCTATCCCGCAGTTTGCGGCTAAAAAATGCGAGTGGCTGCCACGCATTCGCCACACTCTGTTCAACCACAGCCCCCACGGCTATGTCAGACGCATCGGTTGTTAAAGCTATGGACGCCGTGGGTGTGGGATGGGCGAGGAGGGCAGCGTTAGCCAGGGCGCACTTAGCTCCGTCAAAGGCCTGGACCTGTTCGGGAGGCCAGTCGACAGGGTCGTTAGCCTTCTTAAGCCGCAGGGCTTCGTAAAGTGGCTAAAGGAGGTGGGCAGCGCGAGGGAGGAAACGGTTATAGAAATTCACCATTCCCAAGAATTCCTGCAATGCCTTAACAGAGACTGGGCGGGGAAATTCCGCCACCACTTGCAATGCGGTGACCCAAGAAGTCAATCACCGGCAGTCCAAACTGACACTTGGCCGGGTTGACTATCAGGCCGTGTTCGTCCGTACGACGGAAAACCTGTTTCAGGTGCGCCAGGTGCTCTTCAGCTGACGGACTGGCCACTAATATGTCGTCGAGATAAACGAACACGAAAGCAAGGTCACGCAATACAGAGTCCATCAGCCTCTGAAAGGTTTGCGCTGCCCCCTTCAAGCCAAAAGGCATGCGCATGAACTCAAAAAGCCCAAACGGGGTGATCACTGCGGTCTTGGGCACGTCCTCTGCGCGCACGGGAACCTGATGATAGCCGCGCACCAGGTCCACCTTAGAGAAGATAGTGGCACCTGCCAGGCGTATGGAAAAGTCCTGTATGCGTGGGATGGGATAGCGGTCATTGGCGGTGACGTTGTTCAGGCAGCGAAAATCGCCGCAAGGCCGCCACGACCCATCCGCCTTGGGCACCATGTGAAGCGGCGAGGCCCACGGGCTGTTGGAACGCCTCACTATACCCAGACGCTCCATGATGGCGAACTCCTCCTTAGCTATAGCCCATTTTACCGCGTGAGACGCCGCGCGCGCCAAAACTAGCGGTCCCAGAGCGGGAATGAAATGTTCTACCCCGTGTTTAGTAACCGCGGTGGAAAAGGCAGGCGTAGTCACCGATGGAAAACCCGCCAGCAAACGCTGAAAAACATCCCCTAATGCTAAAAAGTTAGCGTGTGTTAACGGCCCGGCTCCCCCTGTCTCGCACGGAACAGTGGCGAAAGACACAGCATCAATTAAACGGCGGTTTGCAACATCAACCAGCAGACCATTAGCACACAGAAAATCCGCGCCGATAATAGGAACAGTAATGGCGGCCACTACAAAGTCCCACTCAAAATGGCCCCCGTGGAAGCAAACAGTCACCAACCTTGTGCCAAACGTCGCAATGGACGAACCGTTAGCTGCACTTAACTGTGGGCCGCCGCCTTCGGCCGACCTGTCTGACTTAGCAGGAGGGAGTAGGCTCTTTTGCGAGCCTGAGTCCACCAGAAACCGTCATCTGACATCGTGTCCTTAATGAAGAGCAGCTCACTACGTCCGCCAGCGCCCACTGCTGCTACTGAGCGCTGCCCTGGAGTTTCCCGCCGCCTCAAACGTGCACGGAGGGACGCAGCGCCTCACTTTGCTGCCGAACCGCTGGTGGAAGAAACAGAGGCCTCTCCCGCGCCGTCTCCGGGCAGTCACTTCAGCCACCAATGCCGGGTCCGCGTCCTCCGACACCGGCTGCAGAGGCTCCGATGCCACACTCTGCACAGAGAACCGTCTGGTAGCCACCAGGACCCGATCGGCCTCCTCAGCTGTTGTGTAGTCGGTTCATTCATTGTTCATGCATTGCAATACCACCACGCCACCAGAGGGCGCAGTAGCCTAATGATTGTTGCTGAGTGTAGTACGGTGCTGAGGGTGATGAAGAAGTGAGATAAAAAAGAAAGGAGTTGAAAACGTACGGTGCTCGTCTCTTGCCTCGTTATTATTTTACAGCTATACTAATGTGATAAAGTCTAGTATAGGACAAATTGGCGACGAGAAATGGCGACTGCAGCTGTGCCCTTACCTGCTTTATTTCTGCCGTGTGCCGGACAACCTACAGTTCCGTTCGACATGTGGGCTAGGATGTTCGAGAACTATCTGCTAGCCATTGATGCGGATGGTGATGACTGGCCAGACACGAGGTTACGTGCACTTCTTTTACATTGTCTGGGTACAGAGGGCCAGCGTGGGTTTTATACACTTGCAAATGCAGGTAGGACTTACAAAGAAGCGATGATGGCACTGCGTGCACACTTCAACCCAGCCATAAATGTTGTGGTGGAACGTCATAAATTCAGACA
The DNA here is from genome assembly GCF_029633865.1 of Lampris incognitus. Taxonomy (NCBI): domain Eukaryota; kingdom Metazoa; phylum Chordata; class Actinopteri; order Lampriformes; family Lampridae; genus Lampris; species Lampris incognitus. The sequence goes on along the minus strand of NC_079211.1, from coordinate 66,417,939 downwards.
GAGAATACAGAGACCGCAGGAGTCCATTATAGAGTACGTTGCCGCGCTGCGGGAGCTTGCCACAACATGTGGGTTTGACAACAGTAGAGACGTAATGATACGTGACCAGATCATCGAGCATATCCATTGTGCAAAGATACGCGAGAGACTGCTAGGACAAGCAGATGCAAATTTGACACTTGAAAAAACACTCCAGATTGCATGCCAGGCGGAAGCTGCCATCGGGTATGCGCGCACGCTAGGTTCAGAGTCCCAGATTCCCGTGCAAGCTGTAACGGCGAAGCCTAAACGTCCATTCGAAAATAAAGGGAAATACAACCGCTCTGCAGAGCCTGCAAACGCCACTCCAAGACAGGACAGATGCTGTTTTAGGTGTGGGTCGTCTACTCATCTTGCAAATGCTCCAGACTGCCCTGCCCTGAAAATGACTTGTCGGAAATGCAATAAAGTAGGTCATTATGCCAAAGTTTGTAAATCTTCTGAAAGGTCAGGTGAAAAGTCTACCAAAAAAGTAGGTGAAGTTGTTGTGCAAGTGCTGGGAATTAACGCAACCCAACCAGCTCAGAAAATATCATGTGAAGTGACTATTAATGCCAAGTCAACTTCTTGCCCAGTAGAGCTAGTGGTGGATACGGGCGCCGCTGTGTCCATCATTCCTGAACCCGTCTACAGAGAGCATTTCAGCGATGTGCCCCTGACAGAATCAGAGGTTAAGTTATTGTCATATATGTAAGGTAGTAATGTAAATCCGCCACAGGGTGGCACTGTTACGCTGTATGTTCCCCTGGGAATGCCGCAAATGGCGATGTTTGTCCCTCTTGCAACACCGTACCCCTAGTTCTTGTCCCGGGCAAAAGGCTACGTTGATCAAATGTTTTTTGTTTGTCTGCCGGAAGGTGAGCAGTGTTACTGGCGGTCTGCATTATCATAAAAATATTGATTTATATCGCACATATTGTCTAACTGTTTATTCTGTGGTGTTAATAGACAAGTTTGCTTATAACCTAGTTAAAGTTTGATGTCGAACATTGTATTTGGCAAGAGAAATGTGACAAAAAGTGTTGGCTAGCCTGTTGAGCATTAGCATAGCATATAACGCAGGATGCAGTATTATTTGAGCAGATTATCCATGGTTTTTTGTTTAATTTTATGGGTACTAAGTGCCTTATTTAATTTATAATGGATGACATTTGCTTTGGTTTTGCCGTAAGGTAGCATTTTGATATGAGATGTGTTTATTTGCACATTTGCACTTTTTATTTTAATTTTATTTTGAAAGAAAAAATGTTTTTTGTTTGTCTGCCGGAAGCTGTGAGTATTGTTGCGGGACAGCTCCCTGACGGATAGTGACAGACAGACAGTCTGACTAAAGTAACGCGAGACCCTGTTAGCCAATGAGAAGAGACTTAGGAATGCGTGCGTGCTGCCTATTGTTATCCATTGCACAGCACAGCGTGGGTTAGTTGTTATAGTGGTTTACAGACTGTCACACAGTGTTAGCTTAGCATAACGTGTTAGCGATCAGACGTAACATTCCTGACTCCTACACCTCGACTGAGCTGACGCTAGACAGTGACTAACCAGCGACGACCATAATAGAACCAGTAAGAGTGATTACCAGCCCCCAGAGAGAGATCAGAGTGTGCAGCCAGTGACAGTGCGAGTGTCTGCAGAGTGAGACCATCCCAGCCAGGCTAGCCAGCGTCCGTCATCGTCTGCAGACTGCAGGAGCAGTGCAAGGTGGGTTGCTAAACCCGTAGCCTAGCCCGGCTAATTAACGCCAGAGACTGTGTTGTCGCACCATAATTCCCAGCTTCCAACTACTTAATATAAGAACATCTAAACCCAGTCCCGCGACAAGTGGTGTCAGAAGTGGGATATTGGATTGCATTCTGTCTCCATACAGAATAGCGGTGCTATTGCTATTTACGTTAGCGTCCTTGCTAACTAGCAACCGGCTAATTACGTGCAGTAGCACTTTATCAAGGCCATCGTTGCATGTGATCTAGATGATGTTGGAACCTACTGAGGAGATCGAGCACGTGGAGCACGGTGCTGTAGGGGGGGGAGAGGATAGCGCTGTGGAAAGCGAAATGGAAAAGCAGATGTGTCGTCTAGCCCAAATGTTTGAGCGGTCCCTCCTTAACCAAGAAAAGCAGGAACAATCAATGGAGGAGGTGAAGTGCATGCTTAAAGGGGTACTTGTCGGGCGAGTTGTGCCACATCCCCAACCTCCCGCTGTGCAGCAATTGAGCACGGGACTCCACCCGCTCCCTAGTTCCCCGCAGCCATTCAATGGCTATCAGGAGGGCTTTGATAGTGGCCATGGAGCCAGTCATAGCATTACAACATTGGAGGTGCAGGACATGGAGTTAACTACTCCACTGGTCCCCCGTCCAGACGGACCGGATGTGAGACCCCGTGAATATGCTTTGCCCCCGGGAATGGAGAATGTCGGCCCAGTAGCGGATGGCCGCAACAGAAGTCACCATCCCAAACCCCTTGTCACCAGTACTCCAGCGGAGCGGGGTGGTAGGAGCGCCAGAGCCCGGAACGCATTTCCGGAAGGGAGTCACCATTTCCTGACCACGCCCAGCCGGGGTGACGCGGCGCCGCCTACTGGTGGTACCGGAGGGCCGCCATCCGTCATAACAAATAGTCCAGTGGTAGGGAACGGTCGGGACCGGAGTAGTAGCTACAGGAGAGAAGTAGGACACGAAAGTGAAGTGAAGCTGCTAGCTACCTACGATGGGAAGGGCGACTGGGACTCCTTTATTGGCCCGTTTGAGAGGATGGCCCGGAAGCGGAATTGGAGCAAGGAAGTCTGCCTGGACATGCTCTACCTGCGACTGCGAGAAGGCGCTATGTCATTCGTTATGGCGCAACCGACTCCTATCCGCGAGGACTACGACAAGCTGGTGGAGCAGCTACGGCGCCGTTTCGGACGAGAAATACCCGAAAGTACTGCCCGCCGTAAACTGAGCGAGGTTCGGCAGGGGAAGGAGACTAGCCTGTCTGAATTTGGAGAGGAAGTACGGAAGCTGGTTACGCTAGCCTATCCAGGGGTCGACGTCGGACTGCAGGAGGAGTTCGCGGCCGAGGCGTTCCTGCGAGGCCTGCGCAACCAAAACATCGCCTACGAAGTCCTGGGCTCCGAACCTAAGACCCTGGCAGACGCCCTCAAGAAGGTAGAAGCCCGAGAATACGACTATCGAGCAATGCTTGGAAGGGAGAGCGAAGCTAAGGGGCGGATTCGCCGAGTGTCATGGGATGATGAGCGTAAAGGGGGAGCGCCAAACCCGACATCGACGGCCACCGGCGCGATGCAGTCCGACCTAAATGCTGACATCAAGGAGTTGAAAGCTGAGGTAGCGGCGCTGCTGCAGGAAATGCGGCGTTCCTGGAAACCGTCCCCCCCGCAGCTGACATCCGACACAGCCGAACAGAAGAAGGAGGAACGGGGCAGAACTCTAGAGCGGCCGGCGAGCAGCACTAATGGGCAGCGGCGTTACCAATCACCGAGTCCGGGCGCCACCCCTAGAGGCTCCTGTTACCAGTGTGGAGGCCAGGGCCACCTCAAACGAGACTGCACCTCCCGCTCACCGAGCCCTCACGTCAAGGAAAAGGCCGATAGCCAGCCAGCACCCCGCATAAACCGAGCAGCAGGAGATGGTCCTAGTCTGGTAGTGCCCATCACGGTCAACAAACTGGAACTCAAGTGCGTTGTGGACACCGGCGCGGAGGCGACCGTCATGTCTGAAGACACCTTCCGTCAGCTGGAGCTAGCTGGTCAGCCAAGTGTGGGGACTGCCGTCCTGAGGAACGCGGAGGAGGGGAAAGAAATGACCGAGACTCCGAAGTATAGAGTCACCATCCGCTTGGGCCGTAAGACCAAGGACTGGGACGTCTACGTCGCACCCATCCGCGACCCCTTTCTCCTGGGTCTGGACTTTATGCTAGCCGCCAGAGTCACAGTTTCGGTCGGAGGACAAGTACACGTTGATGGAGAACCGATCGGCACTGTCGTCATAGGCAGGTCGCTAGGAGAGTACACGGTTTCCAGAGTACTGCTGGAGTGCCCCTCGACTTTACCAGCGGAGAGCGAACGCGACGTCTGGGGTCTAGTGGAAGGCCCAAAGCCAGGAATTTCTGCCGTCCTGGAGCCCACTGGCCTTGCAGAAGGAGTCTCTTCAGGCAGTGTAGTAGTCGACGTTGCCAAGAGAGTCCCTGTGCGACTATGCAACTTGTCGCCCCGCGAAGTGACCCTAAGGAGAGGTGTTTGCTTGGGCGTGTTGGTTGAGGCAGAGGAAACCCCGCCCCATGAAAGCCCCACGAAAGCCCCGCGAAAGCCCCATGAAAGCCCCACGAGCGCCCTGGTGTCTCCCTCCTTGTCTCCGCCCTTGGCTGCAAGCAGTTCTCCAGGGGAGCCGACCACTACTTGACGCCGAGAGGCCGCAGCCCGTGTTCCAGGCGGGCAGTCTTCCGCCCCTGACCCAGAGGGAGCCGAAGCAGACGTTGCTGAGCCCCTGCCCCTCCCCACCACTAGACGGGGCAGACCAGTCCGGCCGCCTGCCTGGCTCCGGGACTCTGTTCGAGACTGATCTTGACGGACGTGACTAGTTGACTTAGGGGGTTACTAGGCTAGTCACAGGAGTCCTACTTTAATAGTGACCACCCAACCAGTTTATTTTGACGCCCTTAGTTCCGGGCCTAGTTGTGTGCCGGGTGTTTTGTCCCGGGTGTAATTCCGACTCTAGTTCCCAGAGTTATTTTATCTTTATGTTGAAGGGACTCAACAATCTAAAGGGGGGGTAGTGTTGCGGGACAGCTCCCTGACGGATAGTGACAGACAGACAGTCTGACTAAAGTAACGCGAGACCCTGTTAGCCAATGAGAAGAGACTTAGGAATGCGTGTGTGCTGCCTATTGTTATCCATTGCACAGCACAGCGTGGGTTAGTTGTTATAGTGGTTTACAGACTGTCACACAGTGTTAGCTTAGCATAACGTGTTAGCGATCAGACGTAACATTCCTGACTCCTACACCTCGACTGAGCTGACGCTAGACAGTGACTAACCAGCGACGACCATAATAGAACCAGTAAGAGTGATTACCAGCCCCCAGAGAGAGATCAGAGTGTGCAGCCAGTGACAGTGCGAGTGTCTGCAGAGTGAGACCATCCCAGCCAGGCTAGCCAGCGTCCGTCATCGTCTGCAGACTGCAGGAGCAGTGCAAGGTGGGTTGCTAAACCCGTAGCCTAGCCCGGCTAATTAACGCCAGAGACTGTGTTGTCGCACCATAATTCCCAGCCTCCAACTACTTAATATAAGAACATCTAAACCCAGTCCCGCGACAGTATGATGAGGCCAGCGGCCAGCTGATTGATGAGAGGTGAAGTGTAAGCGAGTGCCAGTAAAGTGTCCAGGTCTCAGCCACGATCCCAAGCCTCCGCCTCCTTCCTTTTCCACGCAAACATCATACTACAACAAACACAACGCAGAGTCCCAGGGCGTGTAGGGAGACGACGGCCGAACGCAAAGTGCGGGTTACATCATGGTGCCGTGACCCGGATCGTGGTGCTTCGAGATCCAAGGAGATACAGAGACTCGCGTCCTCGCCTTTGCTGCTGCATTGAACTGCGTTACCTTCAGTGACTGGACAGTGTGGTGGACTGAACTACTGTCATCGGCGTTGCAGCATTGGCAAGATACTCACCTCTTCAAATATCATTTAAAGACTGTTGAAAGCTTGCTATATCCATTTGAATACTTTTTATCTTATTTCGATAAACTTAACTGTTATTTGAGTTGTGTAAAAGTGTGCTATGTGAGATCCTGCTATAGGAACACTGTGTTTAACATTAAGCTGATATATATCATTCATAATTTTTTGGTTTTGGTTAAGGGTTGTGTATTGACCATCTGATTTTGACTCAAGTTTAATGTGAGTTTTGAGTTGATAGTGATTATTGTTTTTTGATATATTTACTGGAAAAAAGGGGAGATTTTGCATACACAGCTAAACTTATTCTGTGAACACAGTGAATCATTAATAGTCATCTGTTTTGACACCAACAGTTACACCAGTCATAGTGATTTAGAAAAAAATATATCAAAATGTTCAGTGACTATGCAGATTATCAGTCAAAGCAAGAAGGTGCCTCTGCTGCCACACCGGGTTCCCAACTGCCCCCGATGCCCACAGCCAGCCACAACTGTGACACTCCAGCCCAGACACAACCCCACCTTTCAAGCAAGGGCGTAACAACCACCAGTGCTGCAAATCAACAGCAATCAGTGAGGCCAAAGCTTAACAACTACTTCACTAGCCCCACCACCACCCAACAGCTGATCCTCCCTGAAGACCACCACAGCAGTCAGCAGCCCCCATACCCAGGACTAAGTGCACCACTCACTCCACCACTCCCAATACTGTCACCTTACCCTATTCACTACTCCACTCTAGCTCATGCACCCACCTTGCCAGCCTCTAGAGCTCCAATGCAAGCACCCTCACTATGTTTTGACAGCAGCCCAGCTGCCAAACCAATCCACCGAAACAGCAGGCCAGACTACAGCCTGCCCAGTGCATCGCTTCCAGCTGTACAGATATTAGTGGAACCTAATCCCCCGGCCCAAGCCAGTGTGAACCAGCACACACACCCTTTGCCCATTCACAGCCTCTCGTGCCCCACCTCCACGGAAATGCAAACTGTACAGCGGCCGACCATGACTCACCCAGACACCCCTCCTTACCAAAGCCCTGCTGCCGAGCCTAAACCCCAGGTCTACACTGGTCCTGCATATAATCCCCCTGTGCCCCAGGCCCTCATGCCAAGCTTTCAAATGCCACCAATGATGAACATTATGAGCTACCTCTCTTCTACTGGCCAGACCCTTCAAAGTTTGCAGCATGGATCAATCCCCCAGCTGCATATGTCACAGCCTGCTGCCCTCTACCCCCCAGAGGTGACCACCCCACTAGCAGTGCAACATGTAGCCCCTAACCACACAGCCCCTGCCTCAGACCCTCGAGCTGTCATGTACCACAACACACTCCCACAACACCCATCCACCACCCCGCACATGCACCCACGTCCGTATGAGCCCCCAATGAATGCTGCCGTCAGAGCCGCAGCCAACACAACCCTTCCACCAGCTGCATATGGTGGGTTCATGCAAACTCATCAGGTAAAAAATGTCCAAATCTTCACTGGCAATCCAGACAGCAAAATACTTGTAGAAGACTGGGTTCGTGATATGCAGTTACCTTCTGGAGGCAATCGAGCTCCCCACACACCTCCGCTTTTCGACTGTTGTGCGACACCTGAGTGGTGAGGCCAGGAAGCTAGTCCTGAACCTACCCCCCCACGACCAGACTCCAGAGAAGGCGTATGAGGAGCTCAGGGCTGAATACAGCGACACACAAGGCTCACTTGATCCACTAGCCGACTTCTATGAGCGCAGCCAGAGGTCTGGAGAGTCTGCCTGCTGTTATGCTATTGCTCTGGAGGCAACACTGAGAGCGGTAGAGGAAAGTCAGAGAGGGGGCAGGCAATTTCCTGATCGTGATAGTAAACTCACTCGACAGTTTCTAAGAGGGCTTATGGATGAGATGGTGTATGCAAGGATCTCACCAATGAAGCCCAGGCTTTGGAGTTTCCGGGAGCTGCAAGCAGAGCTTAGAAACCTTGCAAAAGAGACTCAGAAGTTCCAGTCACAACACAAGACAAAGAAAGCGCTCACCCAGGTGCAGATCACATCAGAATGTGATACCAATATGAGGTCAGAGAGGTCAAAACACACTTCAGAGTGGACAGAGCTTAAAGATATGGTCAAGAAATTAGCTCTTAGCCAAGAAGAACAGCTGACCAAGTTGGCGCACCTTGAGTTAAGAATTGCTGCACCTACCCCTGCACCAGCCCCTGCACCCCCACTAAGGCCCCAACCATCTCCCAGAACAGTTACTCAGGGCTCCAGTGTTGTTTGCTACCGGTGTGGGAAGCAAGGGCATATAGCCCGAGTATGTCGAGCGGTGCTCCCAGATCCCAGTCTGCCCTGGACTCACCGACCCCAGCCTGCGACCTCCGCAGAGAGCACCACGCCCCACTCAACGCAGCATTTAAACGCCTAGAGCCTGTGGTAACTGGGGCAACCATGGGCAAGCAGCAAGACCCCCCACTGCAGGTGAGCGATACTGATGATGGAGTAGAGGACATTCCTATTGTGGGTCCCAGGAATGAGGTTGAGGTGGAAGTCAATGGATTAAAGTGCAGGGCTCTTATCGATTCCGGCTCTCAGGTAACCAGTATTACTCACGGATACTGGTGCAACCACCCTGACCTCCATGGACAGAAACTACGGCCCTCTAAAATACCCATAGCAGGTGCAGCAGGTCAGGATGTGCCTTACTCTGGTGTCCTGCGTATTAAGTTGAAAGTGCTGGGGAAAGAGTTCCAGAGAGTGCCGGCTTTTGTTGTCCCTGACTCCGAGTATCGCTCCTCCGTCCCACTGCTTGTGGGAACTAATGTCGTCCGTGCCGCCAGGAGGCACCTCCAAGCAACCTATGGAGAGCAATATCTTCAGCGGGTGAAGGAAAGCCATCCAGAGTGGTACACAGCTTTACTGGAAACTGGCGACACTGAATATACAGGGGCAGACGACATGGTGGGCCCTGCTGTGTACACTGGCTGTAAAATACGCATCCCGGGAGGGAAAGAGATGGACTTAATGTGCAAAATCAAAACTGGCCCACAAAGAAAGACATACACAGCGCTAATTGAAGGCCACGCCTCCATTCGGCTTCCTCAGGACCTTATGGTCGCCAAAGTTCTTGCAGATGTGAAGAAAGGCTGTGCTCCTGTCAGAGTGATGAACCTGTCCCAACAAACTGTCACAATCAAACCACACAAACAGCTGGCCAGCGCCTTCCTGGTGGACAGTGTTGTGGATTTTTCAGCCACGGAACAGGGTTGTCATCAAAATGAGGAGAACAAAGAGACATACCGGTGTCTGCACCAAGTTGTGAGCAGTGGTGGGGTGGACATAAGTGAGGCAGCAGTGGAGAATGAGCGCCAGCGCGCCCTCCTAAAAGAGCTTGTGGAGAGGAATATGGGGGTGTTCTCACAGCACTCAATGGACTACGGCCACACAAAAACAGTGCAGCACGAAATCCCCCTGGTCGACTCAAAGCCCTTTCGACTCCCGTACCGCAAGATTCCCCCTTCACAGTGGCAGGATGTGAGGAAGTTGCTGACAGAAATGGAAACAGCAGGGGTTATCAGGCCTAGTAAGAGTCCATATGCTTCGCCAGTAGTGATTGTTACCAAGAAAGATGGATCACTAAGATTATGCATCGATTACCGAAGACTTAACGCCTGCAGCACAAGAGATGCATTTCCACTGCCCAGAATAGAGGAGGCCCTGGAGGCTCTGGGTCAAGCAAAGTATTTCTCAACACTTGATCTCACATCTGGATACTGGCAGGTAGAGGTGGCGGAGCAGGACAAATACAAAACAGCATTCAGTACTCCCATGGGGCTGTTTGAAGCCAACAGAATGCCTTTCGGCCTTCAAAACGCTCCGTCCACCTTCCAGAGACTCATGACCTGCTGTTTTGGCGATCTGAACTTCACCCATCTCCTGATCTACCTTGATGATCTGATCATATTCTCTAAAACCTTTGATGAGCATCTGGAGAGGCTGCAGCTGGTGTTCGATCGACTGAAGGAGCATGGCTTGAAGTTGAAGCCTTCCAAATATCAGCTTGTGAGAAAGGAGGTGCACTACTTGGGTCACCTGGTGTCTGCGGAGGGCATCAGGACAGACCCAGAGAAGATCAGCAGAGTCAAGGACTGGGCGAGGCCCACGAATCGTAAAGAGGTGCTTCAGTTCCTGGGATTCACCGGATATTACAGGCGGTTTGTGTGCAGTTACTCTACCTTGGCCGCGCCCCTGTACCGCCTTACTGCTGGTGACCCTAGAAAGAAATGGAGAGGGGGGAAGAAGAGGTTAGTGCCTGACCCGCCCTTTGTCTGGACTGATGAGTGTGAGGAGGCTTTTCAGTCACTGAGAGAAAGATTGACAACTGCTCCAGTGTTAGGCTATCCAGACTACAGCCTACCCTTTCTGCTCCAGACTGACGCCTCGGGGGAGGGGCTTGGTGCTGTATTAGCCCAAGTTCAGGACGGAGTCGAGAGAGTCATAGCTTATGGTAGCAGAGGCTTGAGCCCAGCAGAGACGAGGTATCCTGCACACAAACTAGAGTTCCTCGCTCTGAAATGGGCAGTGACCGACAAGTTCTATGACCATCTATATGGGCGCAAGTTCTCAGTCCAGACAGACAATAACCCCCTCAAGTATGTCATGTCGTCTGCAAAATTGGATGCTACAGGTCAGCGGTGGGTGTCTCGGCTGTCAGCATTTGATTTTGATGTGCAGTATCGAAGGGGACAGAATAATGCGAACGCTGATGCCCTCTCCCGGCTGTCTAACCAGGAGGTCACCCAAGTCCTGCAAACCTGCCCTCAGCTGGTATCAGCCAAAGTACAAAGGTGTGTAGAGGAACAATCTCCCCAACAACTGGAAAGCTCCGCTTCAGAGGGACCTGAGCATCAAGAACCTCTGTCACACACGCTCGGTGAATCCTATCAAGATGTGGGGATGGACTCTCTACCTGCATTGACAAAACAGGAGATTCGTGCAGGGCAAAAAGAGGATGCTGTAATCGGTCCCGTTTTGCACTTTAAAAGTGTGAACCAAAAACCGAGCCGCAGCGAGAGGATTGGTGGTGGCAGGCAGGTTTGCCTTCTCTTAAAAGAGTGGCGGAGGTTATTAGTAAGGGATGGAATAATGTATCGTCAGGTCCAAGACTGTCAAAGGGGAGTAGTAGAGCAGCTGGTACTACCAGAGAGATTTCACACATCCGTTAAGACTGCACTTCATGATGACTCAGGGCATTTAGGGTTTGAGAGAACGCTGCAGATGATAAGGGAGAGATTTTACTGGCCTAAGATGTTCCAGGAAATCAAGGCTTGGTGTGAGCAGTGTGAAAGGTGCTGCCTCAGAAAGACTCCGACTGCAGGCCTCAGGGCTCCCCTGGTCAGTATTCACAGCAGCGCTCCTATGGAACTTGTGTGTGTAGACTTTCTAACTCTGGAGAAATCAAAGGGAGGCATAGAAAATGTGCTTATTGTCACTGACCACTTCTCCCGGTACGCCCAGGCCTATCCCACTAAAGACCAAAAAGCCTGTACAGTGGCGAAGGTACTGTGGAAGAACTTTTTCTGTCGGTTTGGATTCCCAGCAAAACTACATGCAGACCAGGGGCGTAATTTTGAAAGTGCTGTGGTGAAAGAGCTGTGTAAGTGTACTGGTGTCACTAAGACACACACAACCCCCTATCACCCCCAGGGTAACGGCACCACCAAAAGGTTCAACCGGACTCTCATGGACATGCTGGGGACACTAGAGCCTCACCTGAAACCCCACTGGCATTAGTATGTGGATGCAATGACACATGCGTATAACTGCACCAAACATGACTCTACTGGGTACACACCGTATTACCTAATGTTTGGTAGACATCCACGACTCCCAGTCGACCTGATTTTTGGGCTTTCTACCACCAAAGAGCCATGTGAGTATAGTGAATATGTCCAGACACTGCATGACTGTCTGTCGGAAGCTTATACTCAGGCTAACCAGGCCTCACGACATGCAAAAGAGCAGCAGAAAAGGTACTATGATCAAAAGGCAAAGAGTCAAGGTTTCAGCCCAGGGGACAGAGTCTTGGTCAAAATATGTCATGTGGAGGGACGGCAGAAACTGGGAGACAGATGGGAGTCACGCCCATACATTGTGGTGAAGAAACAACCCAGTATACCTGTGTATGTGGTCCGAACAGAGGATGGTGAAAAAGAGAGAGTGGTTCACCACAACCTTCTTACACAGTGTATGTTTCTTCCGGTGGAGCGGGCTGGTGCAGCAACAAGTGCAGGAGTTGAGTCTGACATGGGGAACTGGGAGGTGGATGGCATGGAGGTAATGGGGGAGGAAGCCGAAAAAGTGAGTCAAGGGGGGGAAGAGGACTTAAATGTCAGTGACACCAACGCACTTGATGGCCCCAGCCTGAGGAGGAACCCACAGAGAACTCGACGTCCCCCAAAGAAACTGTCTTACGAGTCACAGGTGGTGAGATCAAAAGAGGAACAGCAGACGATAGAGAGGGGCTGGACATTGTGGCAGAGGGCCATAGCAGAGAGAGTAGCAAGGCACGTATAATCCACGGAAAAAAAACAAACAAGTTTTATTAATGGTTTATTTACTTTGATTGCATTTACACATCTACATTTCATATGCAACTCATGGTATTAATACGTCACTTTCAGTGTGATCTGTTTTAATGTTTATGCTCATAAGTTTTATTTGTTTTGTTTTGTTTGGTCTGATGGCTGGGACGCCATCAATTAAAGAAGGGGTAGATGTAAGGTAGTAATGTAAATCCGCCACAGAGTGGCACTGTTACGCTGTATGTTCCCCTGGGAATGCCGCAAATGGCGATGTTTGTCCCTCTTGCAACACCGTACCCCTAGTTCTTGTCCCGGGCAAAAGGCTACGTTGATCAAATGTTTTTTGTTTGTCTGCCGGAAGGTGAGCAGTGTTACTGGCGGTCTGCATTATCATAAAAATATTGATTTATATCGCACATATTGTCTAACTGTTTATTCTGTGGTGTTAATAGACAAGTTTGCTTATAACCTAGTTAAAGTTTGATGTCGAACATTGTATTTGGCAAGAGAAATGTGACAAAAAGTGTTGGCTAGCCTGTTAAGCATTAGCATAGCATATAACGCAGGATGCAGTATTATTTGAGCAGATTATCCATGGTTTTTTGTTTAATTTTATGGGTACTAAGTGCCTTATTTAATTTATAATGGATGACATTTGCTTTGGTTTTGCCGTAAGGTAGCATTTTGATATGAGATGTGTTTATTTGCACATTTGCACTTTTTATTTTAATTTTATTTTGAAAGAAAAAATGTTTTTTGTTTGTCTGCCGGAAGCTGTGAGTATGATGAGGCCAGCGGCCAGCTGATTGATGAGAGGTGAAGTGTAAGCGAGTGCCAGTAAAGTGTCCAGGTCTCAGCCACGATCCCAAGCCTCCGCCTCCTTCCTTTTCCACGCAAACATCATACTACAACAAACACAACGCAGAGTCCCAGGGCGTGTAGGGAGACGACGGCCGAACGCAAAGTGCGGGTTACATATACAAAGTCAGACATCCCAGTAATAGGCTGTTTATCAGCTACAGTGCAGCGGGAGATACTACAGTTCCAGCTACACTATACATTGTGAAAAAGACAGGTACCGCTGTCTTGGGGATGGACTTATTCAGGGCACTGAGACTTTCTATAGTAAATAATACTGTGCTCTCAACTGCGGCTCCAGTGACAGAGGTTAAAACTGGATCAGTGAAACTGGGCTTAGCCAAGGGTTTTGTCCACCATGTTAGAGTGAAGGAGGGCAATGAAGCAGTACAGCCCGTCCAACAGAAGCTGAGGAGACTTCCCCTCTCCGTGAGACAAGCTGTCTCCACAGAACTTGAGAGACTGTTAGAAATGGACGTGATAGAGAGGATTGATGCATCTCCATGGGTTTCACCCATAGTGCTCACGCGACGGAAGAACGGTGCGGTGAGACTGTGCGTGGACTTACGTGAGCCTAACAATGCTATAGTGATGGACAGTTACCCACTTCCACACATGGATGACTTGTTCTCCGAGATGAAAGGGGCTACTGTATATTCTTCCATAGATCTCGCAAACGCATATCATCAAGTCCTTTTAGCGCCAGAAAGCCGGGACTTAACCGCATTCATAACGCACGACGGACTTTTCAGGTTCAAACGGGTCCCATACGGGCTGTGCTGGTGTAACAGAGTTGAAAATGACCTCACTCAGATAAAGTGAATTCTCCCAAAATGTGTATTTTAACATGTTATTGTAATCCAATGCTTTTTGGTGGTTTGTGTAAACCCCAGATGTTGTACCGCATTCACTAAGGTTAAATATGAGGCTGCGCGACTGTTTGTCTATTTACTTTCGCTTTGACACATTTGGGGCCTTTGCGCTACCCGTACCTGAGAGCTAGACCCTCTCCGCTGGAGACTTGTATGCAGTCGCGTTGCAGCAAAAATCTTATGGATTGCTGTTTTATTTGGGAATGCAGGCAATAAAAGCCACTGTTAGGAACCCCTGGTCTGAATCTCTATCACGAACACCTGCACAAGTGAGGGTCGTTACACTGGTGCCGTGACTTCTTCTTGATCAATTGGATCAGCTCCGCAAGCAGATCGCCGAGGGGGCTGCGCTGCGCTGTCTTCCTAGAATGTGCAGCGTGATTTTTCTGGTGATTCCGTATGTGACCGCTGGGGGACACTCTAACACTGCATTTAAGATAGATCCATGGTAGTTTTGATACGAGGAAGTGTAACTACACTGTACATTGTCTAGCCATTTCTCTTTAATTTCAGCGTACTATATTGCTATATTTAGAAATATTTTTCTCACATCACACTACAGTTTAGTGTTCAGTATTTTTCAGGTGGTGTGACAGCAATTTTCTGCATTTTTCATTTCTAGTTTTATTCTTACTTCTTTTTCTAATTTTATGTTTCTAAAGGTATCATGGCTGAGGAAAATAACAGTCAGGTCAATGGGTTTAAAGGCTTCTCCGTGAATAGGGGCAGGGGTGCTCATTTTAATGGTCTGAATGCTAACACATTGTCTAGTGGGTATGGAAGTGAGAGTACAGGTGGTCTTCAAGAACATGTTAGTGATGTTTGGGACAGGGGGCATAGTGTGAGCCCGGGCTGGTCTCCTAGTGAACAGTTTTTGAGGGTGGATGCACAGACTTCTACTCCGGTGAATGATAGCATTGCCTTGCAACGCCTGACTGATATGGTAGGCCAACTGGGAGAGCAAATAGGTAACTCCATTGCAGCTAGACTTTTCTCTTCTGGACTTACTGATCGTACTAATACACATGATACACCTTTGACTGACAAACCAGCGACTGTTCTGACTTCAGGCCCTACACAACAAAACACAATGCCAGTAGTAGTTCATGTCAAGACTGAACGTGAACCTGTGACTTTTAGGGGAAATAGTTCTGACAAGTACTCTGTTCAGGAATGGATAGCCATGACAAAAGCTCACCTTAGGAAGCAGTCTTACACAACAGCTGAACAGGCAGATGAGATACAAGGAAGGCTTTTAGGAAAGGCAAGAGACGTGGTCAAAGTAGCTCTGAGGAGTGATGACACACTTGATGTGAAGCAGAACCCAGATCTCATGTATGACATTCTAAAGCAATATTTCAGTCAGTCTTCATCATCACTTCCGTTGCAAGATTTTTACACCACACTGTCCAATCCAAAAGAAAATCCAGTCGACTACTGGATCAGACTAAACAAAGCAGCAGACACAGCTGATGAGGGACTGCACCGTCAGGGTAGGAGAATGGAGAACATAAGTGGAGAGGTGGCACAAATATTCGCGAAGCACTGCCCTGATCCGCAGCTTTCCTCAATTTTGAAATGCAAGCCTGTCAGTGAGCAGACCTCTAAAGACATCCAGCTCAGGATAGATGATTATCAAAGGGAATGGGGTGCGTCTGCAACATCTTACAGTGTCCCACAGCTGAAAAGTCACCCTGCAGCTGTGTTCGACAATGATTCAAACACCTGCGCTCACTCTGATTCTCATCGGCTGGACCCCCAGTCAACTTGTCCACCATGTCCTCATGCCATGTCTTTGTTTCAGACTCCCAGCTCAGCTCAGACTCTGCATGTGTCCAGCAGAACGTCCAGCGACCACAGCGCATCCCGCCGCCACAGCATGTCCAGCCGCCACTGCATGTCCAGCGACCACAGCACGTCCCGCCGCCACAGAATGCTCAGCAGCCTGATGATGGTGTTATGCTCGCGCACCAGAACCTGACCCGTATGGCGAAACCCAAGACAGACAGACACGAGATGACTTCTAAGTCTACAAAGGGGGGTTTTATTGTGGGAGGGAAATGTATGGTGAAAAAAGGCGTTCTGTTAGTGGGATGTGTGAATAAACTATGTGTGGTGTCCCGTGGTTTGCGTGTATAACTATGTGTGAGTGTTTTTAGCCAATGTGTGGTGCGGTATGTAAATGACCAGGAGGTGTTGAAGAAATGTGCGTGCACCTGGCGAGAAAGTCCAGTCCGTAATCCAAGAGGGGTTGTCCGAGAAAGTCCAGGTCCGAGATCCGGGAAGTCGAGTCCGAAAGGAGGGGTCCAGGTAGAGGGACAAGGGGGGAGATCGCAGGAGAGGTCCGGGGAGAAACGTGAAGGTCGCTGGGGATTAGGGAGACGCGGGGAGCCGTGGAAATCGCGGAGGGAGAGTCTTGGGAGGAAACAGAGACACGAAGATATAACACTGGGGAATAAACAGAAAGCAAGGAACGCTGGAGGGCTTATCAGAACTTCACCGCAGGGTTCAGTACGTCGAAGCACTGAGAGACGTTCTGGGAGGCTTTTTGTAGAAGGCTGCCTGATTGCCACAGGTGTGCCTGATGGATGATGGCAAACACCTGGTGCAGTGCAGCGCTCGTCTCAGAGCGCGAGCCGAGCGCTCGGATGTTTCCGGCACGTCCGAGCTGGGGGAGTGGCTTGAACGTGCCGGGGAGGCAGCTCGGGGCGGTGTAACCACAACAGATGGAGTCCTTGGCCTCATGATGAGCATGCTTGAGAGTGTCTTGGCCAGGGTGGAGCCGCGCAATCCTGAGGGTAGTCAGAAACGCCCCAGCCCTTTCAGCTCACCGCCATGTAGAGTTTGTGGAGATGTTAATCACTCCACCTTGCTTCACTGCAAATCTGACCATCTCTGTTTTAAGTGTCTGGCCCCTGGTCACTCAAGGCAGCACTGTCCAAACAATGCCCCGCCCAACTCAGCCCGGCTTCGGGAAACTAGCTGACCTTTATTCAGAGGGAGGCAATACAGGTCATAAAGAATCCTCCCACTCGCTAGACACAGATATTTTTGATTCAACTTTTAATTTTGTCAATTTTTCTCAATTTCAGTCAACAAACATTGTGTATCAAAACACTCAGACTGTGGGTGGCAGTGACAGCTTATTTTACGTACCAGTGAAGGTGGGCGGCAAAGTGACTCTTGGGGCTATGCTAGATAGTGGATCAATGGCATGTACAGTCAGTGATACTGCTATGCGTAACCTGCTCTCTGTTGGAGCAGTGTGTGAAGCAGAGAGATTCTCCACCGATGTGACTCTCATTGGTGTCGGTGGTCGACGAGTGCACCCGAAGTCAGCCTTTTACATTAACATGGAAGTTAATGACTGCAAAAAGATTGTGCCGACGATTGTAGTTGGACAACATGATGACCTAATTATCGGAACCAATGTGATCAAACACATACTGTGTGAGTCAAAGAAGTGTAGTACGTACTGGACAGCAGTTTCTGCACCGTCCTCTACCGACCCTGAACCGAACATTTTCTCTCCATGCTAGCTGGCTTGCATAGATGGGGCGCTGGTGAAATGCCTGACAAGATAGGCACAGTACGTTGCAACTCGGCCACTTGCCTTCAACCCGGCTGTGAATACCTTCTGTGGGGAAAGCTGCCAAAACTCACACATGTGTCTCCTGGTAGTGCGGTGATGACAGAGCCTACGTCAGCACGGTCTGCACCCAAAGGACTGATGGTCGCCAGAGTTGTCACACCCCTGTGGGCAGATGGATGGGTTCCCTTGAAAGTGATGAATATCTCTGAAAAGCCTTTGTTTTTGAGGCGTAATGCTAAGCTTGCTGACCTGGTACCCTGTGTCGCTTTGGAAGATTTAGACCTAGTCAGTGGTCATCAGAGCGCTTCCACCGTGCCTGCTACTCCTGTCTGTCCTGATGCAAGATGTGCTGGGGAGAATCTAGAGTCCATTGGCCTGAGTGAGCTGGACATCAGCCTGTGTGATGCGTCATCGGACTGTAAAGACAAGTTGTCCAAACTTATTGTTCACTACCAGGATGTCTTCTCACGCAACCACCTTGACTGCGGCAAAGCAGAAGAGTTTGTCCACAGAATCCATTTGATTGACCAAAAGCCATTCAGACTTCCTTTCAGACGTGTGCCACCGAGCCAGTATCAAAAACTATGTCAGGTCTTAAGTGAAATGGAAGAAAAAGAGATCATTCGAAAGTCAACAAGCGAGTATGCCTCACCATTAGTCCTTATCTGGAAGAAGAATGGTGATTTGTGTGTGTGTACTGACTTCAGGTGGCTGAACAAGAGGACTTTGAAGGACGCTCACCCTCTGCCACATCAGGCCGATTGCTTGGCAGCACTTGGTGGCAATTCACTGTTCAGCACAATGGACTTGACTTCAGGATTTTATAACATGCCCTTACATGAGGATGACAGGAAGTATTCAGCGTTCACTACACCTATGGGGCTTTACGAATACAACAGGCTGCCACAGGGGCTCTGTAACAGTCCAGGGAGTTTCATGAGAATGATGACTTCCATTTTTGGTGATCAAAATTATCTAAGTCTGTTATGCTATTTAGATGATATTTTGATTTTTGCTCCTGATGAAAGTTCTGCTCTTGCACGTCTTGAAATGGTGTTCAAAAGACTCCGTGCCCACAACTTGAAATTGGCACCTAAGAAATGCTACTTTTTGAGGAAGTCTGTCAAATTCCTTGGCCATAGTGTTGACGAGCATGGAGTTTCGACTGACCCAGGCAAAGTTGAGAGCATAAGCAGTATGACTGTGACTGACTTGATGGAAGCGGATGGAGTGACACCATCTGAGAAACGTGTGCGATCTTTTCTTGGCATACTAAATTTTTATCAGCACTTCATCCCAGGATACTCAGCCCTTGCGAAGCCCCTGTTCTCACTGCTGGCTGGTCAGAAACAGAAGAAAGGCCGAAAACCTAGGTGTGCTGTAGTGAGCCGCAAACTAAAATCAACCGACTGGACTACTGACCATGATAGGGCATTTGCTGAACTCAAACAGGCCCTCATAGATTCCGTTGTTTTGGCCCACCCAGACTTTAGTCAACCATTTTTGCTGTCTACGGACGCCTTGTTGGATGGCCTTGGGGCCGTTTTATCTCAAGTGCGTGAAGGTGACTCAGTGGCTAGACCAATTGCATTTGCTAGCAAGTCCTTAACTCGGTCACAGAAGAACTATCCAGCCCATCGATTAGAGTTTCTTGCACTGAAGTGGTCAGTTTGTGACAAGTTTAGCCACTGGTTGAAAGGCCACGACTTTACTGTGTGGACTGACAATAATCCATTGACTCATATTATGACTAAACCTAAACTTGACTGTTGTGAGCAGCGATGGGTGTCAAAATTAGCCAGTTACAATTTTGACATCAAATATGTGCCAGGCCCAAGAAATATTGTTGCTGACGCTCTCAGCCGTGTCCCTTTTTGCGAAAGTGCCGGTCGCAGACTGGTGAGTGAACCACTTCATGACCTCACCAGAGAAGCTGCTGTTTTGTCTGACACAGCTATTCAACAGACCTTCAGAGAGTCAACCAACCAGTCTGTAATGGCAGAGAAGCAAACACGTCTTGTAGCCACAAATACCCAGTCCCTTCCTATGTCAGCTCAGTCTTTATCCACACAGGAAGTCTCTGCTGTTATCCAGTCACACACTGAATGGGCCTCTGGAGCAAGGACGCATGCGACAGCCCTTGTGTGTCACCTACCCCAGCTCATTCCTGACGGTTTGCCCAGCCTGCCTGCCTTTACTGCTGGAGATCTCCGTGATGCACAATCTAGAGATAGTACGTTGTCTCGCATTCGTTTTTTTTGTTGAGAGGTCTCGGAGACCATCCAGACGGGAAAGAGCACAGGAGTCGAGTCAAGTCTTGAGGCTGCTGAAACACTGGGAAAAGTTTGTTCTGAGTGATGACGTCTTGTACAGAGTGTCACGTGATCAAATTTCGAAGACAAGACGCCATCAGTTTGTTGTTCCTGATTGTCTGAAGACTAAAGTCTTGAAAGGAGTGCATGACAGTGCAGGTCATCAAGGTCAGTCAAGAACCCTGAGCATTGCCAGACAGAGATTTTTTTGGCTGCACATGGACAGAGATGTGAGAGAATACGTTCGTCATTGTCAGCGTTGTATAGTGAGCAAAATGGCCGAGCCTGTAGAAAGAGCTCCTCTTGAAAGTATTGTCACTTCCAGACCACTGCAACTTGTATGCATTGATTTCTGGTCAGCTGAAGATTCGCACAACAAATCTGTGGATGTTTTAGTAATGACCGACCATTTTACCAGACTGGCTCAGGCCTTTGCCTGCAGGGATCAATCAGCCAAACAAGTAGCGAAAGTCCTCTGGGAGAAGTATTTCTGCGTCTATGGATTCCCTGAGAGGATCCACAGTGACCAGGGTCCAAGCTTTGAAAGCGAGTTGATCGCTGAACTTCTACAGTTATCTGGTGTGCGAAAGTCCCATACTACTCCATACCACCCGATGGGAAATGGCAGCGTCGAACGTTTTAATCGAACGCTGGGCAATATGATCAGAGCTCTTCCCTCAGAATCAAAGCAAGACTGGCCCAGACGTTTACAAACTCTCACATTCATGTACAATTGCACTGCCCATGAGACAACAGGATATGCACCATTTTACCTGATGTTTGGAAGGGTGCCCCGACTTCCAGTAGATATCCTGTTTGGAAACATCTTGACTGACCCTGATGTGACCGACTTTGGCAGGTATGTCACGAAGCTGTCTGAGGACCTTAAGGAAGCCATGCTAATTGCTCAAGAGCATGTGACAAAGGAACAGAACAGACAGGCAAGACTGTATAACAGGAAAGCGAAAGGACCGACAATTGAAATTGGAGACCGAGTGCTTGTGGCTAATAAGAAAGAGAGAGGAAAGAGAAAAGTTGCTGACCGATGGGAGTCTATTGTTTACACTGTGACTGAGCTGAATCCCCAAACGCACACATATAAGATACAGGACACTGTCACAGGGCGTGAGCGGATTGCCCATTGTAATCTACTTATGCTGGTGAATTTTCTTCCTATTCAAGATGTGCCACAGTCTTCTCAGTCTGGTCTCTCAATGTCCTCTGTCCAGTCCTCCGTCTCTGTCCATTCCATGGCCTCAGGTCAAGCTACGTCAGAGCACACTCAGACTCAAGTGTCCGTTCAGCAGGATGAGACTCAATGTGGAGTTGATGATGTGCACAGTCTTGTGAGCATCCCTGAACCTGAAAATTACTCAGATATCCTGCCTGCATCTGAGGAGAGAACCAGAGAATGGGTCAGTCACCTGAACAACACCCCAAGTCAACTGTCTCCTGAAGGAGGTGCTAGGGAGCCTTCTACTGACTTTACTAACGACGTGTTGACTGACAAGGTCCCAGACTCACACTCTGAACTCTCTCACGCCTCACTCACTGATGACACTGTTGATAGGGATGACACCTCGACTGTTAGTGGCCATCACACAGTTTTGTCTACAGTTACTTCTGACTCTGTAAGTGACGCTGCACATACTGTTGCACCCACTGAACTGCCTGAGTCTGCACCACACCGCACTACACGTCTGGGTCGTGTCGTTCGACCAGTTAACAGGCTCCTTTACACGATAGCTGGACGAGATGTCACTAGACGACTGCAGCAGAATGTTCAGACTGTATGCAGCGCTGTAGTTCAAGCTCTTAGGGCATAAGTCTCTTTGTTTTTTTTGTTTGTTTTTTTTTTGCAGATCTTTCTAATGTCCTTAGAAGTGCGGTACTAGGTGAACACTTATACCTACTTCTATGTGTATTGACAGTTTTTAGGCAAGTGTAGAATGTGTAAGGCATTCTATAACCGGTGGTTGGTTGGAGAGTTTTTGACGTCGCTCTCTGTCCACCACATCCTTAAAGGATACTTCCAGAGTCGGTCTTCTTGTGTGTAGTCCCATGACACCAGATGAATCATAGCTATAGTTTGCGAACATGTGTATAATGTTGTCCAGAATTCAGTGGGGGTGGGTGTAACAGAGTTGAAAATGACCTCACTCAGATAAAGTGAATTCTCCCAAAATTTGTATTTTAACATGTTATTGTAATCCAATGCTTTTTGATGGTTTGTGTAAACCCCAGCTGTTGTACTGCCTTCACTAAGGTTAAATATGAGGCTGTGCGACTGTGTGTCTATTTACTTTCGCTTTGACACATTTTGGGCATTTGCGCTACCCGTACCTGAGAGCTAGACCCTCTCCGCTGGAGACTTGTATGCAGTCGCGTTGCAGCAGAAACCTCATGGATTGTTGTTTTATTTGTGAATGCAGGCAATAAAAGCCACTTCTAGGAACCCCTGGTCTGAATCTCTATCACGAACACCTGCACAAGTGAGGGTCGTTACACTCCGCCCCAAGTGCGTTCTCCAAGATGATGTCGCTCATACTTAAAGGCCTCAAGGGGGTCCAGTACTACTTGGACGATGTCATACGCAGTCGGGTTGCTGCCAAACAGGAGGCATCGAAAACCTACAGTGACAAGAAAAGGGGAGCACATGTGCCTAAGATCAAAGAGGGAAGCTTAGTCAGAGTGAGGAACCCTTTCCATGTGTAGCCCGTGGAATTAGATACCACACAGGACACAATTACTTCCGGGGTTCTTGTAGCTTTAATTTTATTGCTTGAACCTTCGAATGCAGATCGTTTTACAGAGTGCATACATTCCTGTGTCTTTCGAGCAAACAGCTCATAAATGTTCACAGATGTGGCAAGTTTAACAGAAAAGATTTTAAAAAAAGGGAAATAATAAATACAAAATACGGTGCAAAATACGGCAGTGGACTATGTACGTTAAACAGGGTTTAACAAAGACATGTGGAACTTCCTGAAGATCGCGCAACTTCTCACTCTGTCAGTTACCTTTAAACAGAATTAAAATGCATATAAAACCTTTACATCCCAAATACAATGGCATGGTGTGGCTTTATTCACGCCAACATTACCTTGTCATGCCTGCAATGGCGAACAGCGGTCGACGGCTCGCGCCCAAAATCACCGAACATCAACTCCAGTAGCGTCTAAATCAAACCATCTTGTCAAATTACCGACATACAATATTGTTTGGAATAATGTTACAGGTATATTTCACAAGATATTTACCCTTACTTACTACGGAGTCAGAGCACTGTCACACCGCAATCTTCAGGCGCTCCACACAAGAAAAAAAAGAAAGAATACCCAAGATGCACTTGGATAACTTGCACGGAGTTACAATAAAAGTCCGCCACTGCTACTTACTGGTCAAAACATGCAATGACAACCAAAACTATAACAATACACTCACAATCTGCCTCACAATTTAAATACATCAAATGACATTTTACATGGCTTGACAGTGTAACAATTACATATATTAACAGTTAAACTATACTAAATTTAAGTGGAAAATCATTTAACATATTTAACAGATTTACCACCCGGCTACATACTCCCCTGCAAATATAGTCAACGTCCTCGGTGACTACGAAACATGAACTGACTCAAATACTCCCTGCAAGGCCTTTTCAAAGAGAGCAGCACCCAGGCTTGTCAAAACCTTAGAGATCATGTCTGTGCTGACTGAGACTGCATTACAGGCTGACTTTGGCAGATGAAATGGGTTTGAATGAGATCCAGCCATTTCCCGCTTGCTTTTCCTAATGGCAGGTTTAGGTGCATAGGTTCTACGTCCTGCTCCACCAGCATCCTCTGTTAGTGCGGGCCTGTCCCTGTTTTCAATAATGGGCAAGTCACTCTCGCTAACGTTTGGATGCACATCATTAACACATTCTGTTTCTGTGCCACAATTTCTCATATCTGAATAACCTTCCTCAGGTCCTTCACCGTCACTCTCATCTGTGGGTGCTGTCACAGGTAAACTAACACTTTCTGCTGCAAGAGGCAGGTTAGGTACTTGCACAAGCCGGCGAGGGATGACTTCCTCAACAATAACAAAATCAGCCTCAGGTGACTCAGGCTCATCCTCAGCTACAGGCTGTGTAGTGGTCTGTAACCTAGTTCTAGTTCTTGGTTTGGGAACTGGTTTCGCACAAGGTCGCAACTCTGACCTATGAACTCTTTTAATGGGACCTCCCTCAAAAGGTTCAACAGTGTGCGTGGTACCCTGGATGTCAACTACCTTGTAGACTATTGAGGTCCATGTGTCCTGAATCTTATGTCTACCTGGGGGTCTGTGACGTAGGAAAACCAACTGACCAAAGTCCACAGGAGGACAATACACCTTCTCATTTTGCAGTGAGATCCTCTCAGCTGCCTTCTGCTCTGAGTACTCTCTGGCTCTCTCATGTGCCTGTCGGAGTCTCTCCTGATGAACAGACAACCAATCCTGTTTCCTGTCTGACACACACTCACGCCCTAATAAAGCATCTACTGGGAGATGTGGCTGTACCCCGAAAAGCAAATAATAAGGCGAGTACCCTGTGGTGGAATGAGGAGTGACATTATAGGCATATACTACTTCAGACAGATGCTCTGGCCAACGCTTTTTTTTCTCTGGTGGGAGTGTCCTTAACAAGTCATGGAGTGTGCGATTGTATCTTTCACACTGACCGTTTCCCTGTGGCCTGTAGGGAGTTGTCCGTGTCTTTTTAACCCCATAGAGTTTGCACAGCTCTGCTATAATTTCACTCTCGAAATTTCGACCTTGGTCTGAGTGCAGTCTCTCTGGGACCCCATATTTCATGAACCACTCCCTGAGCAAAACTTTAGCTGTAGTGTCAGCCTTCTGGTCTTTGGTAGCATACGCTTGTGTGAACTTTGTAAACACATCGGTCACAACAAGGACATTTTCACGGCCATCTGAAGCTGCCTCCAACACTGTAAAATCAACAGCCACCACTTCTAGAGGTCGGGAGGCCAGGAATGCCTGAACTGGAGCATGGATTTTTGGCTGAGGCATCTTGGTCAAAATGCACCGCTCGCAGTTTTTAACCCAGCTTTCCACATCCTCGCATAGCCCTACCCAAAAACACCTCCCTCTTAGCAAGTTTACAGTGCGCTCTATGCCCTGATGTCCCATGTTGTTATGTACATTTTCTAGAACTTGGTCCCTCAAACAACTAGGCACGAGTAACTGCTACACTTCTCCATGATGTGGGTCTGTGATAACCCTGTACAACAACCCTTCTCGTTGTTGTATGCATCTCCATTGTTGCAACAATCTTTTCACTTGACTAGACAGGGCTGCTCTCTCTCTGGACATGGCCTCCTCCCCCGATCCCAAAATGCCCTAAACTCTTTTAGGGTGGGGTCACCGGCCTGAAAACCTACCAGCTCCTCTCTGGTATAACCTGGCAGTGTGGGGGTGTTGCCCTGTTTAGTACTTGTCTCACCAGACCTCGACTCCCCAGCACAGATCTGTCTCACTTTGTAACACTCCAGACCTCTAGAGACAAGACCAGGATCCAGAACTGTTCCTCGCTCAATCAGGTTACACACAGTGATACAGTCGTCAAAATCCGAGTCAGGGTCTGTTTCAGGCTCCCCTGCAAACTCCTGCCTAGAGAGAGCATCTGCGGCGGCATTACTGCAACCAGGACGGTACTTAACCTCGAAATCAAAAACAGACAGTTGCGCTACCCACCTCTGCTCTATAGCACCTAACTTGGCTGTCTTGAGGTGGCAGAGGGGATTGTTATCAGTCAGGACAACAAACTTTGAACCAAGCAAGTAACCCCTGAATTTTTCAGCAACTGCCCATTTTAAGGCAAGCAACTCCAACTTCATGCTACTATAATTTCGGTCATTCTTCTCAGCCTGGCGTAGTCTGCGGCTAGCATATGCTAGGACACGTCTGGTGTCACCTTGCTGCTGACACAATACAGCGCCTAATCCATGCTGACTAGCATCTGTCTCAACTACAAATGGTTGTGTGAAATCGGCAAAACCCAAAATGGGAGCAGAGGTAAGTTTTTCCTTTAACTGCTCAAAGGAAGAGTCACACTCTGGTGTCCACATATTACAAAACTGGTGACCTACTTTCCCTGTTTTTTTCACACCTGAACATTTGTTGACTAGGTCATGCAGTGGCCCGGCAATCTGTGAGAAGCCTCGAATGAATCTCCTGTAGTAACTACAGAAACCCAAGAACGACTGCAGCTCTTTGGCAGTGGTTGGGACCTTCCAGTTCTTAACAGCAGAGACCTTGGAGGGGTCAGTTCCTATACCTTCTGCTGACACCTGATGACCCAAAAACTTTACTGACTGTTGTAGAAACGCACACTTCTGCAACTTCACCTTAAGGCCCGTCTCTGCCAGTCTCTTAAACACAGTCTCAAGTCTGTCCAAATGCTGCTCAAATGTCTCTGAAAAAACCAAGATGTCATCTAGGTAGACCAGGAGTATCTGAAAAATGAGATCATTCATAGTAACTTGCATAAGTCTCTGAAATGTAGCTGGACCGTTACAAACACCAAAAGGCATTCTCACGTACTCATACAGACCAAACGGTGTAGTAAATGCAGTCTTAGTCCGATCTCTCTCATGCATAGCTACCTGGTGGTATCCGCTCGCCAGATCTATGGTCGAAAAGAACTTTGCCCCTCTCAGCGCATCAAAACTCTCATCAATTCTCGGGAGCGGGAATGCATCACGTCTTGTCTTTGAGTTGAGTTTCCTGTAATCGACACATAGCCTCAGACTACCATCTGCCTTTCTCACTAGTACTATGGGCGAAGCATAAGCACTAGAGCTTTCTTGAATGACCCCTTTTTTAAGCAGCTTGCCAATATGTTCCCTGACTTCACTGTACTGTGTGGGTGGGATTCGTCTGTATGGCTGTGTTACAGGTATGTCATCTGTCAGATGGATCTCATGTTGTACTTTGTCAGTGTGGCCTAGATCTTCATCTTCTGTTGCAAACACAAAAGAGTATTTCTCCAGTAACAAAGTCAGCTGTGCTTGCTGTTCTGGGCTACCACAAAAATTGAGCTTGCCGAGAATTTCCTGCACATCTGTCGGTGTTTCGGGGTGTTCACTGATACTCACTTGTTCAGTGTCTGCTGAGATTCTCTGGAACTGTACCTCACAAAGCTCATCACTTTTCACACAGTGTACCTGAGTCAAAACCCCTAGCCTAGTCCGTGGCCCTAGCCAGATATCTTCATCAGACATGTTCATGACTCGGACTGGAAAAATGTGATTGCCCGATGAAACCAAAGTAGGCACAACAACCAAACCTCCAGGAACGGGGACACCCACAAACTCCAGCAACAAAAAAGAACCATCCTCACTCACGGTCCTGAGTCCCCTAGCCATAACTGTAGCAGCAGATGAAGCAGGTATATGGACTACATCCTTACCAGCTACCCTAGCGAAAGAGAGTCTGTCTGTTGCACGTACTGCATGAAGATGATTAAAAGCCTCTCTCCAGTTTGAGTCAAACCTCTCCTGCAGTGTGGTGTCAAACTCAGTGTGTACTAGCTCTCTGCATTTTTTGACAATGTTCATCCCTATTAGACCTGGAACAGAGGAAGAGTGTTCAGAATCTTTAACTATCAGAAAACCTCGCTCTGGGATAGTCAGACCCATGGCTTCTACATCAAGCTCCACATAGCCCATATAGGGTATGTCTAATCCATTAGCTGCAGTGATCTTTAACCACTCAAATGCCGGGTGAATGTCTTCACCTTTCACTGACAGGTGTTCCCTGAAAAAACTCTCAGAAATTGTACTGACCTGGCTACCAGTGTCAAGTAAGCAGGACACTGTAACACCTCGTAGTTTCACCTCAACAGTTTTACATTCTCCGACTGCACGCTCTAAGATCCTGCTTCTGTCTGGAGTCTCTTTTGGTGAGCCAGCTTCCTCCCCTCGAGTTGTGTGGCTCATGACAACTGAGGGTGCGAGTTTTCCTGCACTACATAAGAACTAGGTGTTGCGTCCCCTTGACCCCCTCTGGCCTGTGAGCATTTTCTTGCAATGTGACCTATGCCTCTACACTTGAAACAGATAGGCTGACCATCTGGTGTGAACTTTGGCTGGGGTCTAGGTCGTGGCTTGGGCTCTAGGAATGTCTGTTGAGTGCTGCGCTTACTCAGTTCACCTACAGCAAAGGCTAGATCAGCGAGTGTTTTGCCTAACTCTGCTAGCTGTTTTTCTTGATGGGCTACTGCTCTCCGAACATCATTTAATGCAATACCTTGGTCATTGTTTGTTTTAATAATAGAGCACTGGGTTTCCGGAACCTCTGATGTAACTTGGTTGCTCTTTATGACCCTGGGACGATGAGACCTGCTGTCCTCCATCTCCCACAGGAGGGCCTCGTTCCTCACATCTAGAAGACTGCTGTCTGGTTTGTCCCTAACCATTTTCCTGAGTTCACGCCTGAGTGCTGCTTCTCTTAAACCCTCAATAAACCGGTCTCTGAGCACAGTTTTCTCATTAGGTATTACATCTGTGGACTGTTTCACTACAGAGCTCAAAATCTGGGATAGTGCATGGGAGTAGTCACGGAGGTCTTCTCCATCAGTTTGGTTACGGTTGTAAAAGGTCTGCAAAAGCTGTGTGGAACTGCGCTTTTCCCCAAATGCATTGCTCAGGTAAGAGTATAAATCACGGGGCCCCACTGACTGACCCCTCATGCATAGTCGCACCTCTTCCAATGCAGGGCCATGCAATAGAGATAGTATATAGTCACATTGTTCTTCTGTTGTTTGCTCTCTGTATCTTAAAACCCTTTCAACCTCTTCAATAAACTCTTCGACAGATCTCCTGTCTGTACCACACTCCCCACTAAATGCTTGGATCTGGCGTTCCCTTGGAACGTAGATGTATGAACGTGTGGGTGCACTGTTATCACTTGCTCTCTGAGCCCTTGCTTCACCATTTAACCTGGTGAGCTCATCTCGCAGTCTGGCAAGCTCTTGCATGGTGGTCTGCATTTCTTTTGTAGCACCTTCACCTATACCCATTATGCCACCTGAGGTGTGGCCATTATCATTAAGTGAACTCCCTTCATCACCAGAATCACTAGACATAATGATATATTAATCTTTACTCAGTCCAGTATAAATGAGGATATTTAGTTCAAAACCTGGTTCAAGGATACTACAAGGACAGTCTTTAACTTGGAGCCTTGCTGGATCTTGGTCTTTGTAGCTGAAGTTAGCGCTGGAGTCCTCTGCGCTGGTACGGCTGAGTCGTGTGAAACAGGAAGCACCAGAACCTCTTAGATGCCCTCACGTCGTCTCTCGCTGGTCACCACCTCCACAGCAGGATGGCTTCAGACTCAACACCAACGGACGTCACCAGCAATCTTCACCACTGCCGTATTTTTAAGTAAAAATAAGCCACTCTGTTGCCAATTTTAAAAAAAAATGTTTTAGCTACACCCCACTCCTGGTACCAAAATTATGTAGCCCGTGGAATTAGATACCACACAGGACACAATTACTTCCGGGGTTCTTGTAGCTTTAATTTTATTGCTTGAACCTTCGAATGCAGATCGTTTTACAGAGTGCATACATTCCTGTGTCTTTCGAGCAAACAGCTCATAAATGTTCACAGATGTGGCAAGTTTAACAGAAAAGATTTTAAAAAAAGGGAAATAATAAATACAAAATACGGTGCAAAATACGGCAGTGGACTATGTACGTTAAACAGGGTTTAACAAAGACATGTGGAACTTCCTGAAGATCGCGCAACTTCTCACTCTGTCAGTTACCTTTAAACAGAATTAAAATGCATATAAAACCTTTACATCCCAAATACAATGGCATGGTGTGGCTTTATTCACGC
This sequence comes from Lampris incognitus, assembly GCF_029633865.1. NCBI lineage: Eukaryota > Metazoa > Chordata > Actinopteri > Lampriformes > Lampridae > Lampris > Lampris incognitus. The sequence goes on along the minus strand of NC_079211.1, from coordinate 66,388,120 downwards.
CAACATTAACTTGTCATGCCTGCAATGGCGAACAGCGGTCGACGGCTCGCGCCCAAAATCACCGAACATCAACTCCAGTAGCGTCTAAATCAAACCATCTTGTCAAATTACCGACATACAATATTGTTTGGAATAATGTTACAGGTATATTTCACAAGATATTTACCCTTACTTACTACGGAGTCAGAGCACTGTCACACCGCAATCTTCAGGCGCTCCACACAAGAAAAAAAAGAAAGAATACCCAAGATGCACTTGGATAACTTGCACGGAGTTACAATAAAAGTCCGCCACTGCCACTTACTGGTCAAAACATGCAATGACAACCAAAACTATAAAAATACACTCACAATCTGCCTCACAATTTAAATACATCAAGTGACATTTTACATGGCTTGACAGTGTAACAATTACATATATTAACAGTTAAACTATACTAAATTTAAGTGGAAAATCATTTAACATATTTAACAGATTTACCACCCGGCTACACATGTGAAAAAGGGACTGTAAGTTTCAGAGACCTACCCGAGTGATGCGCAAAGCTGGTTTGAGTGCTTATGTGCTAGAGGATGGGCGTACGTGGAACGCTGCCCACCTCTCTCTGGTCCCTGAAAGCGGAACAAACAGGAAATCCGATCCAGAGCCAGTTGCCAACCCTGCTCCAGTGCCGGAGTCGGCCCGACAACCTGAGCCGCCCCAACAACCAGTTGGCACTGGGGTCATGGACAGACCTGTGAGAGTAAGAAAGGAGCCTGCTTGGCTGAAGGACTATGAACACTAGTTAGTCCAATGGACGGTGAGAAATGAGGAGAGAATAAGTGGATGTGAAAATATGAAAAATAAAAATACTGTTGATACTAAAATGTGAAAAAACAATGCTGTGACTAAGGAAAAAAAGATGTTTGTTTTGCACTGATTTTGATTGATACCAGGTTACTGTGATTTTAGTGCCTTGTGATTGAAAGTGCCTATGTTACACTGATTAACATTTTTGGGATTACAGGTTCAAGATTTCCTGCTATATTTTATTTACAGTAATATTACAGTGGAACTGTGGTTCATGGTTATTGTGGTTGATGGTTATTATAACATTTCTATTGTGGGAAGTTGTGTTGATGCTGATAGCACTTGAGTTATTGTACTACTGATGTCTGTGACATGGGACATAGTATTTCATGTACGGGTAAGCTTCTTAAGAGAGGGGGAATATGTTGTATAGTCGGTTCATTCATTGTTCATGCATTGCAATACCACCACGCCACCAGAGGGCGCAGTAGCCTAATGATTGTTGCTGAGTGTAGTACGGTGCTGAGGGTGATGAAGAAGTGAGATAAAAAGAAAGGAGTTGAAAACGTACGGTGCTCGTCTCTTGCCTCGTTATTATTTTACAGCTATACTAATGTGATAAAGTCTAGTATAGGACATCAGCCAAACCTCGGCAGTCACCAGCGGCCAGACACGGGGAGTTAGCCAAAGCCGCGCGCACAGGAGACGGGAGCTGGCGCAGGAAAACGTGCGGGAAAAGGAACCCACCTTCGTCTGAGCCTAGCAGCGACAGCATATTGTCCATGAGATCCACAGCCGTCCAGTCGCCCAAACCGGATAGGGAAAGGATCCTATCTGCCCTCTCTGCGGCAGATAGACTGTACCTCCGGAGCAGAAGATGTTTGAGGGCGACGTATTTATCGTGTTGCGGAGGGGCGCGCAACAGCTGCATGGCCCGGCGTGTGGACTGCTGGTCCAGCGCAGCGACGACCAAATAGTATCTGGAGTCGTCCGCGGAGATTCCACGCAGGTGGAACAGCGCCTCGACATGCTGGAACCACGAGGCCGGGTCGCTGTGCCAGAACTCTGGGAGCTTCACAGCCGCGGCGAGAACGGCCGGCTGTGAGAGTTGGGGCGGCGTGGCCGAAGTGGATTCACACTCCTCTTCTGCTCCAAACATGTTCAATTCGGGTTCACCAATGTGGCAGGATGAGGAAAAACACAGGAGACCAAGGCGAGTTTGATGTTTATTCCTCAACTCCAAAAACCAACCGCAGCAGGAACAACCCTGCACCGGCGAGCCCGGGAACGTAAACCACGCCCCCAGCTCACAGTCCTGCTGGGTGAGAGGCATAGCCCCTAGTGTCCGCCACAACATCCCGAAAACCAACTTTATTGCCGAGAGATGCAAGTTTCACGGAAGAAACCAAAAGGAAAACGAAACAATAAGTGAGTACATTGCAAGTTTGAGAAAGTTAGCAGCCACATGCAAATGTGGAACATTTTCAGATGAAGCACTGCATGATAGGTTGGTCTGTGGAGTTAAGAGCAGTGAGCTAAGAGATCGGTTACTCAATGCTGCTCACACAAAAGACTTAACGTTACAGCTCGCAGTTGAAATGGCGCTTTCTTTTGAGGTAACAAAAGGCAACAGTGCGCAACAGTTTGCACAGAAAGGCTATAAAGCTAATGTGGTGGAAAAGAAGGCTAAAGCATAGAGAGGCTACGGTAAAGTCTACAGCTAACGGAATGCCCTGCTATCGCTGCAATGGAAAAGGCCACAGACCGGATGAATGCAGGTTCAAGGACGCAGAGTGTCACCAGTGCAAGAAAAAGGGACACACCGCAAAAGCATGCCGTTCGCCTAAAGAAGGAAGCTATGGCAAGGCATCGAAAGGGACCAGGCGTTTGGAATGTTGCCCAGCTCTCAAGCACGGGACATGTACAAATTCCAGCGCTATCAAGCAGCAGGGAAGACTTGGTTGCCACGCTCTCAAGCACGTGGACCAGACCAATGCTCACAGTCTTCGGGCAGATGGAGATCCTATCCAGCCTCAGCTCTGCAGTGCCAGCCAGAGACGACTGCTGTGTGCCGACAAGGTGCCTGGTGGATGCTGTACAGAACATTGACACTGGTCAGACATTGGACAGTGGAGGGGCCAAACTTTTTGCAATGGACACGGGTAAAGGTGACATTGTGAAACCCTACTTTGTGTATGTCAGTGTAAATGGTACAAAGGTGAAAATGGAGGTAGACACTGGCGCAGCCGTGTCAGTGATATCTGAAACTCTACTTAAACGCAGGTTTAAAGATGTGAAACTTAGTCCTGCAAATTGTGTGCTGAAAACCTACAGTGAGGAATCATTGCCGTTGATAGGAAAATTTGCAGCAAAGGTGAAATGCAAGGAACACTCAGAAAAGCTAGAACTACTAGTCGTGAAAGGAAGAGGTCCTGCATTAATGGGCAGAGACTGGATAAGTCAATTAAAGCTAGACTGGTCAAGAGTCAACAGAGTGGCTCCTGATACAGTGGATGATGTGTGTGCCAGACATGCATCAGTGTTCAAACCTGAGCTAGGCAAGTTAAAAGGTATTGAAGCCAGACTACATGTAGTTCCAGATGCAGTGCCCAAGTTCTGTAAGCCTAGAAACGTGCCTTATGCATTAAGAGAAGCCGTAGAGAGAGAACTGGCAAAATTGGAAGCTGAAGGTGTCATCTCACCCATTAATTACAGTGAGTGGGTGGCTCCAATAGTTTGTGTGCCTAAAAAGGATGACAGTGTGAGAATATGTGGAGACTACAAGGTCACCATCAATCCATGGTTGAATGTGGAACAGTATCCACTACCCAAAACCCAAGATTTATTTGCTAAACTAGCAGGAGGTAAGCAGTTTACCAAATTAGACTTGTCGCAGGCTTATCAGCAAGTTCTGTTAGAGGACAATTCAAGACATTACCTAACTATCAACACACAGAGAGGGTTGTATCACTACAATAGGTTACCCTACGGTGTTGCTAGCGCCCCTGCTATTTTTCAAAAGATTATGGATCAGGTTCTTCAGGGCATGGAAGGGGTCATCTGTTATTTAGATGACATCTTAATTACTGGAAAAGATACAGAAAAGCACCTGACTAACTTGGAAGAGGTGCTTAGCAGACTTGAAACTTACAATCTCAGGGTTAAAAGAGAGAAGTGTGCATTCATGCAGAACAGCGTTTCATACTTAGGGCATGTCATTGATGCCATGGGCATACATCCAATGAAGGAAAAGACAGATGCTATTCAGAGGGCTCCAGTTCCGAAAAATGTAACTGAACTCAGGTCATTCTTAGCTCCGTTAAACTACTATGGGAAGTTTATCCCCAATCTATCTACTCTGATTCATCTAATGACAGCATTGCTGCATAAAGATGCAACCTGGGAATGGTCAGAGAAATGTCAAAGTGCATTTGATAGTGCAAAGAAGTCTCTTCAGTCAGATAAATTGTTAGTACATTTTGATGCTGAGTTACATATCATACTAGCATGTGATGCTTCTCCTTAAGGAGTTGGTGCTGTAATCAGCCACAAAATGAAAGATTGAAGTGAGAGACCTATCGCATTTGCATCCAGAATGTTAACTAAAACAGAGCAGAATTACTCTCAACTGGAAAAAGAGGCACTGGGTCTTGTTTTTGGAGTTATGAAATTCCATGAGTATCTTTATGGAAGGAAATTCTTGTTATTGACAGACCACAAGCCACTGTTGAAAATTCTGGGGCCTAAAACAGGTGTGCCAACACTGGCCGCCGCTAGATTACAAAGTTGGGCTCTAATTTTGGCAGCGTATACATACGAAATCCAGTACAAGAAGTCAGAGCAGCATAGCAATGCTGATACCTTATCAAGATTACCTGTGAAGCCTGATGTAGATGTGGTGTCAAACCCAATTTACAGACTGTATTACCTGGAAGACTTACCTCTTACTGCTAGAGAAATAGCCAAAGAAACAGACAGAGATCCTGTGTTAAGAGTGGTTAAACAGTTGGTGTTAACTGGATGGCCTAAACATGTACAGGATGAGTCACTGAAGCCTTATTTTCAGAGAAAATTAGAGCTTAGTACTGAGGATGATTGTTTATTATGGGGTTACCGTGTGGTAGTGCCTGATAAACTAAGAGACAGGCTATTGTCTGAATTACATTAGCACCACTGGGGAATAGTTAAAAGGAAGTCCCTCGCCAGAAGTTTATTCTGGTGGCCTACATTAGCTGACAGTATTGAACGTGAAGTGAATCAGTGTACTATTTGTCAGCAGCAGCGTAGTATGCCTGCTACCACACTGATACATACATGGAAATGGTCTTCGAGTCCATGGGAAAGAGTACATCTTGATTTTGCTGAGGACCACAAGCAGATGTTTTTAGTAGTGATGGATGCCTATGCTAGATGGCCAGAGATAGTTCCCATGACCACTACTACTTCATCTAAGACAATTGAAGCACTGAGAAATTTATTTGCAGCTTATGGTTTGCCTAAAGAGGTTGTAATTGATAACGGACCTCAGTTCGTATCGCAAGAGTTTGAGTCATTTTTGACTAAACATGGAGTAAAACACATCAAGTCACCTGCATACCATCCTGCAAGTAATGGTTTAGCTGAAAGATTGGTCCAAAATCTTAAGAAATCCCTTGCAAAGAATAGAGCCATTGGTGGTATGACGCTTGAGCACTGTGTAGCAAATTTTCTGATGGGGTACAGAAACACACCCCATACTAAGACAGGAAAGACCCCAGCTGAGCTATTTCTGAGAAGACAGGTGGGAACCAGGTTGTGTCTTATCAAACCAAAGTTCTCTCAGAGAATCCAGACCGAGTCTGAACCAAATCTTCCCTGTGTTACGTCTTTTAAGGTTGGTCAACACGTGTTGGTAAAAAATTACAGGGGAGGGGAGAAATGGTTGAATGGAGTTATAAGTGAAGTGTTGGGTCCTGTCACATACAGTGTTGAAGTACATGGAAATTGTGTGAAAAGACATGTGAACCAGATGTTGGGTGTCAAGGGAAATCCAAATCAGACTCAAATGAACTCTTGTGATGGAGCTTCTTGGGAGATTGATGATTTCAATGCAGACACTGATGTGTCAGAACATCCTGAACCACAGGTTGTGGAAGAACGACCTTTAGAACCACCACCGCCAGTTGTGGAAAAGAACACTCGTCCTGTGAGAGGCAGACGTCCTCCTGATAGACTGAACTTGTGACTGACATGCAGATTGGTTATTGAAAAAAAAAAGAGAAAAGAAATCTGTAATGTAATGTATGGTTACTGTTGAAGAAATACTGTACATGGTTATGAGCTTAAGAGCAAAAAAGGATATGTTAGAATCCTAGAAAAAAAAAGAAGTTTGAATTTAAAGGGGAGGAGCTGTGGTGTTCCCAACGCAGAATATTAACCAGTGTGGGTTGGTTGGTTTTGAATGTGAACAGACTAATGTGATTGGTGCTGAATGAGGTGGAGGTCAGCTATTGGTTGTTCCTGAAGAGTATATAAGGCAGAATCGCCACCAGGGCGTTCTCTTGGTACTCCGCTCTACTCGGGATAGCTAGGTTGTTACAGCGTAATAATGAATATACGACGTTACTGTCATCAGTCTGCCGTGTGCACTTTCCAGTTACCTACTTAAACAGTTTTAGAACAATATTAGTGTTTCATACATGACAGTAGGGTTATGGGACATTCAAGGTCCATGCATGATAACTGGGCAGATACAGGGCTAAGTGAGAGCTCCGGTGGTACTCCTGTTAGTGGGTTCATGAGGGAGGGTCCCCAATCTTCTACGCCTGGTAGTGATGTCGATTCCATTCGCCATTTTACAGACATGGTCAGGAAGTTAGGCGCTCAAATTGGTGAATCCATTTTAGCAAAGTTAATGTCATCTGGTGTTGTAAATATATGAATATTGACAACCAATGTTATGCTCGCGCACCAGAACCCGACCCGTGTGGCGAAACCCAAGGCAGACAGACACAGGATGACTTCAAAATCCAAAAGGTGGTTTTATTGTGTGGGGGGGCGGGGGGAATGTATGGTGCGAAAAACGTTCTGTTAGTGGGATGTGTGAATAAACTATGTGTGGTGTCCCGTGGTTTGCGTGTATAACTATGTGTGAGTGTTCTTAGCCTATGTGTGGTGCGGTATGTAAATGACCAGGAGGTGTTGAAATAATGTGCGTGCACCTGGCAAGAAAGTCCAGTCCGTGATCCAAGAGGGGTTGTCCGAGGAAGTCCGGGTCCGAGATCCGGGAAGTCGAGTCCGAAAGGAGGGGTCCAGGTAGAGGGACAAGGGGGGAGATCGCAGGAGAGGTCCGGGGAAAAACGTGAAGGTCGCTGGGGACGAGGGAGACGCGGGGAGCCGTGGACGTCGCGGAGGGAGAGTCTTGGGAGGAAACAGAGACACGAAGATGAGACACTGGGGAATAAACAGAATGAAAGGAACGCCGCTGGAGGGCTTGTCAGAGCTTCACCGCAGGGTTCAGTACGTCGAAGCCCGGAGTGGTGTTCTGGGAGACTTCTTGTAGAGGGCTGCCTGATTGCCGCAGGTGTGCCTGATGGATGATGGCAAACACCTGGTGCAGTGCAGCGCTCGTCTCCTCAGAGCGCGAGCCGAGCGCTCGGATGTTTCCGGCACGTCCGAGCTGGGGGAGTGGCTTGAACGTGCCGGGGAGGCAGCTTGGGGCGGTGTAACCACAACAACCAAACTACTACCACAACCCAAAAAACACACTGTGATGTTAACAGACGTGACGTTCCACATGTGACTGTCCATGCTAAGTCTGATAAAGTTATGCCTTTGATATCAAGTATGTCCTAGGTCAGCGGAACATTGTAGCCGATGCCCTGAGTCGTGGGCTATTTGTCAAGGAGAGAGTTCGCCACAAGTTGCTCACTGAACCCTATGCAGGACTTCTCACTGAGGTCAAAGATGCTTTCTGGTCATCCAGTGGTCACATGAAACCCTCTCCAGTCGAGTAACAACGTCCAGTCTGCATGCAGTACGATTCGCATGCACGCTCAGTCTGTTGCAATGGCTAATGTGTCTGAAGTGCTTCAGTCACACATTGAGTGGGATGCTGATCCAAGGGCCTGTGCTGTTGAAGTGTTGCAGTACCTACCTCAGTTGGTTCCACCTGGTCAGTACACCCTACCAGCCTACACTGAAAGGGACCTCCGTGATAAGCAGTTGGAGGATAGAACTCTCTCTCGTGTCCTATCCTATGTTCAAGGCTCAGCATTTTCGGTTTTTACCGATTTTCACCGAAAAATACCCAGATTTTTTAAAAGGAGCAGATTGGTTTAAACTGATTTTCACCCAGATTTTATGTTTCCACCGATCCAAAAGTTGTTCCTGTTCGTGTGAGGTGATGTAACAGTGTCCTCTTGTGGCGAAATTCGGCATACTGGCTGGCTTTGAAAACAAAAAACAAAAAAAAACGAAAACGCTGAGCCTTGCCTATGTTGAGAGACGTCAGAGGCCTTCAAGGAGAGAGAGAATTAAAGAGTCTGTCTCTGTCACACAGTAGTCACCACTGTGACTTTTTCTATGCCATTGGTACCTTGCCAATAGTCTTGGACACTTGAGTGGAGGTAACTCCTCTTGAGATTTTTGTGCACTATGGGGATCCTTCGGAGGGGACCCTGTTCCTATGGCCCTTGCTTCTGTAATCAAGGTGTCTGAAAAAAATAAACAAAGAAAAAGATCATTAAGTCTTTTATGAACAAAGACTTAAATTATACCATTTTGTCATTTATTATATTTACTACTGTTCCTAAACTACCATTCTATGTACACAGAGCCATCAGGCAGTGAAAGCAGTGTGTGTGTGTGTGTGTGTGTGTGCGTACTGACCTTTGAGTGACCTCTTGAGTTCATCTCTGACCTGAGGGGACATGATATTTTCAGTAGACTGAACATCCATATCCACCCAGCTGAGTCCAAAACGTGGGTCAAGCATGGCAGCTATGAAGTACACATCCTCACCAAACGGTTCATGGTGCTGCTTGCTTTCATCCATTTTTGTTCTAACAAATATGCCAGAAAACCTCCTGTGTAAGGATTCTTTAAGTGCTCTGACTAAAGGCCGGCAGAGACACCTCGTCTCTTCCATCCTCATGAGGTGGGTGTTAATGTCCAAAACTGTGGGGACAACTAGGCTGCTTGTCACCAGTTGCTCACCTTGTGTGAGGTCGGTAGCCTCTGCAAAAGGCTCAAGAATGGTGCAGAGTTCTTTGAGCTGAGCCCACTTGCATGGAGAGAAAACAACATTAGGAAAGTCAGAGCACATGTCTGTGAGAATGCTCACAGAATGCTGTGATCCAATGCTGTGATAGCTTTCAATTGCTTAAAAGCGGAGTTCCAGCAGGTGTCATTTGCTGCTGGGATAGAGCGTCCATAGCCAAAAGTGACTTCAAACTTATCTTTAAATGAAGTGCTGAAATGTAACAAAGACGACAGTTTTGAAGCTTTGGCAATCACACCGGAAAGACACTTAGTTTCCTTTAAGCCATCTCCTACTACCAGTTGCAGAGAATGAGCAAAGCATGACAAACGCTGTCTGGAGGTACTCCTTGTTATATCTGCACTGCCATCCTCATCCTCCAGATCCTCCCATAAATCATCATCATCAAGGTCTCCCACCTCGTCTCCACTATCATGCGCATCATCTGATTGTTGCGGCATTTTAACTTTAAAAGCACATTTCATGTTGGAAGCGTTGTCTGTTATTATGTAGTCAATCTTTTCACTGATTGCAAATTCTTCCGTGATCTCATAAAATGCAGAGGCAATGTTCTCGCCACAATGTCGTCCAGTAAAACGCCTACAGTCCAAGAGATAAGACTTAAGCTCAAATACATCTTTGGTGCTGCTATACACATGTGCAGTTAACCCTAAAAAAGAACGCAAGGTTCGATCAGACCAAATGTCTGCTGTCACTGAGATGTAAGCCTGACACTGCAGGTCATATTTAATATGTGCTTTAACCTTATCTACTAGATGAGGGATATGTTTGTCTGTCATGGTTCTCCTTGACATGGGGGTATATCGATCATCCATAATTTTCAAAAAGTGTCTGAAGTTGTCGTTTTCCAAAAGTGACAGAGGCAAACAGCATCCAACAATCAAGTCACATATTACTGCATTGTTGATGGCCTGTTGTCTAGTCGAGGTTTGACTGTACACCTGCTGCACCCGGGGCTGTAAAAAGGATGACACACTTGGCTGAGAGGTCTGCTCAAATGAAGTACATTTTCCAGCTTTATATTCACTGAACCTGTTAGGTGGAGATGGAAAAAAGAAAGAAAATAAAGATTAAATGAAATTTAAAAAATAGCAAATAGCTATTAGCTAGCTACATACAGAAGTATTAGAATATTTACACATCGGTTGTCAGTGACTATTTTAATATTTAAAATAGGTGACTATTTTAAACGTTATTATGCAATAAATGCAGGTTATGTACCGTAAAACATCGAAGTCTGTGTCTGGTAACGATTTGGCTGGCTAGCTGCAAGCTAAGCTAATTTTAAAGGAAGAACAGGCCAGCTACCTTAGCTCCATAGGAAACCATAAATCGATAACGTTAGCTGTATCATACTGTAGCTATTAATACTAGCTCTTATAAGAATTAATGCTGGAAATTGCTTTAATTCACAGCTAACTACCTAATGTTAGCTAATTTAGAAAACTGTACAAAATAAATAGCTGGGGCGCATTCCAGTTTCACACTGAATTTAAACATTCCAAGTGTGTGAGCTAGCTATATAACTAGCTATGCTAGCTCTAGTCTAGCATAATCACCGTAGTTGACTCGCCCAAAAGAGCGAACGTTACATGACAAAAGACCCAAAATTTAATAGTTGGCTTGCTTTTCTAACAATATAAAAGCTATTGCACGAATGACTAACCTGTCTTTATGGCTTTATGGCTCCATATGCCTATAGAAGCTTGACGTTGTCCAAACGGTCTCCGTGATCGATTTGTGGCAAAACTTGCAGACGGCTTGATGCTTCTTTTCATATTAGACACAAACTCTTTGTGATTAGTGTACCCGAAGCGAATTATTGACGACAACGCAGACATGATTAATTAACTTAATTATTATTAGCTAGTGTGCGCGTATTCAGCAGCGAGAATCACAACGAACTGAGCCGTGGCTCGCAATAGAAATGAACAGTAACGTTAACGTACACAGTTGCCAATGGTAATGAAAAAGGAAGGAATGGCATCTTTACAACAGTTAGCTAGTTCCGACCAAGTAATTTTATTTGACAAGAGGCATTCAATGAGTGCTGATATTCAGTACAACATCACTGGGACTTCACTTTAGTATCACTCCGCTTTCTGCTTTGTGTTGATTACGATCGTAATCTATATTAACGAATGAGGAAATGGGACTGGGTTACATTTCACGCTAATGGTTAATACAAATATGTTTACACTGGGCTAAATTACACGTAGCCTGTTAGCGTAAATACACGGGTTAGTCATAGTTTAGTAAAAAGCTATACTGTAGGCTACGATGCTTCATATGATCTGTTACAGTCAACTTTAAACATATTGTAGCCTATCTAAGAAAAGGCCAAAGTAGCGACTCTACTTTTGGAGGTCGGTGATTAATTAGCCTCCCATTCCGATATTAAATAGCCATTTAGAAAACAGTAACGTTCGTTGAATGTAAAATGTGTTCTCAAGTTTGGTCAATTACGCATCTAGCTACAATCTGTGTTCAGTGCGTGGATGACTGTGTGTGTCTGCAGTGCAGCCTACCGGCTGATTCTCGCCAACCTATTATTTTTTAAATTGCCTCCACATAATTTTCACTCGATACAAATTTGAGAAATTCAAGACCAATATCCGAGACCAAGACAAGACCGAGACAAATTATGTCCGAGACCAAGAAGAGACCAAGACCATGGCATCCAAGACTGGTCTCGAGAACTACAACACTGCAACCAGTTTGTTTAGAATACCTCTATTCTCCCTAACCTTTCGACTGTGAAACTCGATTTATAATCGGGTTTGCTCATCGAGAGCTAAATCGATACGGCTGGTGTCAAATGTTTTCAGTGCCACTTGGCTTCTGATGTGGACTGCGGTCTTCTGGTGTTTACTGAGCGCCTGTGTCAGGTTATTAAGGTGCCCGTAGCCCGCCTGAGTCCACACACTATAACCACCTGTTGGAAACAACGTGCAGGAGCAGCAGGAGAGGCGGCTAGTCGCTGCACAGCCACACGGCCATTTCTGACGTCCGTACCAGGCTTGTTGGAATCCCCTCAGCATCCTTCCCTCTTTACTGTGAAGGTCTTCCAGCGCTGCTTCCGGGCGGCCTTTAGAAAGTCACTCAGTTTTTCCCGTGAAATCCGGTTTGCGAAACCCCCCAAGGTCGCTGGTGTATACAGGACTACTGTCCATTTTCACTGTGACGTTAAAATTAGTAAGTGGTTAGCTAGGAGCCGGCGTGCAGGTCCGTTGCGTGAACATGGACGTGATGACGTTGATAAGGAAAGCGCTGCTGATTGGTTTGTAAGCGTGTTCAGCACGGGCGTGTTAGCAGCGGGCTGAGGGCACACATTCAGCACGGTGGTGGATCATGCATTCTTCTAACGCATTCCAATCGACGCTAGAGAAAGCAGCGAGACAGAGAGAGCGAGAGAGAGCGAGAGAGAGAGAGAGAGTGAGAGAGAGAGAGAGAGAGAGAGAGAGAGAGAGAGAGAGAGAGAGAGAGAGAGAGAGAGAGAGAGAGAGAGAGAGAGAGAGAGAGAGAGAGAGAGAGAGAGAGTGAGTGAGTGAGCGTTTACACCTGCGGGTGGCGCCAAAAAGCAAAGACCAAATTAATGACTGCTGCTGCACTGGAACCAAAGGTGACGACTCTTTTAATGAAGACAAACAAACTGTTTATATTAGCACTTTTATTTTAATATTTCACAGTGTTATTTCTTCTTTCACTGGGTAAGCACTGCTTACCTTGCTCATATGGACGGCACGTCCCAGCTTATGGGATACAATTGATGTTGGCTTTCTTTATGATGACCCTTTGTGATTTATAATGTTTTCTATATAGTCTGGTTCATTATGTAATTTCGTAGGATTTTTTGGGGGATTAGGTAAACTATATATTTTTGGAAACCTTATAGTGTAACAAATCAGAAAATACTTGATGGTATTTTTTTAAATGTCAGTATGGCAGCCATCTTAGATCTTTAAAAATGGCTACTTTCAACAATTAATTTCTCAATCTCTCGCCCCCTAGATAACCCAAAATTAGGTTTGCAGTGGTCAAATCTTCATTTTTTTGGGACGAGGAATCCAATGGAGTGCATTACATTATCAATGAGAAATGTATGGGTGGCTAGTTTATATTTTTTAACATATTTTACGTTGTCTTACATTATCATGTATGGAACTATTATCATCAATGGGACTTTTCTGGTAATCTTGATATGTAGGCCTAAAGTATAGCTTCCAAAACATACAATATATTTCACAAAAACTTTAAAACAACTCTCAAGAGAACAGGAGACAACTTTCTTAACAGGTGAGGGCCCTTTAATCAAGAACTTAGCTCATAATACAACGGTTTGGTCATCTATAACAAAAAAGTCCAATATAAACTCAAACAAAAAAGTCCAACAATAACATAAAGCAGGCAGTCTCTGTCCTCACACACTCACTCATTGTCATTGTCACTGTCACTTGCATATGCAAATTCATGACAGTCCTCTTCATTTTGACAGTCAGAGCTACACTGACAGAGCTCTGTGCAGGGGAGCGCCACTGACTGGCAAAAACATCTGCGTGATGAACAGTCTGTTCTGCACTGACACCTGACCATCTCAATGATGGCCTCTAGTGCTGGGAGGAGCTCAGTTGTCACTGCTTTCAGGCTAGCATTCTTGTCCTTGTAGTAGCCATTCACCAGTGGGTCAAGGAACTCTTGCCGGGCAATGGCTGCCTGACCCCACACTCTGGCCTGGATGTGGGCTCTGAACACATGTTGCTTGAGGGCACTAAGTGTGGGCGGAAGTTTTTCACTTTCTGCCATGTGCTTGCAGAAAAGGTGCCATCTTAGTTCAGGAATGTTTTCAATTTGGATCCCCTTAGGTGAGAATACACTGCATACAAATATTGCTAACGTGGAATGCACATCTTCTGACACTTTGTTGGTTGTAGACAGCATTTGAAGAGCCTTGAGGACATCATCATCTGCTTTGAGGTAGATGTTGAACCAGGTAGCTTTGCCTATTCTAGAAAAGCGCCCTGTGTTATCTGCTCCTGTAAATGCATGAAAGGCAGGCAAAGCTTTTGCTCGATCTGCACCTAGAGCATTCCATATTGACTTCACTTCCACAATCCCAGATGCCATTGAAACACAAGTATTTTTCAGCAGGATTTCATAATGTGCAACAACCAACACAAGTACATCTGTGTCTGGGGAGAAGAACATGAGCTGTGCATTGGATGGGTTGCGACGTGAAGCGAGAACTGCATGGTGGATTAACAAGGTGTCTGCATCTTCATGGTTGTTGTCTTCAAAGTGCAATTGACTGTTGCTCTCAGTGTGTCCTGCTGCAGAAGCAATGACCAGCTTGGGGGAATCTTTGCTGTATTCAATAGTCTTTGATGTCATATACTCTGTGAGATCAGCCTTTGTTTGGTCATGAGATAGTAAGTGGCTCATTGGAATGTTCTTGATGCTTGTGTCATCTCTGATTTGGTACTGGATTGGATCCTTTCCTTGTCTTCTTTTCTCCCTTGTGATGTGCTTCAAAGAATCAGCCTTGTAGGTGTCAAACACTAGAATCACCTCATCATAGTCTCTAGGGACATTAGTCTACCGAAGAACCATAAACTTAAATCTTTGATTGTGATCACTGTTGGTGGCTTCTTTGTCAGCTTCTGGACAACAACCATGCCATCCACAAGTGCAATCTTGCGACTGGATCCTAAAGTTTCAGTAGCCATTGGAGCTTCACCTGCTGCTTGTACTTGATCATGATTCTGATCTGCTGTGACTTCCTTTGCCAATTTCTCACCTTCAGCGTGTAGTTCCTGATCTGCTGTGTCTTCATTTGTCAGCTCTTCGCCTCCAGTTTCTGTGTGGTCCTGATCTGCTTTGGCTTCCTTTGCCAGCTTTTCTAGGAGGTGAATCAACTTTGACTTATCAGTGCATGGCAGTATATCCCCATTAGGGGCAAAGAGCGCTCTTGGTGTCTGTGTGAACTCATAGTTGCCAACAGCCTGTTTCTGGTCAATATTTCTGTTTGACCGGGCAAGGACCAGCAGTCTGCCATACATATCTTTGGTCTTCTTCAGATCAATTGCTTTGTCTCTGATTTTCACAGTGGACCTTTTGTTGCCGGACATGCACGTTTTGTTGTTTTCTTTCTTGAGTGGTGCCCAGAGGCTGATGCCTCCATTGATTCCCTCTGACACATAGTCTTTGTACAGTTGCTGCCCAGTGTCATTGATGTCCAAGATCTGTGAGACATACTCTTGTGGGACATAGGCATGAGTGATCATGTTGTACAACGTGTCTCCCTCCGCAGTAACTGAGTTGCCATGACTCAATATTGCAGCCTTGATTTTGTCAATGGCCTCTTGATCTCCTCTGATCTTACTTGGTTCTAGTCCAGGATGTTCTGTATTCTTGCCAGATGTTCTGATATCAAACTGACTCTTGAACTCTCTTGACATGGATGATATTTTGGGTGTAGCCATGACGAATCTCTGTCTAGCGTTGGCGTTGTTGGAGATTCCGATTAGTCCAGAGTGGACCTTCATCTTGTTATTGAGATGTTCGCATGCATGGTCTGCACCTATGGACACAAATGGAATGTCACTTCGGGTGACTGACAGATTACCTGTTTCAAGCTCCTTCCAGGTCTCAGGATGGTTGGTTTTGAGGTCATGCATGTCAGCGATGTACCTGGGCCAGAGTTGTTTGTACTTGATCCGGTCAAAGGCAAAGAACAGGGTACTCAGTTCTTCTGCAGCTTGCTGATGGAGTGTCAGATAAGCATTCCTAGATGCAGCTACAAAGAACAGGACTGTCTCAACTCCGTGTATGTAATTCATAATAGATCTCAACATGGCATTTTGGCTTTTTTGTGTTTTCCATTCGTTGAATGCTTTGACTAACTCTGCAGTAGCAACGACATTTAGAAGTGTAGCATTGGCCTGCTTGGCAGATTCAGCCTTTATAGATTTGTTCTCCTAAGAACAGGCTGCTTCTACTTGCTCTGTTGCCTTCCAGCAGTCTTCTTTCCTCTGTGGGTTTTCTCAAAAGAACTCCTCCAGCACCCGTTCATAGAGAGCAATATATGAATAGATGTGGGCCTGTAGAGAACGTTTGTAGTGTGCACACTTCAGGATCTGCCTTGTTGTTGCTGCACCATAGACGTCGGCCTCTATCCAGGCATCAAATATGCCTGAATTCTCTATGGACGTTCCAAGAGCTCTCAGAGCAGCCATGACAGTATGCAGTTCTCCAAGTCTGGGGACAACAGTGTGCTGCAAGTCAGGCCTGGCATCCAACAACTGCAGAACCTTCTCATAGAGTGCCATGTTAGATGAGATGACCATTGGGTGTTTTTCGCCAACTATCAAGCGCCTTAGCTCACTTGCCTGCATTATGATGGTGAGCAGGGTTGAACATTCATGTGCCGCCTCTGGAAGCAGTGGTAGACATCCAATCTGAGTGACTGGCAGACCTGAGGACAGCAGTGAGTTGTAGCCTGCCCAACAAGGAACCATGCTGGGGTTCTCTCCCGTCTTCTGCCTGGATACTGCATGAGCAACTATCCATCCTAGTTGAGTCAGTTGATAGTGTCCAGAGATGCCATCTTTGTTGATTGCAATTTGGTTTGTCCGTTTTATGGATTGTGGTTTGGGCTTGTCACAATGCATCATCTGTTCATGGTATGGTGTGACCGACAGACTTTTTGCATCACCAATGGTCAGAGGTGGGGCAACTGGTTCTCCGGAAGCATTGGCTTTCTGGTATACTGCCACAATGGTTCCATGAGTGGTGCCTTTGCCATCAGCAGTGTCTTCAGAAAAATCGGTGTTGTCTGCAGCAAAGAAGACAAACGTTCCCTTCTTCAGAAAGGGGGGTACGTACAGGCCTTGAAAGTGTTTGGTGTTTTCGACCACAGCTTTGGCAAGAGCAGTTTCCAAAAGCAAGGTGTGGTGATACGAGACACAATAGCATTGTGCATTTAGAAGACCCATCAACTTTTTGTTTCATGTGTCGTGATGCACGGTCAGGGCCAGCCCCAAGACTTGAGGGTTTTCTCTTGCATGTCAAGGCCTGAAGGTTGCCGAATCTCTGATTGGCTTCCATTTCACCTGTCTGTTGGATTTGAATCCATAGAGAATGTTTTGGCTCATTGTGAGTGCACTTCTGTTGATGACTCTAGTCTTCATTTCAGTTTCTAGCTCAGCTACAGGACCTATGATAATCCAGCGGATCAAATTGTACAATACACTTGGAACATCATTAGTGTCACTTGAAACTGGAATGACATTTGCTGGTTTTTCCTTCTTGAACTCAGCAATACTCTTGCGCACTATCTGTGCTGTTTTAAAGATGGTCTTAATATCGTCCATACCATTTTCATGACTTGTGAGAACAGAGTGCACCATGTCTTCCTTGCATGCAGCTGGAGAGTACAAGACTGATGGCTTTGCTCTGCTTATTTGCAGGACAGACTTCACATTCGGTAAGTATTTTTTCTTTCAGCCACTTTCGGCTGAATGCTGGGACATGGTTTCCGATGCCTTCTGCTCCAAGCATACTCATGTATGTTGTTTCAATGTCATCTATTGCAAGGTAGGCTTTATTTTGAGTTTGCACATCAACAAAGTTGATCAGGTCAATCAGACATGCATTTTGTTGGGGATGGACTTCAGCTGGACTCTTTTTGTCACCTTCATCTCGTGTGACGTGGAATACATGTTTTCTCCAACAAGATCTATGATACCTAACATCTACTGTGTGGGCATCTGTTGGTGAGATAGATGTGTTCAGTCTTGTTTTGAATGCTGGGTTTTGAGACTTATCTACTGCAGCTTTGAGAGCTTTTCCAGCATTTTCTGTGCATACTTTGAACAACTGCTCCTCATTTTTTTCTTGACAAAAAAAGCACAAGTCCGTGGTCAGTGGCACTGTACATGACCGTGTGAATGGGGATGACTGACCAGATGATCCCAGTTCATCCATCTCAGAGCTGTCTCTCTTCCTTCCATGTCTTTTCTTTTCTTCCACGTCTGAGTCAGGATATGACTCAGTGCATAGTGCTTTTTCATACTGGTCTTGGGCTCTCTGAATGAGTTTCTTGTGAGTTGCCTCCAAGTAACAGCTGCGGTGTCAAAATGCATTGTTTTCCCATAGCGCTTCTATTTTGATATCCTTGAACCTCCTTTGCATTTCAACATAGTATCTATCATTCATGCTTGCTCTCTTCTTTACTGTGTCTATTATTTTCTGGTAGGAATCTACTCTAGGCTCTAATACCAGGTGTCCTTTCCTTTTATCACCAGATTGACAGAGAATGCACAGCTCTCAGCCAAATCTGTCCTGACACTGGCTCTTTGCCCCAAGCTGACGAAGCTGAAGCTTCTTGCTCATGTTACTCTGATGCAGGTCTACAATAATAAAGTGAAAACACCACCCATAAATATAAAACCAACAATACTACACATACAATATTATTATTTTTGATGTCCCGCTTAGCTTACCTGCAAATACTGACGTGAAGTTACATTGGGGTACTATATCGCACTGTCTGGGTACAGCCTGGCTTGCTGTACATTTTCTTGCTTACAAAGCTACTTCCTGAATAAACTGACAATTATTTCTCACAAAATATTGATTACAAAATTATTTTATATGTAGCCGGGTGGTAAATCTGTTAAATATGTTAAATGATTTTCCACTTAAATTTAGTATAGTTTAACTGTCAAGCCATGTAAAATGTCACTTGATGTATTTAAATTGTGAAGCAGATTGTGAGTGTATTTTTATAGTTTTTGTTGTCATTGCATGTTTTGACCAGTAAGTGGCAGTGTTGCTAACTTTTATTGTAACTCCGTGCAAATTATCCAAGTGCATCTTGGGTACTCTTTCTTTTTTACGTGTGAACCACCTGGAGATTGCGGTGTAACGGTGCTCTGACTCCGTAGTAAGTAGGTGTAAATATCTTGTGAAATATACCTGTAACATTCTTCCAAACAATATTGTATGTCGGTAATTTGACAAAATGGTTTGATTTAGACCGGTGATTTTGGGCGCGAGCCGTCGACCACTGTTCGCCATTGCAGGCATGACAAGGTAATGTTGGCGTGCATAAAGCCTCACCATGCCATTGTATTTGGGTAGTAAGGGAAATGTGAAGGTTTTATATGCATTTTAATTCTGTTTAAAGGTAACTGACAGAGTGAGAAGTTGCGCGATCTTCAGGAAGTTCCACATGTCTTTGTTAAACCCTTTTTAACATACATAGTCCACTGCCGTATTTTGCACCGTATGTTGTATTTTGTATTTATTATTTTCCTTTTAAAATCTTTTCTGTTAAACTTGCCACATCTGTGAACATTTATGAGCTGTTTGCTCGAAAGACACAGGAATTTATGCACTCAGTAAAACGATCTGCATTCGAAGGTTCAAACAATAAAATTAAAGCTACAAGAACCCCGCAAGTAATTGTGTCCTGTGTGGTATCTAATTCCACGGGCTACATAATAATACATAAAACAACATACCTGAATCTGAGATGTACACAGCCTGGCACTGTAGGCCTACATTACCCTGCTTTGTAGACACTTACTTCCTAAATAAGAAATCATTGACTCAAAATTGTGACTTTGAAATCATTTTGCTGCTTCTGAAAAAAAATCTGGGTTAACACAGTAGCCTAGCCTACATTTGCTAGCATTAGGTTGCGCATACGTCTAATGCTAGCATTAGCTTGTGTAGCGTGGTTCAAAACGTCATAACCAAAAAATGTTATATAATTACACAAAGTATCACCACATGATTATTATTATTATTATTATTTTCATTGCCAACATTGTTATTTTATTTTATTATATCATCATGAAACGCTTATAGTAGCCCCTCCTTCTTGTGACCTCATTTTCTGTTCGTAGCCCCACCTTGTTGTGACGCCATTTCCTGTTAGTAGCTCCAAAACGTATGTTCCCCCTGACTTCTAGCCTCTTTCCCGCTTTGGACATGTAGAAAGACGTATGTGTTCATTTTGTCTGCCCCTGTAATGTATTTTATCCATTCCTAATGTGTCTTATGTCTAATGTGGGTCCCGATTCTTGCGTAGGTAACAATAGGAGCTGATCTGACGTTTTCTGAAACCTGTCCTGTGTTGTTTATATGCGACAGACAGAATACAGATCCTATGCATGAGAGAAGTTGTCCTGTCTTTCCTACACAACGCAGTGAAACAGTACACCGGCCACACTTGGTGCCGTATGACCCGTCCGATCCGTCGTCGCCGATGAGAAAGCATCGCCACCTGCTGCAGCCGCCGTCTTCTCTCAGCCCGCCCCGCTCCATTCATGGTATCAGGGTTAGCCTGCTATGCTAAAAGTGCTACAGATGCTAGCCAGCTAGCTAAGCTCCGTGCTGAATGGTGACGACTGTGTGCGGGGGAGGGAGGGGAGATCGTGTTGGGAGGGATTTTTTTTCTGTCGTGTTTTTTTTCTTTTCCGCAAACTGTGCTGGCTAGAGCTGTGTATGTTTATTTATGGGTAGAAGAGAATTCGTTTTGTTTTGGGTAAACTATTTCCTGTGATCTTGTTAGGGAATTTGAAGCCATAGGCTAGATGTTTTGATGCTGTGAATTTGTTTGCTTTTGTTTCATTTTGTTTGTTTATGCACTGTTATAGCCTAATTGAGACATGCTAGCAGAGATATTTTCAATACCCCCGTTAGCTCTTTCTCTGATGGGCATGATGTTACTGATGGTGTGGGAAGGGGAAAGTCCACTAGTGTGGCTAGAGGGCAGTTAGTATTGCCGGTTGGGTATGGGAGAGCTAGGTTTAGGTCCGTGTGTCCTGTTGTGGGCGGCCTTGATCAGGGGAATGATGAGTCACTGTTTAGTGTGTCGGGTCCCTCTGCCAGTTCAACACCTATCGTACGCGCCCCCCACCTGTCTCAGCAGACTTCCCCCCAAGTTGTTGTTACTACTGAAACACTGGGCAGTGTTATTACTGATTTAGCTGAGCAGATTAGTGACAATATCGCTGCTAGCTTCCATGCCATGCACCTGGCCAGCAGCCCCCAGTCTCAGTCCCAGCCTCTAGACAACCAGAATGTAACTGTCGATTCCACACAGCTTAAAGTCGTAGTTCAGTCAGAGTCCAAGCCCCCCCCCCTTTTTTTTAAAGGTGACGAGGCTGAGACATTTTCCATTCATGATTGGGAAGATATGATGAGGAGATACATGAACAGGATGGCCTGCGGCTCAGATGCTGAGAGGTCTGACCTGATAATGAGCAGGTTGGGTGGTAAAGCTAGAGATGTGGTGAAAGTGTCACTCCGTAGTCGTCCTGGAGTCAGTCCAGCTGAGCTTCCTACCACAATATTTGACATCCTCAAGCGCAATTTCAGCGAGCTCACATACTCCAGCATGCCTATGAAGGACTTTTATGGGACTGTGCCGCGCATATCAGAGAGTGCAATGGATTATTGGATCCGACTGAACAAAGCCATCGATGTTGCTGATGAGAGTCTCCACAGGCGAGACAATAGTGTTGAGGATCTGAGTGCTGAGGTACTCATGATGTTTATCACTCATTGCCCTGACCCCAGGCTGGCAGTGTATTTCCAGTTCAAGCCCATGGAGCAGTGGACAGCAGCTGAAGTCCAGGAGAAGTTGGATGGTCATGTGAGGAGTCTGAAGAGCACAGCTGCCCATCCCCAACACGCAAACGTCTCAGTCTGCACACATGAATGGATGGTGCCATTCCCTCACTGTGGCACACAGCACCAGCCTGTCATGGTAACCTCTCCACCGGTTTTGTCTGCACCTGCCACTGCATATACCCTTGTTCCCAGTCAGTCTCAACAACCCCCTGTGTTGGCCGCTCAGTCTCCTCCTATGCCCACTCTGCCTGTTACTGATGTGAACGTTCAGCAGGTTACCGCCCTGTTTGACAAGGTCCTGTCTCTGTGTACGGCAATGCTAGCTACCTCGGGCCAGGCTCCCACCCAGTCCCAGGACTACTCTCACCGGTCTCAGAGTAACTCCCGCCGGCCCCATATCCAACCCCGCCGGTCAGGAGGCTATTCCAGCATGCCAGAAGGCACTCACGCTCAGTCCAGTTCCCCATGCTCAGTGTGTGGTGACAGTAGTCACACGACCTATTCACAATGCAGGTTTCACAGACTTTGTCTCCACTGTCATCAGCCTGGGCACTTTATGAATGTATGCCCCACGGGCCCCCAGCCCCCCAGTTACGCCAGCACAGTGTTCCGCTGCAGATTTAAACTAGAGCGACCGTGTGATGAGAGGGGTATCAGGGGCAATAGTGATTTAACCCCCAGTAAAGAAGAAGACTTGCATTCACTTTATGTACAGACCTGTAGTGCATCACCTGGAGATGAGATAGTCATACTGGCAGGCTCACAGAGTGTAGAGCAGAGTAGTGAGTTGTTTTATGCTCCTGTTAAGATTGATGACAAAGTTGTGTTGAAAGGTATGCTAGATTCGGGCAGTATGTCATGTACCCTCGGTGAAGCCGCAGATAGTGAGCTTAGAGATTCTGGGGCTCTACCCTGTCCCCAGCCAGCGCCACCCAATGTTGTCCTTGTTAGTTGTGGTGGTGGTGGTATGACTAGATCAAAGTGCATTTATGAGTTGGAGATTGTTGTTCATGGTTTTAAATTCACTGTTCCATCATTCGTTGTTCCGAACCAAAAGGATGAGTTTATTGTAGGGAGCAATGTTCTCAGACCTATCATTCAGAAAACGAAGGGGGATGGCATGTACTGGAAGCTTATCTCCTCAAGCAACACTGACCCTGATTGTGAGCAGTTTCTCCAGCTGCTGAGCTGTATTACCCGGTGGTCGGGCCTGGAGGTGCCAGATGTTGTGGGTACTGTGCGACTGAGAGAGGCTGTCACACTCCTTCCCCAGCGCGAGTATGTGGTGTGGGGGAAGCTGCCCAGTGACCAAACACAGGAGGTTCCAGTTCGTTCTTCCAGACTCCCTGAAATCGCAGGCCTTAGGTGGTGTTCACAACCTGGCTGGTCACCAGCGCTTTTTCTGGTACGATATGGAGAGGGATGTGCGAAGCTATGTCAGGAACTGTCCCAGATGCGTGCTCAGCAAGACTCCAGAGCCAGCAGCAAGGGCCCCACTGGAGAGCATTGCAACTTCGGCTCCACTGGAACTTGTGTGTATCGACTTTTGGTCTGCTGAAGACAACAACAACAAGCCTGTGGATGTTCTCGTCATAACTGACCATTTTACCAAGTTAGCACATGCCTTCCCCTGTCAAGACCATACTGCAAAGCGGGTGGGAAAACTTTTTTTGTGTCTATGGTTTCCCGCAGCGTCTTCATTCTGACCAGGGGGCTAATTTTGAAAGCGAGCTGATTGCTGAGCTTCTGGAGTTGTCAGCGTTGGGAAGTCCCAAACCTCCCCATACCATCCCATGGGGAATGGGGGCACTGAACGTTTCAATCGTACTCTGGGTAGCATGTGGCGTTCCCTCCCGCCGAAGTCAAAGCACAAGTGGCCTCAAATGGTCCAAACCATGACCTTTACCTACAACTGCATGCAGCATGAGACGACTGGCTTTGCCCCATTCTATTTGATGTTTTGGAGGGTTCCACGCCTGCCAGTCGATCTGTTGTTCAAGAATGTCCTGCGTGACGAGTCAGTCTGCGACTACAATGAATATGTGAATGCTCTGGCTGCCGATCTCCAGTCTGTCATGTTGCTGGCCCAGAAGAACTCGTCTGTGGAGTGAAAACATCAGTCGGACCAGTACAACAAAAGAGTTAAGGATTTACATCTTTTTGTTGGTGACCGGGTCCTAGTGGCAAACAGAGGCGGAAGAGGCAAGCGGAAACTAGCCGACAAGTGGGAGCCAGATGTTCACACTGTTGTTGCTTCCAAGCCACAGTTCCACATCTACAGGATCAGGGACCACAATGGTCATGTGAGGGTTGTCCACAGGAACCTTCTCCTATCAGTCAACTTCCTCCCTCTCGACAACACACTGGTTATGGAGGGTGATCTTGTTCAGGGTGTTGACACAGTGTCCTATGACCCCTCTACGCTGCACATGCCTGATCCTGAAGCGGCAGTGTCAGAGCCTGACAGTGAGGCTGAGCATTCAGGAGCGGATTCATCCTCATGGCAGAACCCTGGTGAACATGATCGCACTGCTTCCTGAGTCTGTGATCAGTCCAGCCATGCAGAGATGGAGAGTGTCAGTGACTTACCTGTTGAGTGCACCCCCTCCCCTGCAGTAGATGTCCTCCCCGCCGATGATGCTGCTCATCTCACACCATCCCCCGTCCACTTGCCCCATGCCCCTCCCCTCACTGACATCCTACCTCAGAGCCCTGAGAATAGTGTTCGCTCTAGGTATGGCAGGGTAGTGAGGCCAGTTCATAGGTTGATTGAAACCATGGTTCAGTTCAGTCCACGCTTTACTGTTGCTCCACAGTCTGCCTCCTTTTTGTTTTAGGCCTAATGTGTTTATATGGGTAGTGTAATGTAGGCCTACATTGCTGTTTGGTTTGTGTAATGTACACTGTGGAATTTGCCATTTCTGTTTTTATTTTGGTTGATTTCATTTTGTGAGTCGTCGCCCCTTTGTGCCCATTTTGGTGAGGTGTAAAAGGCACCTTGTTTTGTCCGTGGAGTGGTTTTAGATATGGTTTGGCGCTTCGCCAGTCTGTGGCCCTCGTAACCTTAGTGGGTTGCAGGTATTGCTGACTTTATTGTGGGTGTTGCATTGTTGGGTGATTGCAATTTGTGATATGTTCCAATTTTTGTGTAATTCTAGGGGGGTGAATGTAGCATGGTTAAAAACGTCATAACCAAAAAATGTTATATAATTACACAAAGTATCACCACATAATTATTATTATTGTTATTATTTTCATTGCCAACATTGTTATTTTATTTTATTATATCATCAGGAAACGCTTATTGTAGCCCCTCCTTGTTGTGACACCATTTCCTGTTAGTAGCCCCTCCCTGTTGTGACGCCATTTCCTGTTAGTAGCTATAAAACGTATGTCCCCCCTGACTTATGCCTCTTTCCCGCTTTGGACATGTAGAAAGAGGTATGTGTTCATTTTGTCTGCCCCTGTAATTTATTTTATCCATTCCTAATGTGTCTTATGTCTAATGTGGGTCCCGATTCTGGCGTAGGCTACAGCAGGAGCTGAGCTGACGTTTTCTGAAACCTGTCCTGTTTTGTTTATATGCGACAGAATACAGATCCCATGGATGAGAGAAGTTGTCCTGTCTTTCCTACACAACGCAATGAAAAGTACACCGGTCACACTTGGACATACATCTTAATACACACATAAAGCAGCATACCTGGATTCATATGGGATGTACTGATTTCTTATTAGTACCATCAGATTTCATTTGCCCAAAAATGTAGATTTAGCCAGTGGAATCTTGAATTTGGGTAACCTACAAGTGGAGCTGTGAAAAGCTAGCATTGAGCTAGCATTGTCCAATAGTTGCCATGGCAACTGGTCCAAAAACGTTATATATAAGTTCCCAATGTTAATACGAACATTTCAAAGCAGTGTAGGCCATTTCATTGTATGTCCTATTCAAAACAGCTAATAAGTGGCAAATATATTATCATATACTAAGTGGCGAATATACTAAAAGTCGCCGTTTTTAAAAGTCCAAGATGGACGCCATATTGCGATCTAAAAAAATGCCACCATCCATTTTCTGATTTGTTACACTCTGAAGTTTTAAAAAATGTATAGTTTACCTAATCCCCAAAAAAATCCTACGGATGTATTTATCTGGACATAGTGAACTGGACTAATAGTGCGTACTGTGTAGCTGCTGCTCAAATTCGATAAAATTCAGTAGGGGTGGGTGTAACGGAGTTTAAAAAATGCTCTTAATTCATGCATTTATTTCCAATTAGTATTTTTATTGTCATTTCACAATTCTGTTATTATTTGTGAAGTTTATCTTATTGAGTTATTAGTTTAATTTACGGTTATTAATATTCCCTGCGGAAATGACGTTACTCACGTCACTCCTTCTGTACCTCCTGAGTTTCCGTAGTATCCATTCTCCTCACAGTGCCATTTTGCTTTGAGGGGCAGAGGTGCAGGTGCAGGAGATGCCAAAACATGTGTTGTGTTTGTCTTCTGCAGAGCCAATAACTGCTGAAAACCAGTCGTTGACCGTTGCCTCCTTCTATGCCCTATCCACATCCGTTACTTTAACATTGAACGTAACAGTCCCACAATCCCTTGCGCTTTCCCCAGCGCATAGCCGTCATCAATCCAGCGACCGACGTCGCCGGTCGCTACAATATGATACATTTCTGATAGACTGGCAACACCTTATTTTGAAGAAATGAGTATTATTTATGTCATAGTCATACATTTTGTTTTTAAATTCTTCTCCTTTTGTTTTGTGTGTGCAGCGCTGGCACGGGCAGTTTGTGTTCATGATGTGTTGTGTACAGCACAGAGAAAACAGGCTCGCTGCAATATACTACGTGCTGTACATGGTAGGGCAGGGGTGTCTGATGGCGGCTTTCATTTGGCTCACGGTGTTTTAATGCGGCTGAATCCTCCGCTCACCGCTGCTCCATCACCAGCGAGCGTCCTACCAGCTCACTGGGCGGCGAGCGGAGCTTACCGTGCAGCCGTGCCTCAGTGGTCCAGAGCCCTGTTTTCTTGATCCCAGCGCAGTGCTGTACTCGGGTCAAGCTCCGGACGACTCGTTTTAATGAACCGATTCTAATGATTCAGTACGAGATGGGCGGGGTCCTGATGACATCACTATCCTGCATGGCAACCGCTTTGTTTTCATAGCAACCGAGGCTTTGCCATGGACGCACGCGGAGGAGAGAAAACCATAAAAAGCAGCGACGTTTACCGTGGGCATGGCAACCTACCGGCGCGATTTAATGACCCCGACGGTTTCCAAGGATACGGGTAGGATACGTTAAATAACAGCAAGCGTTATTTTTTTAATGGGTCTATCGCTAGTGGTGTTAGCGTACTAAGTAAGGACGAGGTTAGCCGCTAACCGTAGCTACTATGTCCTCAGTAGGTTCACACTATTTACACTTGCCACAAAGTTTAAATGAATCCTGAACATGGTTTATTGTAAAAATTATAATTAGATTACTATTAAAGTCTATGCATCCGTGGTTCTCAATCAGGTCCTCAGGTGCCAGCAGTATTGCTGGTTGTCTATTCTACCAGCTAGTTGATTGCAGTCCCCTGTTGTGACAGTTTTTCAGCCTCCAGTCCAACTTTTAGACCACTTGTTGAAACAACAGGTGACTGTCATTCATTACATGGTACCACCAGTAGTACCACCAGAAGTACCACCAGTAGTACCACCAGAGGACTTGAATAACAATTACAATAACATTACATCGTATAGATGAGTACATGACCAGTAACCATTACATCACATAGATTAGTACATGAGCAGTAACCATTACATTATCTAGATTAGCACATGAGCAGTAACCATTACTTGATCTAGATTAGTACATGAGCAGTAATCATTACTTGATCTAGATTAGTACATGAGCAGTAACCATTACATCACATAGATTAGTACATGAGCAGTAACCATTACTTGATCTAGATTAGTACATGAGCAGTAACCATTACTTGATCTAGATTAGTACATGAGCAGTAACCATTACATCATATAGATTAGTACATGGGCAGTAACTATTACATCATATAGATTAGTACACGAGCAGTAACCATTACATCATATAGATTAGCACATGAGCAGTAACCATTACTTGATCTAGATTAGTACATGAGCAGTAACCATTACTTGATCTAGATTAGTACATGAACAGTAACCATTACATCACATAGATTAGTACATGAGCAGTAACCATTACATGATCTAGATTAGTACATGAGCAGTAACCATTACTTGATCTAGATTAGTACATGAGCAGTAACCATTACATCACATAGATTAGTACATGAGCAGTAACCATTACATCGAATAGATTAGTACATGCGCAGTAACCATTACATCATATAGACTAGTACATGGGCAGTAACCATTACATCATATAGAGTAGTACATGAGCAGTAACCATTACATCATATAGAATTGTACATGGGCAGTAACCATTACATCATATAGAATAGTACATGGGCAGTAACCATTACATCATATAGACTAGTACATGGGCAGTCACCATTACATCATATAGATTAGTACATGGGCAGTAACCATTACATCATATAGAATTGTACATGGGCAGTAACCATTACGTGAAATAGAATTGTACATGGGCAGTAACTGCCAGTGTCGGTAAGACAAACTAATTCACCAAAAGTGTATTGTGTTGCTTTGTGAAAATCACTTACCAGCCACCTTAGTGACTTAGCAGTAGCTCTTGTAAAGCTGATAACCTAGCTGGCAGGCTGAGCCAGCCTGACAATCATGAAAGGTGGCTATAATTAATGCTTGTGATTGACATAGTTAATTATTAATTGTAACAAGCTAGCTGGCCTACGTCAGTGTCCTTGTAAGCTGCCCAGCAAAAGCTTGAAATAACTGAACTGAGAAAGTCACTGTTTTAACTGACAGTTTCTCTTTGTACCATTTCCTTGTATATCCATGATAATGTGAAAAAACAGATGACAATCATGATGACTGGTTGTGCTGGCTCCCACTCTCATGCACTACCCTACTAGTCCATGGGCCAGACGATATTTCGGTACACTCAAGGTGGCAAAACTTACTTATAATTTTTGAAAGGATCCATGTCTGTAGATGATATTTTGGTATGATAACCATTCCTGAGTGGCAGCTGTATCACAGTTATCAGCTCATGAAGTTAACCACCCGCTAAACTAAATTGCATTTTAGACGCTGGTGCATATCCTGGTTTAGCCTCATGGTCAGGACATTTTTCAATGTTCTATAATATTGTCTTTGGTATCATTTTAAAGGGGACCTTCTTAGCTTTCATTCAAGCCCTGTTGTGGATATTTCTCACAAATATAGAGGTCACTTGAGCTCTTCAACCCGTCAATAACACACATCTTTCTGCAATGTTCGCCTAAACTATATACTTTCTTTTAGCCCTGTGGCATCTAGGAATATCAGGGACACAAAACACAAAAACTGGAATACTCACAGGACTGTAAAGATTCAGAAAATGTATAATATACCCATACTATTTCATTGTGTGAGGTGATTGTGAGCCTTAAATGAGAACTAGACCAAAGCCAGTTAGGTCACAAACTGGTCTCTATACATTTGTTTAAATACACAATCAAAATACATGATAAAAAGGAATACCATAGTGAGGTAATGAACTATTTTAATATTTTAAACAACATTGACATTTACATATACTTAGTCAATGATACATGTAATCCCATATCATTAGTGGGTATATGTAATGGTAATGGGTAGGGTAATGGGTATATGTGAATATGGTTACATTATTGTTATCAAGCTCTGGGTAACCAAGTCCAGAATCAACATCCTGTGCATCAATAGACTACTACCACAGTAATACCATCAGAATCATCACACTGTCATTCATCAAACTGCTCGTTTCTCTCATCATCTGACTCCCCAAGTTCAAAGTCCAGTTCTGGACCATCCTGCTGTTTTTGGTTACTGCAGGTCTGTAACCTGCACATGTCTGTGCATGGAAGTCCTTTGACAGGCACATGCAGCTTTGCATTTTGCATGAATGCACACACTTGCATGTTAGCATTTCAAGACCACATCTGGTGCAGGGGGGGAGCGCATCCAGTAAATGGCCAGCTTGCCTTCATCGTCTGTCCATCCATACTCAGTAGGGCTTGGCACCACAGGGTTAGCCTGCAGACAGCACTTCCATATTGCTGCCTGATAGTTGGCTCGTTGAACATGCATAAAGAGACAGTCTCTACATGGTGGCAGCTGGCTGGACTCAACCTCTCCCCTTTTGGTGCAGAAGAGCTGGTAACGCAGTTTGTTCACCTCAGCAGTGCTGCTATTAGCAACATACATCCGACAGGTGAACTGCTCAATTTTCTGGAACAGCTCATCACTCACATTCCATGTCTGTCCCAGTTGACTAAAAGTCTCTTGGCAGGAAGTGTGCTTTCTCACTATCTTCAGGGCATTCAGCTTCCCTCGACCAGCGAATGCACTGACAGTGTCGCAGCCTGTGAAGGCATGTAAGCCAATTAGGCTGTCACAGATGCTGTCTCCAAGTGAACTTGCCAGTTTGGTGATGTCGACAAACCGTGTGCGGTTCTGAGTCCCACACTTCTGGTAGATGGGACAGGTGATGTCCTTCTGGAAGCCAAGACAAAGCACCATGACATCAGTGTCCTCAGCTGTGATGATAACTGACTTTGAGCCCGCATTTGCTGCATGCAATGCATGCAGGAGCAGACGGGTGTCAGCTTCTTCATGTGTGGAGTGCAGTTCTGCTGCTTCCTCACACCCATCTTCTGTCAACTTGTAGCAGGTTTCCTCACAGGTCATGTACAACACCTTGCCATGCAGCATAGCTCTGTGTCGTGGGAGTTTCCACTCTTCCACCAGAAACTTGATGAGACTGGTCTTGTTGGAGGAACTGCACAGACATTTTCTCCACTGCTGGACGTGGTGTCCCCCTGCAATATTCTTGTACTGGAGAGTGATGTCTCCACCCCGGTTCAGTCGTTCAGCATCTTTGATCGAAGTCTGGTGATAGACATCAAAAACAACATCAAGCCTCCCACTCTGTGCTCCCTCATGGAGGACCTGGGTCAAGGCTGACTCTGCCACCTGTGCAAAGGTTTTGTTGTTGCCATTCATTTTTTGGACCAGGCTCATCCCATCAATGATGGAAGTAGATGGGATTGGGATGTCTTCTGCAGGAGATACATTCTTTTCAAGCTCTCTGGCAAGTGCAGCCTTGTTTGTTTTTCGTAAGGACCCATCAGCATTTGCCAGTGCCCATGGTAGTGGGCCCAATGGGTAGGCAAGGACATCCTTCAGATTCACCTTCCTGCTTTCAGCCACCAGGATCATGTGACTGAAAAGGTTTCTATCTGCCTTCAGAACCACATCCTGTGCTTTCTTTCCATGAGCTTGTTTTGTGCTGACATTGGAGAATGTTTTCAGACTTTGCTTGGTCATCTTGTCGTGGAATTTCACAGGTGGTGGGTCTGCATCTAACCTTGTTTGCTGGAATGCTTGGTAGGCCTCTTCTCCTTTCTCAAGAGCTCTCAAGAGATCTATGGTCACATCAGGTGGAGCCATGTTGCCAGTGGAGAGGCTAACCAAATCAATCTCATCAGGGGACAAAGGATTGAGCCAGTTATTCTCCATAAGGTCCATGAGAGACAGGACATCTGCTTCATCTCTCTTGATCCTTGGACTCTGTAGGTCTGGATGAGACCATTTGCACCTGCCTTGACCTGTCAGGTCTCTCAGCTGTCTGAGGTACATGCTTCTATACTCAGCTGTGAGATAATATTTGGTCACAGCTCCTGGCTTCAAGCTGAATCCCTTTGTCCCTCCAGCTGTTTGGGTGTCTTTGTTCACCGTTTCTTCTATAGCTTGGTCAACAGGGATTCGGCCAAAGGGATTGGTGGAGCCCAGTTGGACTGAGAAGCCTCCTTCCATGAATTCTGTGTACACATCTGGGTGTGTGATGGGCAGCTCAGACATCTGGGCGTAGTAGTAGGGGAGGTAGCGTGCATAATTCATCCTGTCATAAGCAAAGCACCATGGGATCATTGCTCGAATGCTAGCCAAGTGTAGCATCCAGTCTCCCTCTCTGGATGCTCGGATGAGCCCCAACAAGATTTCAACCATGTCCAAA
The DNA here is from genome assembly GCF_029633865.1 of Lampris incognitus. Classification (NCBI taxonomy): domain Eukaryota; kingdom Metazoa; phylum Chordata; class Actinopteri; order Lampriformes; family Lampridae; genus Lampris; species Lampris incognitus. The sequence goes on along the minus strand of NC_079211.1, from coordinate 66,356,248 downwards.
TAGGACATCCAGAAGTTCGAGAGGCTGCCGTTTCCACCTCTAAGGAACTCACGGTAGACTTCAAATAGATCCATGATGCGTGTACAAGAGCTGTTCTCGAGGACCTCCTTCAAAGCATGTTGTGAGACTTCTTTCCCAAGGCTGTCAATGGTCTTCAGTGTCTCATTCAGGTGAACCATGTCATTCCTGTGAGTTTCTTCCAACCAGGACAGGAAACCATTCAAGGTCAGTCGCATGAGAGCCTCATACAGGAGCTTGTGTAGTCGCACTGCCCTGTTGTACTTGCAGCCATCCATAACACCAGCAATTCAGCCTTCTGCAATCATGCCAGATTCAATGCAGAGGTCTTTGAGTCCAGCATCTTGGAAACGCTTTCCTATTATTGCCAGCAGTGTGCAGATGGTGTGGAATACCCCAAGCCTAACGATGATATCATGGAACTTGTCATGGTGTTTCCATGTGATCTCGACAGCCTTCACACACAGGGCTTGGTCAAAGACACAGACAATCTTCCTCAGGCCTGAGCACTGCATGATGCTCAGTGACTGGTTAAGCACCTCGTTGACAGTAGACATTTGTGTCGCTGGAGCATTGATGGTAGGCAGATAGCCTATATTGTCGGGGATGACCGTCATCTCTCCTCAAGTCAGGATGTTGAAGCCTGTCCAGCTGCTGACTGACTGTTCTTCTTGTTGTGACATGCGTGCTAGGACCCAAAGAAGGTTTTTCTCTCTGGCAAGCTTAGTGTTGGCTGCAGTATCGGCATCTGACTTTTTGCTTTGTGGTGGCCCTACCCGTTGTCCAGCATTGTAAGTTGGTAACATTGGTGGGGGTCCATCAATGCTTCTCTTCTTTGTTTTGGGAACAGTGGGCATGGGTTGGACAGGAAGTGGGTTGACTGGCTTTGCTTGCACAGCAATCCCATTGACTCTGTGAGATGTTCCCTCACCACTGACAGTTTCTTCAAGACGGTCGATATTGTCCCAGGCTAAAGTTGTGAATATGCCAGGATGGATGTTAGCTGGAAGGGCAATGCCACTCCCTGATGATGAGAGTTTCTGGAGACACAGGGCAGTGTTGATCTCTTCCATCTGTGAATAGGACACACTGTGACCAAGTCGGTTGAGGATGTTTATCAACTCTACATTTCCTGTCAACGATTTGACACTGAATGGCAGAACAATGTGCTTGGAAGGCTTGGTATTTCCACATGTCACTGCATATACTATGTCATGGCCAAATGACTGCAGAAGGCACTGCACTCTCTGGGATGCATGATCAGGATCATTTGAGCCTGTGAGTAGAGAGTACAGGAAGATAATGAGCGACTCTGGAATGGTAGGACATTCTGCTTCTGGTTTGACTTCAGGCGGCCAGGTTTGAGGAACATCTTGACTTTTAATGTCTGCTCTCAATTTGATGGCTGCTTTGGCTATAACATCTTGTGCACTGACACTTTTCAGGGTCTGCAGCTCCCTTTTGAGAGACTGATTTTCTTTGGCAAGTTCCCTCATGGACAAGTTATCGGGATAGAGGAGGAATTTTCCTTTCTCATCAGGGAATATCTGCAAGGCTCCAGCAAACTCACTCTCCAGGTTTCGCCTTATGTGCTTCTTGGTTGATTCCTTGACTTGGGCAATGCCTTGGGAGTTCATTGAAGCTACCAGTCTAGAAGAGAGATCAGTCATTGTCATCACTTGAGGATTGCCAAAAAGCTCCATCCTGATGAAGAGGAACAGCTCATTGTATGCCTTATTCACAGCAGCTTCATACTGGGCTGCAGCATCATTATCTTCATTGCTGGCAACCTCTCCTTTGGAAACCTCTTCTTTGGTGTAAAGTCTATAGCATGACCTGTGGTAGTGCCGTTCAGCTGCTACAAGGTCTCTACTCACAATGGCAAGGATTCTGCTGTCCCTTTTCTTTGTGGCTGGACTCCTGATCTTTGCATCAGCTCGCAGTTCTCGACACTGCACCAGTACTTCTCTCGTATTCTGTCTCTTGGAATATTTGCTGTTTTTCTGACAAAATATGCACTCTGCATCATAAGTCCTAGATGTACTTGGAGCATGTCGAGCTACTCTCTTAGATTGTTTCTCTTCAGCAGAGACACAACTTTTCTTTTCTTTTGCAAGGAGGCCATCAAGAATTTGCTTCATAGTGAAGATACTGCGACACTTTCTGTGGTAGTAGATTGCTGGAATCTGTCCCTCAGGAATGTCTTTTGCCAGTTTCAAAACTGGTGCATGATTTCGTATCTGAGCTGCCCTGAGCAGAGTTCTCCATGAGTCGACACTTTGTAGTGAAACCAGCTTATCTGTATCATCAGAACAGTGGATAATGCACTCCACCCGTGGGCACTTTGGTATTGGGTAAAAACTTGCTTGTTCACCAGTGGCCATATTCAGTCAGTTTTCACCTGCCACATACAAACAAATACATGTAACTTAGGTGTATGAACACTACTATAACAAAGTTTACTTTGCTTCACCAGCGTCATATTACCATTATTTATCTTACTTAGCCACAAATAGATACATTACCTAGTTGCTATGCAACCGCTGTATTTTGTCCACATGAGGCCGCTAAAATCAACACAAGATGAAAGTTCCTCGTAGCCACTTTAACTAATCATGTTAACATATACATTAAAAGAACATGCTAACATTATGGGAAATTAGCTTACAATCTTCTCCAGAGTGAGACAAGAAGATAGATACCAGTTTCCTCTATATGTGTATAGTAGAAAGCTATCTGGCTGCACGTTAGCCTAGCTTAGCACAATGAATGGAAGTACACAGTACTGGTTATCCTTGGTTGTTGGCCAACTAAGAACTGTCCCAGAGTTTAAGCTAGGCTAATCAGTACCAGGGGTGTTGAAATGCTATATTTGTAAAAATCTGGGCAAATACACAATCGTGAGAGGCACAGAAACAGGTTTCCTGAAATAAAAATGAAATAGCTGCTCATTTGGAAAGGTTATCATGTATTATTTTACTTCTGTTAGTGTACCAAATAAAATGGCACCAGTGAAGTTGTGTCACCTTGGGTGATATCGATATCTGGTCTGACCCATGGACTAACTGGCTTTGGTCTAGTTAGTTTCTTAGTAATAATGCCCTTCTAATTTAAGGTTCACAATCACCTCACACAATGAAATAGTATGGGTATATTATACATTTCCTGAATCTTTACAGTCCTGTGAGTATTCCAGTTTTTGTGTTTTGTGTCCCTGATATTCCTAGATGCCACAGGGCTAAAAGAAAGTATATAGTTTAGGCGAACATTGCAGAAAGATGTGTGTTATTGACGGGTTGAAGAGCTCAAGTGACCTCTATATTTGTGATAAATATCCACAAAAGGGCTTGAATGAAAGCTAAGAAGGTCCCCTTTAAAATGATACCAAAGACAATATTATAGAACCTTGAAAAATGTCCTGACCATGAGGCTAAATCAGGATATGCACCAGCGTCTAAAATGCAATTTACTATAGGGGGTGGTTAACTTCATGAGCTGATAACTGTGATACAGCTGCCACTCAGGAATGGTTATCATACCAAAATATCATCTACAGACATGGATCCTTTCAAAAATTATAAGTAAGTTTTGCCACCTTGAGTGTACCGAAATAGGAAATTTTGGGCTCTGGCCCATGGACTATACTGAGGTGAGGGAGGACGTTTCACAAATGTGACAACAAAAGAGTCAGGGCTGGATGAATATGCACACTTAAAGCTTGACAGCCCAGGGCTATCCACACCTGTGCTACACCTACCACCACTACCAATAGTAATATAAGACTGCTACTACTGGAGCTGCTGCTGCTGCTGCTGCTGCTGCTGCTAATAATAATAATAGCAATAATAACAATAATAATAATCCCGGGTAACATCAAAATACAAGAACTACAGAAGATTGCACGACTTGGAACATCTCACATCCTAAGAAAGGCACTATCCATCAAATAGACTTCTACCTCCTTCTAACCCTAGACCCAAGGAATGGACCTGTCCGCTTATTATGTTGTATTATGGCATGAAGTTAAAGGACATTTGTATGATAATAATACTTATAATAATAACTTTTGTTCTAGGCTGAAGAGCAGTCATCCATTGTACGAGACGTCCAACCAGGTCTATGGCAGCAAGAGACCAAGTGTCCATGAAATGCCAGTAAGTACCAATCTGACATAAAAAAAAGTAAAAAGGCACCAGTGACTTTCTGCCCTTAACATGTTTTGGAGCTATCACTTAAGTCCACTGATCTAATTGTGATATTTATTAAATCTAATTCTAAACCTTAACAACTAAAAAACTAAAAACATACGTACATTTGGCAAAGAGCCCACAGAACCCATCTGCCAGAAAATGCATGGACTACTGCTCAACGTGGTGTGGAGGTATTTTATTATAACAGCTTGTTGCTCTGAACCAAGGTCAGGGCTCTGGTGAAGATGGAGGTCAGCATTGGAGCGTCTTACTCTCTCTCTCCCTCTACTTATGTTAATTTTCACTTAAGCCCACATGTTGGCACGACCAAAGCATAACTAAATTATAAAATGATAAGATCAAATGTGTAAAAAATGTATATATTTTTATACAGCCAGTTCAGCACGTAGTGAAAATTAAACGAGTACATAAACTGTTTTTTTTATTATTAGTTGTAAGGCAAAACAAATTTGTATAAATATTTCATACACAGGCAATTCAAAGTCCTCAGTGGGAATGTGTCTTGGTCCCTCCATCTTCTAACTGATGATTAATGAGAGGTGTGTCTCAGTGGGAATGTGTTCTGATCCCTCCATCTTCTAGCTGATGGATTAATGACAGGTGTGTCTCAGTGGGAATGTGTTCTGATCTCTCCATCTTCTAGCTGATGGATTAATGACAGGTGTGTCTCAGGTGGAATGTGTTCTGGTCTCACCGTCTTCTAGCTGATGGATTAATGACAGGTGTGTCTCATTGGGAATGTGTCCTGGTCCCTCCATCTTCTAAGTGATGATTAGTGAGAGGTGTGTCTCAGTGGGAATGTGTTCTGGCCCCTCCATCTTCTAGCTGATAGATTAATGAGAGGTGTGTCTCAGTGGGGATGCGTTCTGGTCCCTCCATCTTCTAGCTGATGGATTAATGACAGGTGTGTCTCAGTGGGAATGTGTTCTGGTCCCTCCATCTTCTAAGTGATGATTAATGAGAGGTGTGTCTCAGTGGGAATGTGTTCTGGTCCCTCCATCTTCTAGCTGATGGATTAATGACAGGTGTGTCTCAGTGGGGATGTATTCTGGCCCCTCCATCTTCTAGCTGATAGATTAATGAGAGGTGTGTCTCAGTGGGGATGTGTTCTGGTCCCTCCATCTTCTAGCTGATAGATTAATGAGAAGTGTGTCTCAGTGGGAATGTGTTCTGGCCCCTCCATCTTCTAGCTGATAGATTAATGAGAGGTGTGTCTCAGTGGGGATACGTTCTGGTCTCTCCGTCTTCGAGCTGATGGATTAAAGACATGTGTACCTCAGTGGGAATGTGTTCTGGTCTTTCCATCTTCTATCTGATGGATTAATGACAGGTGTGCCTCAGTGGGAATGTGTTCTGGTCTCTCCATCGTCCTAGCTGATTGATTAATCAAATCAAATCAAATGAAAACAAATCAAATCAAATAAATGTTATTTGTATAGCCCAATATCACAAATTACTAATTTGCCTCAGTGGGTTTAACAGCAACACAACATCCTTTCCTTACAACCTCCCATTGGATAAGGAACAACTCCCTAAAAAAAAACTTTAACAGGGAGTAAAAATAGGAAGAAACCTCAGGGAGAACAACAGAGGAGGGATCTCTCTCCCAAGACGGACAGCGTGCAATAGATGTTGTGTTTACGCAATTTACACAATAATGACAGGGTTGTCTCAGTGGAAATTTGTTTTGGTCTCTCCATCTTCTAGCTGATGGATTAATGACAGGTTTGCCTCAGTGGGAATGTGTTTTGGTCTGTCCATCTTCTAGCTGATGGATTATGACAGGGTTGCCTCAGTGGGAATGTGTTTTGGTCTCTCCATCTTCTACTTGATGGATTAATGACAGGTTTGCTTCAGTGGGAATGTGTTGTGGTCTGTCCATCTTCTAGCTGATGGATTATGACAGGGTTGTCTCAGTGGGAATGTGTTTTGGTCTCTCCATCTTCTATCTGATGGATTAATGACAGGTTTGCCTCAGTGGAAATGTGTTCTAGTCTCTCCATCTTCTAGAAAGGGGATTAAAGACAGGTTTGCCTCAGTGGGAATGTGTTGTGGTCTCTCCATCTTCTAGCTAATGGATTAATGACAGGTTTGCCTCAGTGGGAATGTGTTGTGGTCTGTCCATCTTCTAGTTGATGGATTATGACACGGTTGTCTCAGTGGGAATGTGTTCTGGTCTCTCCATCTTCTACCTGGTGGATTAATGACAGGGTTGCCTCAGTGGGAATGTGTTCTAGTCTCTCCATCTTCTAGCAAGGGGATTAAAGACAGGGTTGCCTCAGTGGGAATGTGTTCTGGTCTCTCCATCTTCTAGCTGATGGATTAAAGATTAGCCCTGCCTTGTAAAATTATGTGACTTCTGTGACTCTTTCAGACCCAGTTTCATGGGGTTTCCCGGCAGTTCTCTGAGAGCATGCTGCATACTGGGATGTTCCATGACAACACCTTCAACACCTCCTCAGATAAAAGCAGAATCACCGGGCCTGGTGACATGGCGGCTCTACGCAATAGAATCCTCTTCCACCACCTCTACAACAGCAGCCAGCTGCACAACCACCAACACAACAATCACAACTAACACAAGGCCTTAGCTTGAAATGTCTCAAGGCCTACCTTCTTTCCAGAAATCAAGAGAGTTCTGCATATTTCAAGATGTAAACAGCCTACAAAAAAGATTAAAATGAATGACGATATTTTTGATGTACATGGTGATTTAGACCTGCCAGCCAGTTCAACCTGGGTCTTCTTTTCATAGTTCCTTCCATCCAACACATCAGTTTTCTCACCAGCTTCATTTAGTAGATGTCTGACACAGGACCACCACTGGACTCTTGCTTTACAGCGGTGTCTTATGGGACAAGTGAGCAGAAGTGTTTAAACAACAGTACCCCCTAGTGTCTCAATCAGACTGTGTCCATGACTGCCCATTAGCTATGACTTCTCTATTGTGCTGGCTGGCTAGTTATGGATGTCACTACTACCTGTATAGGCTGCTACTTCCTGCAAGATGAACCAGGAAGCAGATCAGTAATGTCTTCCACCATTGATGATAATGGTCTTCTCAGCGAATAACTACAAATCGCAGTTTCATTTTCACTTCCAAGTATGTGGTTGAATAATTGGTTTAGACTGGAAACATGTCTGATACATATGTTGATGCACCATACGACACAGTTGTAAGGCTGAGTCCAGCAGTGGTCTCCTGTCCAACATTTCCACAATGAAGCTGGTTAATACAATGATATTATAATGGATATGCTTAATGGCAAAAACCATGAAAATATCAGCCAGGTAGAAGAAAACTGGACTTGTCTTTAAAAGAAAAAGAAACAGTCTTCTGACTGGACTAGTGTGGCTCCATATGTACCACTTCCACAGCAACATTAACTACTATCACATGACGTTAATCCAGGTTCACCCTGCCCCCTGCCCTGGGACCTGGTCCCAACTGGACAGACTGGAGGAACAACGGGACAACTACACCCCAGGGAGAGAGAGAGAGAGAGAGAGGTGGTGTCACGTGACACAATTTGATCCCAAGTGGACAGACTGGAGGAACAACAGGACAGCTACATCCCCCAGAAAGAGAGACAGAGAGAGATTGAGAGAGACAGAGACAGAGAGAGACAGGTGGTGTCACATGACTCACAGTTTGGCTTTTGGAATCAAATCATTAATCTATTCTAGGAGACAGTGATGAAGAGACAATCTTCTCTTCTTCTGGTTCTTTCACAACACACACATATACATGCCTCCCCCACACGCACATACATGCCTCCCCCACACACACATACATACTTGCCTCCCCCACATACACACACATACACATGCATGCCCCCCCACACCATGGTAATCAAAGGGGAAAAGATAATTAATGTAAAAAAGGCGTGCTCTTGTCTTCTCCCTCTCAGGTTTATATTATTTAAACTACCAGTCATCATCTAACAGGAAGTGGACATTCACAATAACAATGCATCTCGTTGTCTTCGCTTACAGCTAGTTGTACGTGACAACCTGCACTGCGTGGTGGCTCTGTTTCTGTCTCCGTTAATTTGCCGACCTCTGTTGATTATAGTTTATAGATTATAGGTTACTGTAAACTGTTCTCTTCTCTCACGTGTCTTTTCTCTCTCTCTGAATGATGTTTTTCTTTGTTGTTTGTCACGTTGGCAGCTGATGAGTGTGTGACGCACGAAACAAGCTTGTACTGCTATGTATTCAAGTTTTTTCCTACATATATACATATATATATATATACTAGAAGAACCCCGCTACAATGTAGCGGTTTGGTTATCCACCCGTCTAAATCTCCCTCCTCTTCATCCTGCCAGCTAACCGCCTTCCCCCTGCCCCTAACCCCCCCACTCCAACTCCCTCCCTCCAAATGCTCAGAATCATCTGAAATGCCGAGAAAAGTGGTTTGCCCCCCCCCACTCCAACTCCCTCCCCCAAATCCTCAGAATCATCTGAAATGCCGAGAAAATTGGTTTTTAGACATTTTTAGAAAATGCATATTTTGCATAATTATGCATTATTATTATAATTAATTTAATTTTCTGCTATTTTTCTGGTCCTCTCTGGAATAATACCTACCACCTCCAAAAAAAATTAGGATCATAAGTGCATTTTTGCAAAAATGCATATTTTGCATAATGCCAAAACATTTAAAAGTCCCAGAATTTTTTTTTTATATACAGTGCATCCGGAAAGCATTCACACCCCTTCACTTTCCCCACATTTTGTTATGTTACAGCCTTATTCCAAAATGGATTAAATTCCTTTTTTTTCTCATCAATCTACACAGAATACTCCATAATGACAAAGCGAAAAGGGTTTTGTAGAAATGTTTGCAAATTTATTAAAAATAAAAAACTGAAATATTGCATGTACATAAGTATTCACACCCTTTACTCAGTACTTGGTTGAGGCACCCTTGGCAGCGATTATAGCCTCAAGTCTTCTTAGGTATGAAGCTACAAGCTTGGCACAGCTATATTTGGGGTATTTCTCCCATTCTTCTCTGCAGATCCTCCCGAGCTCTGTGAGGTTAGATGGGGAGCGTTGCTGCACAGCTATTTTCAGGTCTTTCCAGAGATGTTCAATGGGGTTCAAGTCTGGGCTCGGGCTGGGCCACTCAAGGACATTCACAGACTTGTCCCGAAGCTACTCCTTCGTTGTCTTGGCTGTGTGCTTAGGGTTGTTGTCGTGTTGAAAGGTAAACCTTCACCCCAGTCTGAGGTCCTGAGCGCTCTGGAGCAGGATTTCATCAAGGATCTCTCTGTACTTTGCTCCATTCATCTTTCCCTCGATCCTGACTAGTCTCCCAGTTCATGCCACTGAAAAACATCCCCACAGCATGATGCTGCCACCACCATGCTTCACTGTAGGGATGGTATTAGCAAGGTGATGAGAGGTGCCTGGTTTCCTCCAGACGTGACTTTTGGCATTCAGGCCAAAGAGTTCAATCTTGGTTTCATCAGACCAGAGAATCTTGTCTCTCATGGTCTGAGAGTCCTTTAGGTGCTTTCTGGCAAACTCCAAGTGGGCTGTCATGTGCCTTTTACTGAGCAGAGGCTTCCGTCTGGCCACTCTACCATAAAGGCCTGATTGGTGGAGTGCTGCAGAGATGGTTGTCCTTCTGGAAGGTTCTCCCATGTCCACAGAGGAACGCTGGAGCTCTGTCAGAGTGACCATCAGGTTCTTGGTCACCTCCCTGACCAAGGCCCTTCTTCCCCGATTGCTCTGTTTGGTTGGGCGGCCAGCTCTAGGAAGAGTCCTGGTGGATCCAAACTTCTTCCATTTACGAATGATGGAGACCGCTATGCTCTTCGGGACCTTCAAAGCTGTAGAAATTTTTTGTACCCTTCCCCAGATCAGTGCCTCGATACAATCCTGTCTCGGAGGTCCACAGACAATTCCTTTGACTTCATGGCTTGGTTTCTGCTCTGACATGCACTGTCAACAGTGGGACCTTATATAGACAGGTGTGTGCCTTTCCAAATCATGTCCCATCCATTGAATTTACTACAGGTGGACTCCAATCAAGATGTAGAAACATCTCAAGGATGATCAGTGGAAACAGGATGAACCTGAGCTCAATTTTGAGTGTCATAGCAAAGGGTGTGAATACTTATGTACATGCAATATTTCAGTTTTTTTTAAAAAATAAATTTGCAAAAATTTCTACAAAACCTTTTTCACTTTGTCTTTATGGGGTATTGTGTGTAGATTGATGAGGGGAAAAAAGGAATGTAATCCATTTTGGAATAAGGCTGTAACATAACAAAATGTGGGGACAGTGAAGGGGTGTGAATACTTTCCGGATGCACTGTAGGTGAAAAAATCAAAGATGCTCAGAATCATCTGAAATGCCGAGAAAAGAGGTTTTTAGCCATTTTTAGAAAAATGCATATTTTGCATATTTTTGCACATTTATGCATAATTATGCAAACCCAGCCACTGAGGATGCACAAGCCAGTGCATCCTTAGTGCCGGTCCCAAGCCCGGACAAATGGGGAGGGTTGCGTCAGGAAGGGCATCCGGCGTAAAATCTTTGCCAAATCAAATATGCGGATCATAAATAAGACTTACATACCGGATCGGTCGAGGCCCGGGTTACCAACGACCGCCACCGGTACTGTTAACCAACAGGGTGTCGGTGGAAACTATGCTACTGTTGGGCGAAGGAGAAGGAGAGGGGGAAAGCATGTCCAGAGGCAGCTAGAGAGGAGGAAGGGTAGGCATGTGGAGGTGAGAGTTGGAACTTTGAATGTTGGCACTATGACTGGTAAAGGCAGAGAGCTGGCTGACATGATGGAAAGAAGAAAGGTAGGCATACTGTGTGTGCAAGAGACCAGGTGGAAGGGGAGTTAGGCCAGGAGCATCGGAGGTGGGTTCAAACTCTTCTACCATGGTGTGAATGAGAGGAGTAATGGGGTAGGGGTAATTCTGAAGGAAGAGTATGTCAAGAGCGTGCTGGAGGTGAAGAGATAGTCAGACAGAGTGATGAGTATGAAGCTGGAAATTGAAGGTTTATTGCTGAATGTTATCAGCGCATATGCCCCGCAAGTTGGGTGTGAGATGGATGAAAAAGAAGAATTCTGGAGTGAGTTGGACGACATGGTGGAGAGGGTACCCAAGGAGGAGAGAGTGGTGATTGGAGCGGACTTCAATGGACATGTTGGTGAAGGGAACAGAGGTGATGGGAAGGTATGGAGTCAAGAAGAGAAATGTGGAAGGACAGATGGTGGTCGACCTTGCGAAAAGGATGGAAATGGCTGTGGTGAATACATATTTCAAGAAGAGGGAGGAACACAGGGTGACGTACAAGAGTGGAGGAAAGTGCACACAGGTGGACTATATCTTATGTAGAAGGCGCCATCTAAAAGGGATTGGAGACTGCAAGGTGGTGACAGGGGAGAACGTAGCTAGGCAGCATCGGATGGTGGTCTGTAGGATGACTTTGGAGACCAAGAAGAGGAAGCGAGTGAAGACACAGCCGAAGATCAAATGGTGGAAGTTGAAGAAGGAAGACAGTTGTGTGGAGTTCAGGCAGGAGTTAAGACAGGCACTGGGTGGTAGTGAAGAGTTGCCAGATGGCTGGACAACCACTGCAGAAATAGTGAGGGAGACAGCTAGGAAGGTACTTGGTGTGTCATCAGGACAGAGGAAGGAAGACAAGGAGACTCGGTGGTGGAAAGAGGAAGTACAGCAAATTATACAGAGGAAAAGGTTGGCAAAGAAGAAGTGGGATAGTAAGAGAGATGAAGAAAGTAGACAGGAGTACAAGGAGATGCAGCGTAAAGCAAAGAGAGAGGTGGCAAAGGCAAAGGAAAAGGCGTATGGGGAGTTGTATGACAGATTAGACACTAAGGAAGGAGAAAAGGACTTGTACCGATTGGCTAGACAGAGGGACCAAGCTGCAAAGGATGTGCAGCAAGTTAGGGCGATCAAGGATAGAGATGGAAATGTGTTGACAAGCGAGGAGAGTGTGCTAAGAAGGTGGAAGGAATACTTTGAGGGGCTGATGAATGAAGAAAATGAGAGAGAGAGAAGGTTGGATGATGTAGGGATAGTGAATCAGGAAGTTCAGCGGATTAGCAAGGAGGAAGTGAGGGCAGCTATGAAGAGGATGAAGAGTGGAAAGGCAGTTGGTCCCGATGACATACCTGTGGAGGCATGGAGATGTTTAGGAGAGATGGCAGTGGAGTTTTTAACTAGATTGTTTAACACAATCCTGGAAAGTGAGAGGATGCCTGAGGAGTGGAGAAGAAGCATACTGGTACCGATTTTCAAGAACAAGGGTGATGTGCAGAACTGTAGCAACTACAGAGGTATAAAGTTGATCAGCCACAGCATGAAGATTTGGGAAAGAGTAACAGAAGCTATGTTAAGAGGAGGAGAGGTGACGATCAGCGAGCAGCAGTATGGTTTCATGCCAGGAAAGAGCACCACAGATGCGATGTTTGCTTTGAGAATGTTGATTGAGAAGTATAGAGAAGGCCAGAAAGAGTTGCATTGTGTCTTTGTAGATTTAGAGAAAGCTTATGACAGAGTGCCGAGAGAGGAGGTGTGGTATTGTATGAGGAAGTCGGGAGTTGCAGAGAAGTATGTAGGAGTGGTGCAGGATACATATGAGGGAAGTGTGACAATGGTGAGGTGTGCGGTTGGAATGACAGATGGGTTCAAGGTGGAGGTGGGATTACATCAAGGATCGGCTCTGAGCCCTTTCTTGTTTGCAATGGTGATGGACAGGTTGACGGACAAGATCAGGCAGGAGTCTCCGTGGATGATGATGTTCGCGGATGACATTGTGATCTGTAGTGAGAGTAGGGTGCAGGTTGAGGAGAGCCTGGAGAGGTGGAGGTATGCACTGGAGAGAAGAGGAATGAAAGTCAGTAGGAGCAAGACGGAATACCTATGCGTGAATGAGAGAGAGGACAGTGGAATGGTGAGGATGCAAGGAGTGGAGGTGACAAAGGCATTTGAGTTTAAATACTTGGGGTCAACTGTCCAAAGTAACAGGGAGTGCAGTAGAGAGGTGAAAAAGAGAGTGCAGGCAGGTTGGAGTGGGTGGAGAAGTGTGTCAGGAGTGATTTGCGACAGAAGGGTACCAGCAAGAGTTAAAGGGAAAGTTTACAAGATGGTTGTGAGACCAGCTATGTTATATGGTTTGGAGAGAGTGGCACTGACGAAAAGACAGGAGGAGGAGCTGGAGGTGGCAGAGTTGAAGATGCTAAGATTTTCACTGGGAGTAACGAAGAAGGACAGGATTAGGAACGATTATATTAGAGGGACCGCTCAGGTTGGACGGTTTGGAGACAAAGCAAGAGAGGCAAGATTGAGATGGCTTGGACATGTGTGGAGGAGAGATGCTGAGTATATTGGGAGAAGGATGCTGAATATGGAGCTGCCAGGTAAGAGGAGAAGAGGTAGGCCAAAGAGGAGGTTTATGGATGTGATGAGGGAAGACATGCAGGTGGCTGGTGTGACAGAGGAAGACGCAGAAGACAGGAAGAAATGGAAACGGAGGATCCTCTGTGGCGACCCCTAACGGGAGCAGCCGAAAGTAGTATGCATAATTATGCATAATTTTAATTTTTTGAGATTTTTCCCGTACTCTCTGGAGCAATACCTACCACTTCCAAAAAGAATAAGGATCATAAGTGCTTTAGATTTCGGTCCCGCTATCTACACTAAATAACTAACTAACTAACTAACTAACTAACACACACACACTAACACCACACACACACACATTACGAAAATATGGGAGTTGATATATATATATATATATATATATATATATATATATATATATATGTGTGTGTGTGTGTGTGTGTGTGTGTGTGTGTGTGTGTGTGTGTGTATACACTGCTCAAAAAAATAAAGGGAACACCTAAAAACACAATATAGACCTCGATGAATGAAATATTTCAGCTGAAAATCTTTATTTATTAGACAGAGGAATGTGTTTAGAGCAAAATAACCTAAGAATGATCAATGGAAATCAAAATCATTAGCCCATTAAGGTCTGGATTCAGAATCATACTCAAAATCAAAGTGGAAAATGAGAACATAGGCTGATCCAACTTCTGTGGAAATTCTTCAAGACGATTCAAAATGAGGCTCAGTAGTGTGTGTGGCCTCCACGTGCCTGTATGCACTCCCTACAACGTCTGGGCATGCTCCTGATGAGACGACGGATGGTCTCCTGAGGGATCTCCTCCCAGACCTGGATCAGGGCATCGGTCAACTCCTGGACAGTCTGTGGTGCGACATCGCGTTGGCGGATGGTACGAGACATGATGTCCCAGAGGTGCTCGATTGGATTCAGGTCTGGGGAACGTGCAGGCCAGTCCATAGCATCAATGCCCTCGACATACAGGAACTGCTGACACACTCTGGCCACATGAGGACGAGCATTGTCATTGCATGAACAGGAACCCAGGGCCCACTGCACCAGCATATGGTCTGACAATGGGTCTGAGGATCTCATCCCGGTACCTAATGGCAGTCATGGTACCTCTGGCTAGCACGTAGAGGTCTGTGCGGCCCTCCAAGGATATGCCTCCCCAGACCATCACTGACCCACCGCCAAACCGGTCATGCTGGAGGATGTTGCAGGCAGCAGAACGTTCTCCACAGTGTCTCCAGACTTTCTCACGTCTGTCACATGTGTTCAGTGTGAACCTGCTCTCATCTGTGAAGAGCACAGGGCGCCAATGGCGAATCTGCCAACCAAGATGTTCTCTGGCAAAGGTCAATCGGGCTGCACGGTGTTGGGCTGTGAGCACAGGCCCCAATTGCGGACGTCGGGCCCTCATACCATCCTCATGCATTCTGTTTCTCACTGTTTGAGCAGAAACCTGCACATTAGTGGCCTGTTGAAGGTCGTTTTGTAGGGCTCCGGCAGTGCTCCTCCTGTTCCTCCTTGCACAAAGGACCAGATAGCGGTCCTGCTGCGGGGTTGTTGTCCTCCTGCGGCCCCCTCCACGTCTCCTGGTGTACTGGCCTGTCTCCTGGTACCTCCTCCATGCTCTGGACACTGTGCTGGGAGACACATCAAATCTTCTTGCCACAGCACGCATTGATGTGCCATCCTGGATGAGCTGCACTACCTGAGCAACTTCTGTAGGTTGCAGATACCGCCTCATGCCACCTCTAGTGGTGAGGGCACTAGCAAAATGAAAAACTAACCAAAGATCGGCCAGAAAAGACGAGGACAGGCAAATGGTCTGTGGCCACCACCTGCAAATCCATTCCTTTTATAGGGGTTGTCTTGCAAATTGTCTAATTTCCACCAGGAAATTAGACAATTTACCAACAGGTGAAATTGATTCACAAATCAGTGTTGCTTCCTAACTGGACAGATTGATATCTCAAAAGTGTGATTGACTTGGAACTACATTGCATTGCTTATGTGTTCCCTTTATTTTTTTGAGCAGTGTATATATATATATATATATATATAGAGAGAGAGAGAGAGAGAGAGAGAGAGAGAGAGAGAGAGAGAGAGAGAGAGATGTAGAGCCGAAGGAACGAAGAAGACCGTAGGTTCACACTTTAGCCGTGTAGGCAACTTTCTTTAATCAACGGTAAATCAGAGACAACAAAACCACAGCTCGACTGAGCAGAGGCGGCAAGAATAATCAGAAAACTGGCTGGACAACCATAACTTAACCCTGTGTTAACCTGCCAGGGCAACCCTGACTTAACCCTTAGTTCCTGGGGGGAATTCTGTCCCCAATACGTGTCCACCACATGAGCCCCCCCATAATTCGCCCTAGTAATAGAAGTCAGGCAGGCGCGGGGGTCGACAAGCCGTCCGCGGCGGCTCCGGGTAACAGGGGCCGGAGTGTCTCTGGGAGGCATTGACGCGGGCCTGTGGAGGTCGGCCTGAGGAGCAGAAGAGGCAGCGCGGGCCTCCACGGGGGGAGGAGGCGGAGCCGGGGGACGACCGCGACGAGGAGGTTGGGCTAACTCCAACGGCTGCGTCAAGTCCAGGTGTGCGGGTTTAACTCGGTCCACTGAAACATGCTCGGCCGTGCCCCCAAAATCCACCACCAGGTGCTTAGTTCCCCGTTCCAGGACGCGGAAGGGGCCGTCATAAGGGGGTTGCAGAGGGGGGCGGTGTGCGTCGTGAGGCATGAACACGTAGTCCGCTGACTGCAGACCTGGGGGCACCTGGGACACCGGAGCGCCGTGTTGGGCGGTAAGGACGGGTGTGAAAGCTCTGACCCCGTCCAGCAAGGAGGCTCGTTGGTCCACAGCTGACCAGGGACGCGTTGCGTTGGGCATGAAATCGCCTGGGACTCGCAGTGGCGTGCCGTACACCAGCTCCGCAGAGGAGGCTTGTAGGTCTTCCTTTGGGGCGGTCCGCAGGCCCAGCATGACCCATGGGAGGTTGTCGACCCAGTTGCAGTCCTTGAGAGTAGTCCGAAGCACAGCCTTCATGGACCGGTGGAAGCGCTCACATAGGCTGTTCGCCTGAGGGTGGTAGGCGGTAGTGCGGTGAAGCTTGACGCCCAGAGCCTCACCCACAGCATTCCATAGCTCTGAGGTAAACTGTGGCCCGCGGTCAGATGAAAGGTCGGAAGGCGTACCGAAACGTGAGACCCATGACCCAATAAAAGCCCGGGCCACATCAGCAGACGTCGTGGATGCCAGGGGAACAGCTTCAGGCCAGCGCGTAGTCCTGTCCACCACAGTGAAGAGGTAGGTGAATCCATGGGAGGGGGGTAGGGCACCAACCAGGTCGACGTGGACATGGTCAAATCGTCTCTCCGGCACTGCGAAGCGTTCCAGGGGCGCCTTAATGTGGCGGTATATCTTAGCCCGCTGACAGGCAACACACGAGTCGGCCCACGCTTTCACGTCTCTCTTAAGTCACTCCCACACAAACTTAGCAGAGGTCAGGTGCACGGATGGCTTACCGCCTGGATGAAAGAGGCCGTTCACAGCTTCAAACACAGGGCGTCTCCAGCTGTCCGGGACGATGGGCCTGGGCTGTCCTGTGGAGACGTCACACAGGAGGGTGACACCTGTGTCGCTGAAAGGAACGTCCTGCAGGCGGAGCCCCGTGTCGGAGGTCCGGAGACGGAGGGTGCTCGGGTCCGTGGCCTGGTCAGCGGCCATCTGTGCATAGTCCAGGCCTAGGTGGACCGCTCCAATCACTGCCCTAGAGAGGCAGTCAGCTACCTGGTTAGGCTTACCAGCGACGTGCTGGATGTCGGTAGTGAATTCCGAAATGTAGGAGAGTTGTCGCTGCTGGCGAGCGGACCATGGCTCGGCCGTCTTGGACATGGCAAACGTGAGGGGCTTGTGGTCCACGTACGCAGTAAACTCGCGACCCTCTAGCAGGAACCGGAAATGCCGGATGGCGAGCCAGAGACCGAGGAGTTCCCTGTCAAAAGTACTATACTTGCGCTCTCGGGGTGTAAGCTGGCGACTGAAAAAGGCCAAAGGCTGCCAAGCCCCCCCCACCCACCCACCTACTGCTCGTGAACCGCACCAACAGCATAGTCCGATGCATCCGTGGTTATGGAAATAGGCGCTGTAGGTGAAGGATGCGCTAGCAGGGTAGCCTGGGAGAGCGCAGCTTTAGTCTCGGTGAACGCACGACCCCGCTCTGCTGTCCAGTCGACCGCCTGGTTGGGGGACTTGCCTTTCAGCGCCTCGTACAGTGGCCAGATGATAAAAGCGGCTCGGGGAATGAAGCGGTGGTAGAATGTCACCATCCCGATGAACTCCCTGAGCGCACGAGCTGTTTGGGGGCGCGGAAAGGCCACCACCGCTTCCACCTTTGAGGGCAGGGGGACCGCCCCGTCCCCAGTGATGCGGTGCCCGAGGAAATCAATGGCCGTCAGCCCGAACCGGCACTTCGCCGGGTTGACGATCAGCCCATGCTGGCTGACGCGTGTGAAGAGGGCGTGAAGATGGGACAGGTGTTCTTCCTCGGAGGCACTGGCGATGAGTATGTCGTCCAAATAGACGAAGAGGAAAGGAAGGCCACGGAGCACTGAATCCATCAGCCGCTGAAAGGACTGGGCCGCGTTTTTGAGTCCAAATGGCATTCGTCGGAATTCAAATAGGCCGAATGGGGTAGTCACCGCTGTCTTGGGGATGTCCGAGGGATGCACGGGAACTTGATGATAACCACGGACCAGGTCGACTTTTGAGAAGACGCGTTTGCCAGACAGGTTTGCAGAAAAGTCCTGGATATGCGGGACAGGATAGCGGTCGGACGTGGTGGCGTCATTTAGTCGGCGGTAGTCCCCGCATGGGCGCCAACCTCCATCAGGCTTAGCGACAATGTGGAGTGGGGACGCCCACGGGCTGTCAGAGCGGCGGATGATCCCCATGCGTTCCAGGTGCTCGAACTCAGACTTGGCAATGGCGAGTTTGGCGGGGTCGAGACGCCTGGCTGCGGCGTAGACCGGGGGCCCCTTCTAGCAATGTGATGTTCCACCCCAAGCTTAGCGGTGGGTGCCGAGAAGGTAGGCTGGGTGAGGTCAGGGAACTCAGCGAGGAGGCTGTTGAACTTGTCTGCCTCTGAGAGAGAGTTGGCTCGACCTGCATAGGCCGCTTCCCCCCTGCGTACATGCGAGGGAGGAGAAGGTTAAGGCGTCGACCAGACGGCTGTTCTGAATGTCCACTAGCAAACCGGAAGCGCACAAAATATCAGCTCCGAGGAGGGCAAGCGTTACATTGGCCATGACGAACTCCCACGTGAAACGTTGTCCACCAAAACACAGTTCTACAGACCGCACGCCGTAGGTGTGGATAGGGCTGCCGTCAGCCGTCGCCAACTGGGGGCCCGCTCCCCGCCCATGATGTCGACGTCAGTAGCAGGGAGCACGCTTCTCTGTGCGCCCGTGTCACAGAGAAATCGCCGACCGGAGATGGTGTCGAGGATGAAGAGTAGCCTGCTCGTATCGCCAACACTCATGGCCACTACTGAGTGTTGGCCCTCTCGTTTCCCGTCGGCCTGTAGTTGCAGGGGGAACGGCACTGTTTAGCTTTCGCACCAAATCGAGCGTGGTACAAACAGAGTCCAGAGGGCTTGTAGCGGTCTGACGATGTGGCGCCACCGTCGGGCCACACCCGCGATGTCGGCGGGGGGCCAGTGAAGGTAGGAGCCGGCGCCCCGGCATGGGAGGAACGTTGTGTAGCAACGAAGAATCGGTCAGCCTCCTTTGCCAGCTCACGGGGATCAGTGATGGTGGAGTTAGCGAGCGCAGTCTGGACGCGGGGCGGCATGTTGCGCAGAAACAGCTCCATAAACAGGAAACATGGCTTTTCTTGACCCAGTAGATTTAACATCCTGCTCATTAGCTCCGATGGTTTGCCATCTCCCAAGCCCTGAATTGCGAAGAGGCGACGGGCTCTCTCCGTTGTTGACAGTTCAAAAGTTTCTGTTAGGGTTTGTGGAAGACCCCAAGCGCACGACACCGGACAGAGATGGGGTTAGCCGAAAACTGGCGTACTTTATTCAAACATAGGAAGGCAATGAGCGACAAGGAAAAAACGGAAAGTCCAAGGGGGAAAAAAACTCGCGGGTAATCCAAACGGGAACAGGGCAGGATACTTCCACGGAGAAACCTTGCAAGGGAAAAACATGAACAAAGGGCTGGGATGAGTTCGTAGAGAAAAGGACCGTGAGAGGAGAGTCGCCGCTGCTGCGGGGAGGTTACAACACGAACTGACAACGGGCACGTGGGAGGCCACCAAACGTAAGCCCAGCCCTGATGACTAAGCCCGGCCCTGACGAGCCGATTGGCTGCCGGCGTGGGGTGGGCGGGCCACGGCGCGGGGTGGGCGAGCCATAACAGTACCCCCCCTCCACGGGAGCCACCAGGCGACTTGCCCGGCTTGTCGGGATGGGAATGATGGAACTCAGTGAGCAGCCCAGGGTCCAGGATGAGCTGGCGGGAGACCCAGCTACGTTCCTCCGGACCGTAGCCCTCCCAGTCCACCAAATACTGGAACCCCCGTCCTCGGCGCCGGACGTCCAGCAGCCGGCGGACCTTCCACTGGGGGTGCCCATCCACGATCTCAGGGGGAGGCTGAGCCGGGGCCGGAAGCATCAGAGGACTCTGGGAGACAGGCTTAACCCGAGACACATGAAACACGGGTTGGGTCTTTAAGGAAGCCGGAAGCTTAAGACTCACCGCCGCGGGGCTGAGAACCTTCCTGATCTCAAAGGGGCCGACAAATCGGGGGTTCAGCTTCTTCGCGGTGGACTGAAGCGGGAGATCCTTCGAGGACAGCCACACCCTTTGGCCTGGTTGGTACGTAGGTGCTGGGGACCGGCGTCGGTTGGCTCCCCGACTGGCGCGCTCAGCTGCCCGGAGCAGAGCGGCTCTGGTCACCTCCCAGACGCGACGACACCGGTTCAGATGGGCCTGCACGGAGGGAACCGCCACTTCTGACTCCTGCACAGTAAAGAGAGGCGGCTGGTAGCCCAGGGACACCTCAAAAGGTGAGAGGCCGGTGGCAGAGCTGACCAGGGAGTTGATGGCATACTCGACCCAGGGGAGGAACCGGCTCCAGGAGCTGGGCTTCTTGGCGGCCACGCACCGGAGGGCAGAATCCTCTCTGTCTGTCCGTTAGTCTGTGGGTGATAGCCAGAGGAGAGACTAACAGAGGCACCCAACCCCTTGCAAAAGGTCCGCCATACCTGGGAGACGAACTGGGGCCCTCGGTCCGAGACAACGTCCAGGGGAAGGCCGTGGAGACGGAACACGTGGCTCGTCAGGAGGTCCGCCGTCTCAGAAGCCGATGGGAGTCTGGGGAGGGCCACCAGGTGCACTCCCTTACTGAAGCGGGGAGGGGCTGCAGCAGACCCGCGGGTGCCTGGTGAGAGGCCTTGCTGCGAGCACAGACGGAGCAGGCCCCTACGAAGTCCCTGACGTCGTTCCTCATGGTGGGCCACCAGAAACGCCGAGCCAGAAAGGTGAAGGTGCGGTGGACACCCGTATGGCAAGCAAACTGACTGGCATGGCCCCACTGGAGAACCCGGGGCCGGACTGCGTCCGGGACGAATAGGCGACGTGGAGGGACGTGGCTCGGGGCGGGATGGGAGCGCAACGCCTGCCTGACCACGGTCTCGATGCCCCAGGTAACCACGCCAACCACCCTGGCCTCAGGAAGGATGGGAGTGGGCTCCTCTGTAGCTGGCTCCCTCCTCGGGTGTTGTCGGGACAGGGAGTCTGCCTTCGTGTTGCGGGACCCGGGGCGATAAGTCAGCGTGAAGTCAAACCGACTGAGGAAGCTGGCCCACCGTGCCTGCCGACCATTGAGGCGCTTGGTTGCCCGGATGAACGTCAAGTTCTTATGATCCGTCCAGATGGTGAACGGCTGTTCCGCCCCCTCCAGCCAATGGCGCCACTCCTCCAGAGCAGCCACCACTGCCAGCAGCTCCCGGTTCCCGACATCGTAGTTCTCCTTGGCGGGGAGGAACCGGCGAGAGAAGAAGGCGCATGGGTGGATCTTCTGGTCAGACGCTGACCGCTGGGAGAGGACAGCCCCCAACCCGGTGTCCGAAGCGTCCACCTCTACGATGAACTGCCTCTTGGGGTCGGGGTGGAGCAGGATCGGGGCACTGGTGAACCTCTCCTTGAGGGACTGGAACGCAGAGCGGGCAGCCGGGGACCAGATGAACGGCTGGGAGGGGGAGGTCAGCCTGGTGAGAGGTTCTGCCACACAGCTGTAGCCCCGGATGAACCTCCGATAGAAGTTCGCAAAGCCGAGGAAGCTCTGTAATTCCTTCCGTGATTTGAGATCGGGCCAGGCCACCACAGCCTGGATCTTGCGGGGGTCGGCCCGGGTCTGTCCCCTCTCAACGACGAAGCCCAGGTAGTCAACGGAAGGGGAATGGAACCGGCACTTCTCTGCCTTGACGAAGAGCCGGTTCCGGAGGAGACGTTCGAGTACCCGGCGGACATGCTGGACATGTTCCTCGAGGGTCCTGGAGAAGATGAGATGAGGATGTCATCGAGGTACACCACCACAAACTCGTCGAGCATGTCGCGGAGAATGTCATTCATGAGAGCCTGGAATACCGCCGGGGCGTTGGTGAGGCCGAACGGCATGACCAGGTACTCATAATGACCCCGGGGCGTCTTAAAGGCTGTCTTCCACTCGTCCCCCTTCTGGATCCGGACCAGATGATAGGCACACCGGAGGTTCAACTTAGTGAAGCCTGTAGCCTGGGTGAGGGGCTCAAGGGTGGAACTCATGAGAGGAAGGGGGTACTTTTTCTTGATGGTTATCTCATTGAGTTGGCGATAGTCAATGCAGGGTCGGAGGCCCCCGTCCTTCTTCTTCACGAAAAAGAATCCAGCTGCCACCTGGGAGGACGAGGGCCGAATGAGCCCCGCTGCCAAGGACTGGTTGAGTGAGAGAGATAGTCTTTTGGCCGAGTGGGGCAGCCGCTGATCAGATGTCCCTTCTGGCCACAGTAGAGGCATTGACCCGCCTTGAACCGGGCCTCCCGTTCGGCCGGACTAAGGCGCGTGCGCCCCAGCTGCATAGGTTCCTCCCCCGTCGTGGTCTGGGGCGCGGGGGGAGAAACGGCCACAGAGAAAGTGGGGCGAACAGGAGTAGGGATCCTGTTAGGAGTGCTGGACGACTGGGGAATGGAGGGGGATCCACGCAGGGCTCGCTCGCGCCTCCTCTCCCGGAGGCGTCCGTCGATGCGGATGGCGAGCTTGATCAGGTCCTCGAGGGAGGTGGGCTCCTCCCGGGTGGCTAGCTGGTCCTTGACAGCCTCGCTGAGACCTCTCCGGAAGGTGACCCGAAGTGACCGGTCGTTCCAGCCGCTCTCAGCTGCGGCCAGCCTGAACTCCACCGAGTAGTCTGTGACACTGCCACTGCCCTGCTGGATACTGCTCGGCCGAGCACCAGGGTCCTGGCCACCGACTGGAAGGTGGAAAACCTTCCGTAGTTCCGCCTCAAAGGCCTCGTAGGTGAGGCAGAAACTGGCCTTCATGGACCAGGAAGCAGTGGCCCACTGAGCTGCTCGGCCTGTGAGCAGGTTGGTCACGTAAGCGACCCGGGCAGCATCAGACGTGAACATGCTGGGTTGGTGCAGGAAGATCAGCTCACACTGCATGATGAACGTGGCACAGGTCTCAAAGTCGCCATCAAATGGTCGTGGGCTGGAGAGGCAGGGCTCCCGGGGAACTGGGTTGAGCCCCACAGGGTTGACCGGGGCCGCGGGCCCAGGGGGCGGGTTACCTACGACTCCAGGGGCAGACTGGCCCGGCGGCTGGATGGTGAGAGCCGCCGTGATGGTTTGCAACTGCCGCAGGATCTCTGCTTGTTGGCTCGCCAACGCCGCCTGCTGCCTCGTTAGGTTACCCACACAGGCCTGGAGGGGCGGGACCCAAGTCTGAAGATCTTTCACCGTGGCGGAGGCCGCATCTAGCTGCTGGGTGTGGGAGTTAGTCAGGCGGATCTGTTCGATGAGGGCCGCTCGAAGCGGGCTGGCCGGTACGCTCTCCGTGTCGGCTGGGGCCGTCATGGTCAGTTCGTACTGTTAGGGTTTGTGGAAGACCCCAAGCGCACGACACCAGACAGAGATGGGGTTAGGCGAAAACTGGCGTACTTTATTCAAACATAGGAAGGCAATGAGCGACAAGGAAAAAACGGAAAGTCCAAGGGGGAAAAAACTCGCAGGTAATCCAAACGGGAACAGGGCAGAATACTTCCACGGGGAAACCTTGCAAGGGAAAAACATGAACCAAGGGCTGGGATGAGTTTGTAGAGAAAAGGACCGTGAGAGGAGAGTCGCCGCTACTGCGGGGAGGTTACAACACGAACTGACAACGGACACGTGGGAGGCCACCAAACTTAAGCCCAGCCCTGATGACTAAGCCCGGCCCTGACGAGCCGATTGGCTGCCAGCGCGGGGTGGGCGGGCCACGGCGCGGGTTGGGCGAGCCATAACAGTTTCAAGGAGGAGATTTTTAAGTGCGGCGTATTTACCATCGGCCGGTGGGTTGGTTATGAAACCGCTTATCCTGGAAGCTGTAGAGCACCCCAGCGCTGCCACTACGTAGTAGTACCTGGTCTCGTCTGCTGTTATGTCTCTGAGCGCGAACTGTGCCTCAGCCTGCGCGAGCCATGTAGCCGCGGAAGACTCCCAAAACTCTGGCAGTTTAATTGCAACAGCGTTCGTAGCCATAATGTGTGTGGTTTCAGAAAACTTATCCGAAAACCGACGTCGGGGTCACCAGTGTAGAGCCGAAGGAACGGAGAAGACCGTAGGTTCACACTTTAGCCGTGTAGGCAACTTTATTTAATCAACGGTAAATCAGAGAGACAACAAAACCACAGCTCGACTGAGCGGAGGCGGCAAGAATAATCAGAAAACTGGCTGAACAACCATAACTTAACCCTGCGTTAACCTGCCAGGGCAACCATGACTTAACCCTTAGTTCCTGGGGTGAATTATATCCCCAATACGTGTCCACCACACACATATATATATATATATATATATATATATATATATATATATATATATATATATATATATATATATATATATATATATATATATATATATATATATACACTAGCATAACAGCGGAACTAGGCGACCACTAGGAGCGGGCTTTTTAAAAGTTTTTTAGGCGGGTGTTTGGCGGAAGTGACGGGGTCTTACGATTGGCACTGAGCGCAAGCAGTAGTGCGGGTCGTGGCAATAAACAAAAAGAGAAATAGACCTGATTGTTTCAGCTGAGATTACGTGGTCCTGACCTTCCAATGGATCGAAACGCTTCATTGGCGTCAGAAGTGGGATCCGTGACGGGGAATCCATGCCGGGGAAGAGAAGCTTTCCAACCGTCAGGAGCTACCTGTGGAGGCGCGAGGTCCGAGGTTGTGATAGACAGACAATGTCGGCGAGGAGGACGAGGAGCCAGTGGTAATACAGCCAAGCAGCCGACGGGCACGACTGTTTAAATCAATGGCAGAAACAGATCGCCTCCTAGCCGAACTGGACATGGAGCAGACAGGTGTGACACGGGGAAGGGGAAAGTCTCCGCATTCGCAAACAACCCCCTACCTATGAGCGCAAGACCAGTTGGGATTTTCAGAACGCAGTTCGAGATTGTGAGTGAACTCTAGATGGGGATATGAAGATAAAGGGGCTTACTTAGCCGTCAGTTCAGCGGGGGATGCTATGTCAGTGCTAGCAAGCCTACCGAGACAAAGAGGATATCACAGCCTCTCTCCCTTGACATCAAAGCAATCGCCCCCTCTCCCTTGACATCAAAGCAATCGCCCTTGACACCTGCTGACCCCCCCCCCTTCACCCCGGTACACCAGCTGGCCATCAAAGCAATCGCCCGCTCTCCCTTGACATGAAAGAAATCGCCATCACCCTTAAAACGCCTCCACTGTGGACCAGTCTTCGCTGGAACGTCGCCATTCATGGACTTCTGCCTGCCTGCCTACCTGCCACTAAGCCAACTCCTGCTCTACCCCTGAGATCGGTCACTTCAATAAAGACTTGATTTCCTCCCTTACCTGCTTGTCCCGTCTGCTTTTGGGTTCTTTCCTGATACGTGACAGTACGTTCCAGCCACTATGGACCCAGCAGACCATTCCACCACAGACCTGGCCACGGTCTGCCAGGCTGTAGCCAACCAGGAATCGGTCCTCGGCTAGCACAGCCAGGTGCTACAGGGGATGGCTGACGCCCTCCGTGGGCTCAGCTCAAAGATCTCCGGAATCCAGACCCAACTTAGTGCCTCCGCTAGCCCAGGATCCACCCCTCCAGCTCCGCCACCCCCAGCGCCATCAACTTCGGCTAAGGAACCATGGGTCGCCCCACCCGATAAGTATGATGGAGATTTTGGACTTTGTCGCCCTTTTTTGATGCAGTGTGAGATTGTGTTTAACCAGCAGCCCCAGTCATATTCCACAGATGGAGCCAAAGTCGCTTACATCATGGGTCTTCTCCGGGGAAGCGCTCTGGATTGCGCTACTGCGGTGTGGGAAATGCGGGCCTCCACTTCCTCATCCTACGCTAAGTTCACCACTGCTTTTCGCCAGGTTTTTGATCATCCCGTGCGGGGAAAGGATGCTTCAAAAAGACTGACCTCTCTCCACCAGGGTTCCCGCAGCGTCGCCGACTACTCAGTTGAGTGCCGTATGCTATCAGCAGCAAGCGGATGAAACAACGAGTCCCTCCAGGCCGGCTTTTCCAACGGTCTAAGCGAATCCATAAAGGACGAATTGGTTTCCTACCCCGAGCCTGGAGGGCTGGAAGAATTGGTTACCCTGGCCATTCGTGTGGACAACCGTCTCCGGGAGCGGAGGAGAGAGAGGACGCGCCGCTTTCCTGGTCACTACAACTTTCCACGGGCCACACCTCCAAACTCTGGGGGCCGAGCTCGCTCGACTGAGGCTGGTGTCCTCCGAGAAAGCCCGAGGCGTGACTCTTCCCCAGCTTCGGAGCCGATGCAACTCGGCCGCTTCCGGCTCAACCCAGAGGAGCGTCAACGCCGCATCACCGAGAACAGCTGCTTGTATTGTGGTCAGCCTGGTCACTTTCTCGCCTCCTGCCCTCACCGTTCCGTCAAACTAGCAGGCTCACGAGGTAGGGGGAGGATCCTCGTGAGCCCAACTGTCTGCCCTCTGTCTCGTCCACGTACCCAGTTGCAAGCTACCATCGGTTTTAAAGGTCAGTCCACTAAACTTTTGGCTTTAATTGACTCTGGAGCTGATGAAAGGTTTTTGGATGCAAGTGTTGTGAAACAGCTAGGTCTTGCCACTGTGAGTCTGGACCAGCCTCTTGAAGCTAATGCCCTGGATGGACGTCTCCTGGCCCGGATAACCTCTAAGACCGAGCCTGTGCGCCTCCTGTTGTCGGGAAACCATCAAGAGGAGTTAAGTTTTTTTGTTATCAATTCTCCCTTTGTCCCCATTATACTTGGTCATCCCTGGCTGGTTAAGCATAGTCCCCATATTGATTGGTCATTGGCCAGAATTTCAAGTTGGAGTCCCGTCTGTCATGCCATATGCCTCCAGTCTGCTCTGCCTCAGTCTGTCCCCTGTCAGGTGTCAAGCTCTGAGACCTCTGACCTGTCACTGGTGCCTGCAGAGTACCATGACCTCCAAGCCGTGTTCAACAACCAGCAAGCTCTCTCCCTGCCTCCTCATTGCCCCTATGATTGCGCTATTGACCTGCTGCCGGGCGCTCCCCTCCCCAGCAGCCACCTATATAGCCTCTCCAAGCCTGAGCGGGACTCCATGGAGCGGTACATCAAGGACTCCTTGGCTGCTGGTCTTATTCGCCCTTCATCGTCACCCCTTGGTGCGGGGTTATTTTTTGTGGCCAAGAAGGAGAAGACCCTCCGGCCGTGTATTGACTATAGAGGCCTCAATAACATCACAGTCAAGAATAAGTACCCTCTGCCCCTCATGACTTCTGCTTTTGATTCTCTCCAGGGAGCCACAGTGTTCACTAAACTAGACCTCCGCAATGCTTACCACCTGGTCCGGGTTCGAGACGGAGATGAATGGAAGATTGCCTTCAACACCCCCCTGGGGCATTTTGAATATCTGGTGATGCCGTTTGGTCTTACTAATGCCCCAGCTGTCTTCCAGAGTCTGGTCAATGACGTCCTACGTGACATGTTGGATCGTTTCGTTTTTGTTTACCTGGATGATATCCTGATTTTTTCCAGAGACCTGTCAGAGCATGTCATGCACGTCCGCCAAGTCCATCAACGGCTTCTGGAGAACCACCTTTTCGTAAAAGCAGAGAAGTGCGAATTCCATGCCCCTTCAGTCACCTTCCTGGGCTACACCGTGGCCGATGGGCAGGTGAGAATGGACCCCGCCAAGGTCAGAGCGGTTCTTGAGTGCCAAGCCCGACCAGCCGTAAGCAGCTTCAGAGGTTCCTCGGTTTTGCCAACTTCTACAGACGGTTCATCCGCAATTACAGCCGCGTTGCGGCCCCACTAACCTTTCATACCTCCACCTCCAGACAGTTCCTGTGGACCCCTGTAGAGAGGCAGCTTTCCAAGCCCTCAAGCACCGCTTCACCACAGCTCCTATCCTCATCCAGCCAGACCCAACCAAGCAGTTTGTTGGAGAAGTGGACGCCTCTGAGACTGGGGTGGGGGCAGTCCTTTCTCAGCGCTCCAGTAAGGATGGCAAGACACACCCCTGTGCCTTCCTGTCTCTCCGTCTCTCCCCAGCTGAAAGGAACTATGATCTGGGGAATCGTGAGCTCCTGGCGGTGAAATTGGCACTGGAGGAATGGCGACATTTTCTGGAGGGGTCTGAGCTTCCTTTTATAGTGTGGACTGACCATAAGAACCTGGAATACATCCAGTCAGCAAAGCGACTCACCGCGCGCCAAGCCAGGTGGGCACTCTTTTTTGGTCGTTTTAATTTTTCTTTGACGTACAGACCTGGCTCCAGGAATGCCAAGCCCGATGCTCCGTCTCGTGTGCATGGGGAGGAGTCTGAGCCCAAGCTCCAACCTGACACCATCATTCCCTCTACCTGTGTGGTTGCGGCTGCGGCTGTCACCTGCAACATTGAAAGGGAGGTCATGGCAGCACAACAGACTAAGCCTGACCCAGGTAACGGTCCCCCTTGGGCGCTTGTTTGTTCCAGATGCTGTTAAATCTAGTGTGTTGCAGTGGGCTCACTCTTCCAAGCTTACCTGCCATCTTGGAGTAACCCGGACCCTAGCCTTCCTCCGTAGGCGGTTCTGGTGGCCTTCCATGACGGAGGACACTGGGTCTTTTGTTTCTGCCATGTCCTGTTTGTGCCCAGAATAAGCCCTCCACTCGGGCCAGTGCCGGTCTGCTGCGCCCCCTGCCTGTTCCACACCGTCCCTGATCGCATCTGTCCTTGGATTTCGTCTCTGGTCTACCCGCCTCCGACGGTAACACCGTTGTACTGACTGTTGTTGATCGCTTCAGTACATTTGTTCATTTTTTGCCCTTGTCTAAACTGCCTTCGGCTCGAGCAACTGTGGATCTGCTGGTCAGGGAGGTTTTCCGGGTCCACGGTCTTCCCCATGATATAGTGTCTGACCATGGCCCCCAGTCACTTCTGCTGTCTGGAAGGCTTTCTGCTCTGCCATCGGTGCCACCGTCAGCCTGTCATCGGGGTTCCATCTTCAGACCAACGGCCAGGCCGAGAGGGCCAACCAGGCATTGGAGACTGTTCTCCGCTGTCTGGTGTCTGCCAACCCATCCTCTTGGTCCTCACAACTTCCCTGGGTAGAATATGCCCATAACACCTTGCCATCGTCTGCTACTGGGTTGTCCCCTTTTCAATGCCTTTACAGCTATCAGCCCCCCCTTTTTCCTTCTCAAGAGGTAGACATTCCGGTTCCGTCTGTCCAGGCCCATGTCCGTCGATGCCGTCGGACCTGGCGGCGAGCCCGTGCTGCACTGCTCAGGGCCTCCGGCCGTTACCAGCGCTTGGCGGATCATCATCGCACCACTGCTCCGGACTACTCCCACGGTGACCAGGTATGGCTCTCTACCAAGGACCTACCCTTGAAATCGGACGCTAAGAAACTGTCCCCCAGGTATATTGGTCCCTTTCCCATTGTCAAAGTCATTAACCCCTCTGTGGTCTGTCTGAAGCTGCCCCGCACTCTCCGGGTTCACCCTTCCTTCCATGTGTCCTGCCTCGAACCTGTCTCTACCAGCCCTCTAGTTCCCCCGGCCTCCCCGCCCCCACCTCATCGTATGATCAACGATCATCCTGCTTACACGGTTCGTCGTCTCCTGGACTCTCGTCGCTGCGGTCGCGGCCTGCAGTATCTCGTTGACTGGGAGGGATATGGCCTGGAGGAAAGGTGTTGGGTCCCTCATCGCCTTGTCCTGGACGCGAACCTCATCCGGGACTTCCACAGGACGCACCCTGATGGTAGGTAGGTCGCCCGGTGGCGCCCCTCGGAGGGGGGTTACTGTCACAGCCTCTCTCCCTTGACATCAAAGCAATCGCCCCCTCTCCCTTGAAATCAAAGCAATCGCCCTTGACACCTGCTGACCCCCCCTTCACCCCGGTACACCAGCTGGCCATCAAAGCAATCGCCCGCTCTCCCTTGACATGACAGCAATCGCCATCACCCTTAAAAAGCCTCCACAGTGGACCAGTCTTCGCTGGAACGTCGCCATTCATGGACTTCTGCCTGCCTGTCTACCTGCCACTGAGCCAACTCCTGCTCTACCCCTGAGATCGGTCACTTCAATAGAGACTTGATTTCCTCCCTTACCTGGTTGTCCCGTCTGCTTTTGGGTTCTTTCCTGATACGTGACAGACGGTGTGATTACGACATGCTATGCGAAGCTGTAGCCCTCCGCTATGGAGAAGAAAACCAAGCTGCAGTGGCCACGAATCAGGTCAAACACAGTGTGAGAGCAAGGCGAGTCCCGGCCGAGATACGCGGGTGAAGTGAGATAGAGAGGCTGTTCCGTCTAGGTCTAGCTTACCCTGGAGCTAACTATGAGCTGCAACAACGGATGATGACTGAACAATTTATTGATGGCTAAACGACAGTGAACTGAGAGTACAGGTTAAACAGACGTCCCGCGACAATGAGAGGCACTCATACCATCGCTATGGCGGTAGAAACAGTGTATCGGGCTGAACGGGGAAATGTTAACCGCTCCAGCTGCGCTATCGCTGGTATCCCACAGAGGAACGTCGCGCGAGCCCCGACCGGAAGTGACATCATACCATGGTGTCCGTGTAAAAACGCCATCTTTGGGAGGTCAAATCCCCCATCCGCGCGACCCTGAGAGCAGGATAAGCGGTTAAGATAATGGATTGATGGACAATGTCTGATAGAGCTAAAATAAGAGCAATGAACCTAGAAAACAGCCAGTTTTGCCCACCCAGTCAGCCGAGCTTGGTTTGTGGCCCCTATGAAAATGGCAATGAACGGTTTGTGGGGGAAAATCTTACAGAGAATCAGAAAATTATGAACCCCCCCCCAATACAACTCCACACCAGTGATCCAGAGAAACAACCAC
The DNA here is from genome assembly GCF_029633865.1 of Lampris incognitus. NCBI lineage: Eukaryota > Metazoa > Chordata > Actinopteri > Lampriformes > Lampridae > Lampris > Lampris incognitus. Next base: position 66,324,993 of record NC_079211.1, on the reverse strand, counting down.
GGCCGCCCAGTACTGTGAATATATGCCACAGTTGTCTCCCGGGGAGGGAGGTAGCAACATCTGGCCAGGAACTGTGATAAGAGAAAGGGGCCTAGGTTCCAGGAACGGGAACGTTCGCCACAAAAGACCAGGATAAATACTAGAGACCAAGCACAGGGGCAGAGCGTTGTCCAAACTGAAGACATCCCGCAGAGAAACAATAAAGAGAAGCCCACCAGTCTACCACCAATTCACTGGACACCCTATGGGGGGGGGGGGCGAACAACACATGAGGACAGCATGAGTGCTGATGGACACAGGAGATGAGGAGTGAGTCAAAACAATGACCAAGGCATAAGCATAGCGAAAAAGAAAATAAATACCGGAACAGAGAGTTGGATGCACCAAAACCCTGACCATATCTACATAGACTGCCAGGTGAATGACATAGTCTGTAGAGGGCTGATTGACACAGGAGCTTAAGTCACAGTTGTTAAGGGAGATGTGCTGGACGCAGGGGGTGGGACATGGCGCACTCAGATTAAACCCTGTCAAGGAGTGTTACGCACTGCCACTGGAGAGGCCGCTGCCAGCCAGGGGAAGATAGCTTTAAAAATCCAGATAGGAGATGCCGAGGTAGAACAGGAGACCTGGGTAGCCCCGATATAAGATGACCTGATATTGGGGCTGGCTTCCTTCGGTCCACAAATCTTCTGGATCTCGAAGCTGACCTTTTCATGTTGGGTCTGGGGGGACAGACTTTCCAAATCACTGTGATTGGTCAGGCACCTCAGATAGGAGTGCTAGATCCCCCAGTGGAGGTCCTTGTAGTCCCTCTTCCAGAGGTCCTAGTGACCATACGTAATCGGGCTGGTGAGTATCTTACGGCCTCGCAACGAGAGATGGTACGGCAGTTAGGAGTGGAGTTCATAGATGTATTCTCCAAAAGCCCCGATGACCTTGGCTGCACTTCAGTTGTCCAGCACCACATAGACACGGGCAAAGCTCGCCCAATTCGCCAAGCTCCATATCGCCTGCCCATCCACAAAAAAACTGAGGCGGAACAGGAGCTGCAGAGGATGAGAGAGGCTGGCATTGTCGTATCATCCAAGAGCCCGTGGGCATCGCCAGCCATTCTTGTCGCAAAGAAAGACGGGTCGACCCGGTTCTGAAGTCACCATAAAGGATGCACACCCCATACCCCGTGTGGCTGATGCCCTGGACAACCTGGCCTGGTCGTGCTGGTTCTCTACACTTGACCTGAGAAGCGGATACTGGCAGGTACAGCTAGACAACGAATCGAGGGAGAAAACAGCCTTCTCATTGGGACAGGGGCTCTGGGAATTTACAGTAATGGCCTTCAGCCTCTGTAATGACCCCGCGACCTTCGAGAGGTTGATTGAGACGATATTTGAGGGTCTATCTGCATCTGCCTCTTTAGTCTACTTGGATGACTTGTTGATCCACGCCTCCACCTTTGAACAGGAACTTGCAAACTTGAGAGATGTTCTAGGTAGACTGCGGCAGGCAAACCTAAAGCTCCACCCTCAGAAGTGTCAGCTTTTCCAGGGCCAAACACTATTCCTGGGGCAGATCGTCGGTGGTGCCGGAATAGCCACCAACCCAGAGACAGTCAAGGCGGTGGCAGAGTGGCCTCAGCCAGTAAATGTCCCCCAGCTGAAGAGCTTCCTGGGCCCGGCGAACTATTACCGACATTTTCTGAGGAGTTACGCAGACATGGCCAGTCCCTTACACAGGGCGGAGACGGTGAAGCCATTCCAGTGGACAGAAGAGTGCGATCGGGCATTCGTGGCACTGAAGGAGACCTTGGTCACCTCCCTAATCTTAGCCTACCCCTTACCAGACTGTCCCATCATACTGGATACGGATGCCAGCGACAAAGGAGTGGGGGCAGTACTCTCACAGGTGACAGGGGGCAGGGAGCAGGTGGTGGCATTCTACAACCAAGCCCTTAACCAGTCGGAAAGAAATTACTGTGTGACGAGGCGTGAATTGTTAGCAGTGGTGAAGACTATGGAACTTTTCCAACCCTACCTGTAGGGCCAGGCATTCACACTCAGGACAGATCACGCCTCCCTACAGTGGTTGAACAACTTCAAACACCCTGAGGGTCAGCGCGCCCGGTGGCTGGAACATTCAGCCAATATCAGTTCTAGATCCAGCACAGAGTTGGGAGGCTTCAGGGAAACGCAAATGCCCTTTCCCGCTGCCCATGTCTCGAGACCAACTGCCGGCACTGTGAGAGCTGAGAAAAGAGACAGGAAGAGATACAGGAAGAGGCAAGGAGAGAGAAAGGAAAAGAGACAGGAAGAATATTACTTACTGCGGGCTGTGGAAGGCATCCCTGTGGGTTAGAGAGTTTAACGCCGAAAGACGTAGGTCAGATGCAAGCTGACGACAGTGAAATCGCACCTGTATTGGAGTGGAAGCTCAACGGAGAACGTCCACCCGGGTGTGAGGTGGCTGCACAGGGCCAGCTGATGAAGAGTTTGTGGGCCATTAGGGACTGCCTGGAAGTGAAAGAAGGTGTACTGTACTGTAAATGGGAGTCCTCCAGTGGAGGCAGGGTGGTGTGGCAACTGATAGCACCAAAAGCCCTCAGACAGGACATACTCAGGCTATTTCACGACCTACCCACTGCAGGGCACTTTGGAGCCAACAAAACCCTGGCACGCGTAAGACAAAGGTTCTTCTGGATTAGGCTGTGCAGCGATGTAGACAGCTGGCGCCAGAGATGTGATGCATGTGCCGCCAGAAAGGGCCCACCACGGCACCCCCGGGCCGAAATGCAGCAATATAATGTGGGGGACCGGATGGAAAGAGTAGCCTTCGACATTCTTGGCCCCCTGCCTCTCTGAGAAAAAGAGAACCGGTATATCTTGGTTACCATGGATTACTTCTCAAAGTGGCCGGAGAGCTACGCCATTCCAAATCAGGAAGCAACCATAGTAGCCGAAGTCTTGATCAATGGGTTCTTCACAAGCTTTGATTTACCTGACGAAACCCACAGTGACCAGGGTTGCAATTTCAAGAGTCAAGTCTTCAAAGAGATGTGCGGTCTCCTACATATATAAACACAACGACTTTGCACCCCCAAAGTGACGGGATGGTAGAGCGATACAACCGAACCCTCCCCGTTCAAATTTCACTCTTCGTCCAGAAGCACCAGTGCAACTGGGATGACTACTTACAGTTGTTGATGATGGCTTATAGAAGTGTTGTGCACCAGAGGACAGGATGCACTCCAGCATCAATTATGTTCGGCCAAGAACTGCGCATTTTGATGGAACTCCTGTTTGGACGCCCTCCGGGAGAAGAGCTAGGAGAAGCAGGGCCTGAGTATGTACAGTGCATCCAGGAGCGGATGGAGAGAGTTCACGAGTTTGCTCAAAGCCACATCCAAGGAGAATCAAAAAGACAGAAGCAACAGTATGATACTCGCGCTTATGGAAAGCTGTTATCAGCCAGGTGACCGCGCGTGGTTACACTGCCGTTGACGCCAGAGAAGGTTATGCCCCAAACTAATCAGTCACTGGGGGGGGGGGTGCACTATACCGGAAGCCCTGTCCGATGTAGTGTACCGATTACAGAAAAGTGGACGGTGGAAGAAAGTGGTGGTTCACCAAGACCGTCCAACCACATACAGAGGTGGAAAGAGGGAAGTTGAGTCAAAGCATAATCGAGGGGTGGACCCAGTCTTTAGAGATGGCTGGAACTACAAAGATCCAGAATCCATCCCACCAGGGCCCTATACCACGGCGGTTGACATCCAGCTGGACTTTGGGGCAGGGGCAATGGCAGCTTGTGATGAAGCGGAGTCAGAGGTATCTTCGTGGATGGAAATGGTGAAGAGGACGAAATGCCAGCAGGGGTCAGTTTGGAGGAGGAAAAGGAGAAGACAGCCTGGGGGACATTGAGAGGATCAAAGCGAAAACGTCACCCAGTGCAATGCTACTGTTGTTCAAGAATAAGTGAAGAAACCGAGATTTGAAGACAAAGAAAATAGTTCAAGAGAGAGACAAAAAAAAGTTTCAGATTTCTTTCCCACTCTCCTATGTCTTTGGCCATCTCTATCTCTTCCGTTCGAGGGGCCAGGTGTGTTCGAGATTACCAGAGCCATTAGTGCGAGTTACTGTACAGAGATTTTCACATTCGGGGACGAATGCTTTCTTGGGGGGAAACGTAGCATATCAGCGGAACTAGGCGACCACTAGGGGTGGACTACCACTAGGAGTTGGCTTCTTAAGGTTTGTTTTTTTTAGGCGGGTGTTTGGTGGAAGTGTGTGTGTGTGTGGGGGGGGTCTTATGGTTGGGACTGAGCGGTAAGCTGCTAGTGCGGGTCGTGGCTGTAAACGAAAAGGGCAATAAATCTGATTGTTTCAACCGAGATAACGTGGTGCTGACCTTTCAGTGGATCGAAATGCTTCAATATACGTGTATATATATATGTAGAAAATAAAAAACGATTATATATATATATTTTTCTACACACACACACACACACACACACACACACACACACACACACACACACACACACACACACACACACATATAAATCCAGTTAGTCAAGTAAATTCTCTATGAGACAGTACAAGCCTTTTTCATGCTATAAGCAATCATCAGCTCTCAATGAAACTACTTGACTATAGGCACTAATTTACTGGACTAACTGGATTATTTTGCTGCTTATTTGTTGAGCACTATCCCTACCGTTAAGTGTTTCTTTTAACAAAGTTTTATATATATATATATATATATATGTGTGTGTGTGTGTGTGTGTGTGTGTGTGTGTGTGTGTGTGTGTGTGTGTGTGTGTGTGTGTGTGTGTGTGTGTGTGTGTGTGTGTGTGTTCTACACACCCACATACGTATATACACTATTTGTACAAACGTATTGGGACACCTGGCCTAGACATCTACAGGAGCTTTTATGATATCCCATTCTAAATTCATTGAGTTGGTCCCTCGTTTGCAACTATAACAGCTTCCACTCTTCTGGGAAGGCTTTCCACAGGATTTTGGAGCGTGTCTGTGGGAATTTTTGCCCATTCATCCAGAAGAGCATTTGTGAGGTCAGGTGCTGATGTTGGACGAGAAGACCTGGCTCACAATCTCCATTCTAGTTCATCCCAAAGGTGTTCGATGGGGTTGAGGTCAGGGCTCTGTGTGGGCCAGTCAAGTTCTTCCACACCAAACTCACCCAACCATGTCTTAATGGACCTTGCTTTGTGCACTGGGGCACAGTCATGCTGGAACAGAATAGGGCCCTCCCCAAACTGTTCCCACAAATTGGAAGGATATGTCTTGGTATGCTGAAGCATTACGATTTCCCTTCACTGGAACTAAGGGGCCAAACCCAACCCCTGAAAAACAACCCCATACCATTACCCCTCCTCCACCAAACTGTACAGATGGCACAATGCAGTCATGCAGGTAACGTTTTCCTGGCATCCGCCAAACACCGACTCGTCCACCAGACTGCCAGACAGAGAAGTGTGATTCGTCACTCCACAGAACACGTTTCCACTGCTCCAGAGTCCAGTGGCAGCGTGCTTTACGCCACTCCATCCGACGCTTGGCATTGTGCTTGGTGATGTAAGGCTTGCATGCAGCTGCTCGGCCATGGAAGCCCATTCCATGAAGCTCCCGGCACACAGTTTTTGTGCTGATGTTAATGCCAGAGGAAGTTTAGAACTCTGCAGTTACTGAGTCAACAGTGTGTTGGTGACTTCTACGCACTATGCGCCTCAGCATTCGTTGACCCCGCTGTGTGACTTTACTTGGTCTGTCACTTCGTGGCTGAGTTGCTGTTGTTCCTAAATGCTTCCACTTTTCAATAATACCACTTCCAGTTGACCATGGAACATCCAGCAGGGAAGAAGTTTCACCAACTGACTTATTGCAATGGTGGCATCCTATGACGGTACCACGCTTGACTTCACTGAGCTCTTCAGAACGGCCCATTCTTTCACAAACGTTTGTAAATGCAGACTGCATGGCCAGCTGCTGGATTTTATACACCTGTGGCAATGGGTCTGAATGAAACACCTGAATTCAATGACTAAGAGGTGGGTCCCAATACTTTTGTACATACACTCACCGGCCACTTTATTAGGCACACCTGTCCAACTGCTCGTTAATGCAAATTTCCAATCAGCCAATCACATGGCAGCAACTCAATGCATTTAGGCATGTAGACATGGTCAAGACGATCTGCTGCAGTTCAAACCGAGCATCAGAATGGGGAAGAAAGGTGACAGACGGGCTGGTCTGAGTATTTCAGAAACTGCTGATCTACTGGGATTTTCACGCACAACCATCTCTAGGGTTTACAGACAATGGTCCAAAAAAGAGAAAGTATCCAGTGAGCGGCAGTTCTGTGGGCGAAAATGCCTTGTTGATGCCAGAGGTCAGAGGAGAATGGCCAGACTGGTTCGAGCTGACAGAAAGGCAACAGTAACTCAAATAACCACTCATTACAACCGAGGTATGCAGAAGAGCATCTCTGAACGCACAAGACGTCGATGGGCTACAGCAGCAGAAGACCACACCGGGTGCCACTCCTGTCAGCTAAGAACAGGAAACTGAGGCTACAATTCGCACAGGCTCACCAAAATTGGACAATAGAAGATTGGAAAAACGTTGCCTGGTCTGATGAGTCTCGATTTCTGCTGCGACATTCGGATGGTAGGGTCAGAATTTGGCGTCAACAACATGAAAGCATGGATCCATCCTGCCTTGTATCAACGGTTCAGGCTGGTGGTGGTGGTGTAATGGTGTGGGGGATATTTTCTTGGCACACTTTGGGCCCCTTAGTACCAATTGAGCATCGTGTCAACGCCACAGCGTACCTGAGTATTGTTGCTGACCATGTCCATCCCTTTATGACCACAGTGTTCCCATCCTCTGATGGCTACTTCCAGCAGGATAACGCGCCATGTCATAAAGCTCGAATCATCTCAGACTGGTTTCTTGAACATGACAATGAGTTCACTGTACTCAAATGGCCTCCACAGTCACCAGATCTCAATCCAATAGAGCACCTTTGGGATGCGGTGGACCGGGAGATTCGCATCATGGATGTGCAGCCAACAAATCTGCAGCAACTGCGTGATGCTATCATGTCAATGTAGCCCGTGGAATTAGATACCACACAGGACACAATTACTTCCGGGGTTCTTGTAGCTTTAATTTTATTGTTTGAACCTTCGAATGCAGATCGTTTTACTGAGTGCATAAATTCCTGTGTCTTTCGAGCAAACAGCTCATAAATGTTCACAGATGTGGCAAGTTTAACAGAAAAGATTTTAAAAGGAAAATAAATACAACATACAACATACGGTACAAAATACGGCAGTGGACTATGTATGTGAAACAGGGTTTAACAAAGACATGTGGAACTTCCTGAAGATCGCGCAACTTCTCACTCTGTCAGTTACCTTTAAACAGAATTAAAATGCATATAAAACCTTTACATCCCAAATACAATGGCATGGTGTGGCTTTATTCACGCCAACATTACCTTGTCTTGCCTGCAATGGCGAACAGTGGTCGACGGCTCGCGCCCAAAATCACCGAACATCAACTCCAATAGCGTCTAAATCAAACCATCTTGTCAAATTACCGACATACAATATTGTTTGGAATAATGTTACAGGTATATTTCACAAGATATTTACCCCTACTGACTGCGGAGTCAGAGCACCGTCACACCGCAATCTTCAGGTGCTCCACACAAGAAAAAAAGAAAGAATACCCAAGATGCACTTGGATAACTTGCAGAAAGAGTACCCAAGATGCACTTGGATGACTTGCACGGAGTTACAATAAAAGTCCGCAACACTGCCACTTACTGGTCAAAACATGCAATGACAACCAAAACCATAAAAATACACTCACAATCTGCTTCACAATTTAAATACATCAAATGACATTTTACATGGCTTGATAGTGTAACAATTACATATATTAACAGTTAAACTATACTAAATTTAAGTGGAAAATCATTTAACATATTTAACAGATTTACCACCCGGCTACATCAATATGGACCAAACTCTCTGAGGAATGTTTCCAGTACCTTGTTGAATCTATGCCACGAAGGATTAAGGCAGTTCTGAAGGCAAAAGGGGGTCCAACCCGGTACTAGCAAGGTGTACCTAATAAAGTGGCCAGTGAGTGTGTGTATATATATATATATATATATATATATATATATATATATATATATAGCGTTTTTTTTCCGAAACTGTCAATGATGTTGAGTGCTCGAATAATGAGGAGTGGAATATCACCACGGATACAGGAAAAAAAATGTGTTTTTCTTTTTTCCTGTGTCCGTGTTGATATATAAATATGTGTGTGTGTGTGTGTGTGTGTGTGTGTGTGTGTGTGTGTGTGTGTGTGTGTGTGTGTGTTTGTGTATGTATGTATGTATATAGATAGATAGATAGGTAGATCGTTTTATTAGCAACACGACCAAAACAAAATGTTGAAATTGTTGTCTACCGATGACCAATGTGGCGGCTCAGGGCCGTTGGAGTTCTTGCAAGTTCATTTCATGTGGGCGTTAAACCAAATGTTGTTAAAAGGGTCCTCTGTTCGTACAACGTGAGCGTCCACATTGCAATTGTCTTCTCTTGTCACCGATGCCTGGTAGATGACTCCCACTGTCTGGCTTTTTCCTTCAAGAGGACATACATAAATACACACACACACACATACACACACACACACACACACACACACACACACACACACACACCATTATATATATATATATATATATATATATGTATATATGTATATATGTATATGTGTGTGTGTATATATATATATATATATATATGTGTATAGATAGATAGATAGATAGATAGATAGATAGATAGATAGATAGATAGATAGATAGATAGATAGATAGATAGATAGATAGATAGATAGATAGATAGATAGATAGATAGATAGATAGATAGATAGATAGATAGATAGATAGATAGATATAATGGTGTAGCGTCCGGATCTGACAGTTTAGGGTGTGAAAGACCAAATTCAGACGACACATTCCTTTACATGTTATACAACAGCGCGTGCCGCACCATTCTCGACGCCCCCTCCTCGCGCTCTACGCGTCCGGTCCAGCAGCGCTCCTCTTCGCCAATCTGACGGCACGCACAGAGCGCTCGTGCTGATCCTTAGTTATCTGCCGAGGAGGAGGAGGAGGAGGAGGAAGGCGGAGAGCAGGCGGATGGGAGAATAGAGAGGAAATTAGACGTCTGTGAAGAAAGAAGGACGAGGAGAAAACAGGAGGACGTGACTTCGGGAAGACGGGAAAGAGGAAAGGACGTTTGTGGAGGAAGCCAGGCGTTGTGGAGGAAGACAGGAGAGGGCAGCGCAGATTAAAGAGATAGCAAAGCAAAGAAGATAGCTGTGACAGGAGAGAAGGATTAAAAAGGCATTTGGGAGACGATTTGTGCAAATAAAGAAAAAAACATAGCAAAATAAAGAAGAAAACATATCAAAATAAAGAAGAAAATCCGCTCTGCATGTGAAAACAGAAGAGATGGAGTCGGTGGGGAAGCTTGTGCGGCTCACGCTGCTGGTGCTGATGGGAACAAAGCTGACTCAGGTGGGTTTGCCTGTTTTAAACGATGTTTAATAAATCCACCACACCGGTGTATCCGTAATGGAACTGGCGATTAAAATGCTTAGCAGAAAACACAAACAAAGAATACTGGTCGTTTGGATAAAAATTATTGTATACTAACTGGACACTAGTAGGCGGTGTTAGGTTACTGTGCCGTCACAGTATTGTCATGGTTTTCTGTCGTGAAATAGCGCCGTTGCAAAGATGTCCTCATGGACACGTCCACCTGACGTGTACAGAGCTGCTGCAGCTCACTCACAGCATGCTTCAAGGGTTTAAATAAACTATATATGCAGTGGACCTACATTTCTATATGTATAATGGACCTACATTTCTCTATATGCAATGGACCTACATTTCTCTATATGCAGTGGACCTACATTTCTTTATATGCAATGGACCTACATTTCTATATATGCAGTGGACCTACATTTCTCTATATGCAATGGACCTACATTTCTATATATGCAGTGGACCTACATTTCTATATATGCAGTGGACCTACATTTCTATATATGCAATGAACCTACATTTCTCTATATGCAATGGACCTACATTTCTATATATGCAGTGGACCTACATTTCTCTATATGCAATGGACCTACATTTCTATATATGCAATGGACCTACATTTCTCTATATGCAATGGACCTACATTTATATATATGCAGTGGACCTACATTTCTATATATGCAGTGGACCTACATTTCTATATATGCAGTGGACCTACATTTCACCCAAAAACAAACAGAGCATTTCAGACGTATTTCAGTCTCTCAGTCATCTGTACTAATACTTTGCAACTATGCAGTCATCTTTACTAACACTGTACAACATCACAACAGGTTGTCCCTCCTAACAACAAGAACTGAAACCATTCTGGAAAAACCGATTCAGTTTAAAGTGAAATGCTGCATCAATTTGCTCATCAGGACTCAACATAATAGCCATGACCCAACACCATCCACAGCTGTAACGCAGCAACCACACACAACACCGTCTGGATCAGAAAACAAGTCATCATTAATATGAAATCAATGAAGGGTTGTCATCTTTACCTGCTGAGAACATAGACCAGTGCAGTTAAAGTGCCAACACTGCGTCATTGATCTAAACATTGTATACTAAAACAAGAAATGAAAGCTACTCCTCTACTCCTCACCAACCCTGACTTAAGTTTAACCTGCAATCCTACGTATGTCTCGTAGAAGCACACTAACAGCTGTGGCAAATGCCATGCTGTAACTTGGAAATGAACTGACAGAGCACATTTGACTTTCTGCAAAAAAGAGTGAAACGTTAATGGTATTCGTGTAATGGCATCCTCCCCTGGTCAAAGTGTGGCCGCTTTGCCACCTCAAAGGGCCTTTCTGCTTCTTGAAATTGATTTCCTCCGTTCTTAACAAGGCCAAGAGAGGATCTTCCTTCCCCGACAGGTCTCTCTGAGGCAGGTTTTGATTTGCAGGTCTACATTAGACACACCTATGACATCTCGGATTGGTCGGTCAGTTACTTTTCTATTCCACAACCACCAATCACCTCTTTCCCCTTACCTGAACCTCTTCAGGGTCCAGTCTTGATTTAATCTTTGACCTTTGACCAGTCACAAGTGCTTGTGGGCAGGTCTTGCCTAGACTGGGGAAAAAATAAAATCTCAATTTTTTTAACGGTTGCTCTGAGCTATGTCACGCGCCTTGTCGAGAGCATTTAATGACTAAACCTATGATGATTATTTAATTTCAAGTTTTATACAGCATCCACTTAACTTCATAGTAGTATGTTTAAATAAATTCAAATGTTTACCATTTTTTAGGAAAGTATTTCATGGGGGGCGCTGCTGAGCAGGAAAGATGTAAAATTTATTTTGCAGTAGGTCCGTCGAAATGTGATTTATTTTACACTTTATTTACACTATCGTGTACCTTTTACCAATCTAAGCTGTAGTAGTGCAACTGTTTACTGTTGTTAATGTATTTTTCAGTTGAGGATAATATCTGATGGGATGTCAAGGGAAATCCAATAAAGGAGGCCGCAGCAAGCGTGAGTCAGTGTCCCAACAGCAGCTAGACGCTAACGAGACTCTGTTGCTGAACTTAAGGCAGATGATGGACGAAATGCGCGCGTGTATTGTCGGGGAACTTAACTCCTTCATCTTGGAGGCCGTCAGAAGAGAGAGAAAAACGGCTCTCGAGTCTTTCCAGAGCCATTCTTTCAATTTGTTCGGAAAATTAATTCCCAATTTAACCCTGATTGATGCAGCTCTTACAGTAGATTATACATGATATAAATATATCCATATGATAGTATATTACACATGATATAAATATACCATATGATAGTAGATTATACATGATATAAATATATCCATATGATAGTATATTACAAATGATATAAATATACCATATGACCAAGGTACTGCATTAAATGATGTTCGGAGAGCAGTAGCCCATCAGGAAAAACAACTAGCAGAGTTAGGCAAAACACTCGCTGATCTAGCCTTTGCTGTAGGTGAACTGAGTAAGCGCAGCACTCAACAGGCATTCCTAGAGCCCAAGCCACGACCGAAGTTCACAAAGTTCACACCAGATGGTCAGCCTATCTGTTTCAAGTGTAGAGGCATAGGTCACATTGCAAGAAAATGCTCACAGGCCACAGGGGGTCAAGGGGACGCAACACCTAGTTCTTATGTAGTGCAGGAAAACTCGCACCCTCAGTTGTCATGAGCCACACAACTCGAGGGGAGGAAGCTGGCTCACCAAAAGAGACTCCAGACAGAAGCAGGATCTTAGAGCGTGCAGTCGGAGAATGTAAAACTGTTGAGGTGAAACTACGAGGTGTTACAGTGTCCTGCTTACTTGACACTGGTAGCCAGGTCAGTACAATTTCTGAGAGTTTTTTCAGGGAACACCTGTCAGTGAAAGGCGAAGACATTCACCCGGCATTTGAGTGGTTAAAGATCACTGCAGCTAATGGATTAGACATACCCTATATGGGCTATGTGGAGCTTGATGTAGAAGCCATGGGTCTGACTATCCCAGAGCGAGGTTTTCTGATAGTTAAAGATTCTGAACACTCTTCCTCTGTTCCAGGTCTAATAGGGATGAACATTGTCAAAAAATGCAGAGAGCTAGTACACACTGAGTTTGACACCACACTGCAGGAGAGGTTTGACTCAAACTGGAGAGAGGCTTTTAATCATCTTCATGCAGTACATGCAACAGACAGACTCTCTTTCGCTAGGGTAGCTGGTAAGGATGTAGTCCATATACCTGCTTCATCTGCTGCTACAGTTATGGCTAGGGGACTCAGGACCGTGAGTGAGGATGGTTCTTTTTTGTTGCTGGAGTCTGTGTGTGTCCCCGTTCCTGGAGGTTTGGTTGTTGTGCCTACTTTGGTTTCATCGGGCAATCACATTTTTCCAGTCCGAGTCATGAACATGTCTGATGAAGATATCTGGCTAGGGCCACGGACTAGGCTAGGGGTTTTGACTCAGGTAGACTGTGTGAAAAGTGATGAGCTTTGTGAGGTACAGTTCCAGAGAATCTCAGCAGACACTGAACAAGTGGGTATCAGTGAACACCCCAAAACACCGACAGATGTGCAGGAAATTCTCGGCAAGCTCAATTTTTGTGGTAGCCCAGAACAGCAAGCACAGCTGACTTTGTTACTGGAGAAGTACTCTTTTGTGTTTGCAACAGAAGATGAAGATCTAGGCCACACTGACAAAGTACAACATGAGATCCATCTGACAGATGACATACCTGTAACACAGCCATACAGACGAATCCCACCCACACAGTACAGTGAAGTCAGGGAACATATTGGCAAGCTGCTTAAAAAAGGGGTCATTCAAGAAAGCTCCAGTGCTTATGCTTCGCCCATAGTAGTAGTGAGAAAGGCAGATGGTAGTCTGAGGCTATGTGTCGATTACAGGAAACTCAACTCAAAGACAAGACGTGATGCATTCCCGCTCCCGAGAATTGATGAGAGTTTTGATGCGCTGAGAGGGGCAAAGTTCTTTTCGACCATAGATCTGGTGAGCGGATACCACCAGGTAGCTATGCATGACAGAGATCGGACTAAGACTGCATTTACTACACCGTTTGGTCTGTATGAGTACATGAGAATGCCTTTTGGTGTTTGTAACGGTCCAGCTACATTTCAGAGACTTATGCAAGTTACTATGAATGATCTCATTTTTCAGATACTCCTGGTCTACCTAGATGACATCTTGGTTTTTTCAGAGACATTTGAGCAGCATTTGGAGAGACTTGAGACCGTGTTTAAGAGACTGGCAGAGACGGGCCTTAAGGTGAAGTTGCAGAAGTGTGCTTTTCTACAACAGTCAGTAAAGTTTTTGGGTCATCAGGTGTCAGCAGAAGGTATAGGAACTGACCCCTCCAAGGTCTCTGCTGTTAAGAAGTGGAAGGTCCCAACCACTGCCAAAGAGCTGCAGTCGTTCTTGGGTTTCTGTAGTTACTACAGGAGATTCATTCGAGGCTTTTCACAGATTGCCGGGCCACTGCATGACCTAGTCAACAAATGTTAAGGTGTGAAAAAACAGGGAAAGTAGGTCACCAGTTTTGTAATATGTGGAAACCAGAGTGTGACTCTTCCTTTGAGCAGTTAAAGGAAAAACTTACCTCTGCTCCCATTTTGGGTTTTGCCGACTTCACACAACCATTTGTAGTTGAGACAGATGCTAGTCAGCATGGATTAGGCGCTGTATTGTGTCAGCAGCAAGGTGACACCAGACGTGTCCTAGCATATGCTAGCCGCAGACTACGCCAGGCTGAGAAGAATGACCGAAATTATAGTAGCATGAAGTTGGAGTTGCTTGCCTTAAAATGGGCAGTTGCTGAAAAATTCAGGGGTTACTTGCTTGGTTCAAAGTTTGTTGTCCTGACTGATAACAATCCCCTCTGCCACCTCAAGACAGCCAAGTTAGGTGCTATAGAGCAGAGGTGGGTAGCGCAGCTGTCTGTTTTTGATTTCGAGGTTAAGTACCGTCCTGGTTGCAGTAATGCCGCCGCAGATGCTCTCTCTAGGCAGGAGTTTGCAGGGGAGCCTGAAACAGACCCTGACTCGGATTTTGACGACTGTATCACTGTGTGTAACCTGATTGAGCGAGGAACAGTTCTGGATCCTGGTCTTGTCTCTAGAGGTCTGGAGTGTTACAAAGTGAGACAGATCTGTGCTGGGGAGTCGAGGTCTGGTGAGACAAGTACTAAACAGGGCAACACCCCCACACTGCCAGGTTATACCAGAGAGGAGCTGGTAGGTTTTCAGGCCGGTGACCCCACCCTAAAAGAGTTTAGGGCATTTTGGGATCGGGGGAGGAGGCCATGTCCCAGAGAGAGAGCAGCCCTGTGTAGTCAAGTGAAAAGATTGTTGTAACAATGGAGATGCATACAACAACGAGAAGGGTTGTTGTACAGGGTTATCACAGACCCACATCATGGAGAAGTGTAGCAGTTACTCGTGCCTAGTTGTTTGAGGGACCAAGTTCTAGAAAATGTACATAACAACATGGGACATCAGGGCATAGAGCGCACTGTAAACTTGCCAAGAGGGAGGTGTTTTTTGGGTAGGGCTATGCGAGGATGTTGAAAGCTGGGTTAAAAACTGCGAGCGGTGCATTTTGACCAAGATGCCTCAGCCAAAAATCCATGCTCCAGTTCAAAGCATTCCTGGCCTCCAGACCTCTAGAAGTGGTGGCTGTTGATTTTACAGTGTTGGAGGCAGCTTCAGATGGCCGTGAAAATGTCCTTGTTGTGACCGATGTGTTTACAAAGTTCACACAAGCGTATGCTACCAAAGACCAGAAGGCTGACACTACAGCTAAATTATTGCTCAGGGAATGGTCCATGAAATATGGGGTCCCAGAGAGACTGCACTCAGACCAAGGTCGAAATTTCGAGAGTGAAATTATAGCAGAGCTGTGCAAACTCTATGGGGTTAAAAAGACACGGACAACTCCCTACAGGCCACAGGGAAACGGTCAGTGTGAAAGATACAATCGCACACTCCATGACTTGTTAAGGACACTCCCACCAGAGAAAAAAAAGCGTTGGCCAGAGCATCTGTCTGAAGTAGTATATGCCTATAATGTCACTCTTCATTCCACCACAGGGTACTCGCCTTATACTTTGCTTTTCGGGCTACAGCCACATCTCCCAGTAGATGCTTTATTAGGGCGTGAGTGTGTGTCAGACAGGAAACAGGATTGGTTGTCTGTTCATCAGGAGAGACTCAGACAGGCACATGAGAGAGCCAGAGAGTACTCAGAGCAGAAGGCAGCTGAGAGGATCTCACTGCAAAATGAGAAGGTGTATTGTCCTCCTGTGGATATTGGTCAGTTGGTTTTCCTACATCACAGACCCCCAGGTAGACATAAGATTAAGGACACATGGACCTCAACAGTCTACAAGGTAGTTGACATCCAGGGTACCACACACACTGTTGAACCTTTTGAGGGAGGTCCCATTAAAAGAGTTCATAGGTCAGAGTTGCGACCTTGTGCAAAACCAGTTCCCAAACCAAGAACTAGAACTAGATTACAGACCACTACACAGTCTGTAGCTGAGGATGAGCCTGAGTCACCTAAGGCTGATTTTGTTATTGTTGAGGAAGTCATCCCTCGCCGGCTTGTGCAAGTACCTAACCTGCCTCTTGCAGCAGAAAGTGTTAGTTTACATGTGACAGCACCCACAGATGAGAGTGACGGTGAAGGACCTGAGGAAGGTTATTCAGATATGAGAAATTGTGGCACAGAAACAGAATGTGTTAATGATGTGCATCCAGACATTTGCGACAGTGACTTGCCCATTATTGAAAACAGGGACAGGCCCGCGCTAACAGATGATGCTGGTGGAGCAGCACGTAGAACCTATGCACCTAAACCTGCCATTAGGAAAAGCAATCGGGAAATGGCTGGATCTCATTCAGACCCATTTCATCTGCCAAAGTCAGCCTGTAATGCAGTCTCAGTCAGCACAGACATGGTCTCTAAGGTTTTTACAAGCCTGGGTGCTGCTCTCTTTGAAAAGGCCTTGCAGGGAGTATTTGAGTCAGTTCATGTTTCGTAGTCACCGAGGACGTTGACTATATTTGCAGGGGAGTATGTAGCCAGGTGGTAAATCTGTTAAATATGTTAAATGATTTTCCACTCAAATTTAGTATAGTTTAACTGTTAATATATGTAATTGTTACACTGCCAAGCCATGTAAAATGTCATTTGATGTATTTAAATTGTGAAGCAGATTGTGAGTATATTTTTTATAGTTTTGGTTGTCATTGCATGTTTTGACCAGTAAGTGGCAGTGTTGCGGACTTTTATTGTAACTCCGTGCAAGTCATCCAAGTGCATCTTGGGTACTCTTTCTACAAGTTATCCAAGTACATCTTGGGTATTATTTCTTTTTTTCTTTTCGAAGCACCTGAAGATTGCGGTGTGACGGTGCTCTGACTCCGTAGTAAGTAGGGGTAAATATCTTGTGAAATATACCTGTAACATTATTCCAAACAATATTTTATGTCGGTAATTTGACAAGATGGTTTGATTTAGACGCTACTGGAGTTGATGTTCGTTGATTTTGGGCGCGAGCCGTCGACCACTGTTCGCCATTGCAGGCATGACAAGGTAATGTTGGCGTGCATAAAGCCACACCATGCCATTGTATTTGGGTAGTAAGGGAAATGTAAAGGTTTTATATGCATTTTCATTCTGTTTAAAGGTAACTGACAGAGTGAGAAGTTGCGCTATCTTCAGGAAGTTCCACATGTCTTTGTTAAACCCTGTTTAACATACATAGTCCACTGCCGTATTTTGACCCGTATTTTGTATTTTGTATTTATTATTTTCCTTTTAAAATCTTTTCTGTTAAACTTGCCACATCTGTGAACATTTATGAGCTGTTTGCTCGAAAGACACAGGAATTTATGCAATTTATGCAACCCCGGAAGTAATTGTGTCCTATGTGGTATCTAATTTCACGGGCTACACATATGATAGTAGATTACACATGATATAAATATACCATATGATAGTAGATTATACATGATATAGATATATCCACGACAGTAGATTATATATGAAATAAATCTAATCATGTGATACTACATTATACATGATATAAATATTATATATATATATCCATATGATAGTAGATCATACATGAAATTTATCCATATCATAGTATGTTACACATAACAAACACACACACACACACACACACACACACACACACATATATATATATATATATATATATATATATATATATATATATATATATATGTGTGTGTGTGTGTGTGAGAGAGATAATAGATTATACATGACATATATCCATATGAAAATAGATTATACATGATATAAATATACCATATGATAGTAGATTGTACATGAAATAAATACATCCATATGATAATAGATTGTACATGTGTCACAGCCTCTTGCCCTTGACATCAAAGCGATCGCCCCTGACACCTGCTGACCCCCCTTTTTTCACCCCCGGTACACCAGCTGGTCACGCCCTCTCTCCCTTGACTTCAAAGCAATCAGCCTCTCTCCCTTGACATCAAAGCGATCGCCCTTGACACCTGCTGACCCCCCCCCCTTCACCCCGGTACACCAGCTGGCCATCAAAGCAGTCAGCCGCTCTCCCTTGACATCAAAGCGATCATCACCCTTAAAAGGCCTCCACTGTGGACCAGTCTTCGCTGGAACGTCGCCATTCATGGACTTCTGCCTGCCTGCCTACCTGCCACTGAGCCAACTCCTGCTCTACCCCTGAGATTGGTTACTTTATTAAAGACTTGATTCTTCCCTTACCTGGTTGTCCCGTCTGCTTTTGGGTTCTTTCCTGATACGTGACAGTACGTTCAAGCCACTATGGACCCAGCAGACCATTCCACCACAGACCTGGCCACAGTCTGCCAGGCTGTAGCCAACCAGGAATCGGTCCTCGGCCAGCACAGCCAGGTGCTACAGGAGATGGCTGACGCCCTCCATGAGCTCGGCTCAAAGATCTCCGGGATCCAGACCCAACTTGGTGCCTCTGCTAGCCCGGGACCCGGCCCTCCAGCTCCGCCACCCTCAGCGCCATCAACTTCGGCCAAGGAACCATGGGTCGCCCCGCCCGATAAGTATGATGGAGATTTTGGACTTTGTCGCCCTTTTTTGATGCAGTGTGAGATTGTGTTTAACCAGCAGCCCCAGTCATATTCCACGGATGGAGCCAAAGTCGCTTACATCATGGGTCTTCTCCGGGGAAGCGCCCTGGATTGGGCTACAGCGGTGTGGGAGATGCGGGCCTCCACTTCCTCATCCTACGCTGTGTTCACCACTGCTTTTCACCAGGTTTTTGATCATCCCGTGCGGGGAAAGGATGCGTCAAAAAGACTGACCTCTCTCCGCCAGGGTTCCCGCAGCGTCGCTGACTACTCAGCTGAGTTCCGTACACTATCAGCGGAGAGCGGATGGAACAACGAGTCCCTCCAGGCCGGCTTTTCCAACGGTCTAAGCGAATCCATAAAGGACGAATTGGTTTCCTACCCCGAGCCTGGAGGGTTGGAGGAATTGGTTACCCTGGCCATTCGTGTGGACAACCGTCTCCGGGAGCGGAGGAGAGAGAGGACGCGCCGCTTTCCGGGTCACGGCAGCTTTCCACGGGCCACACCTCCAAACTCTGGGGGCCGAGCTCGCTCGACTGAGGCTGGTGTCCTCCGAGAAAGCCCGAGACGTGACTCTTCCCCAGCTTCGGAGCCGATGCAACTCGGCCGCTTCCGGCTCAACCCGGAGGAGCGTCAACGCCGCAACACCGAGAACAGCTGCTTGTATTGTGGTCAGCCTGGTCACTTTCTCGGCTCCTGCCCTCACCGTCCGTCAAACTAGCAGGCTGACGAGGGAGGAGGAGGATCCTCGTGAGCCCAACTGTCTGCCCTCTGTCTCCTCGTCCACGTATCCAGTTGCAAGCTACCATCAGTTTTAAAGGTCAGTCCACTAAACTTTTGGCTTTCATTGACTCTGGAGCTGATGAAAGCTTTTTGGATGCAGGTGTTGTGAAGAAATTAGGGTCGTGCCACTGTGAGTCTGGACCAGCCTCTTGAAGCTAATGCCATGGATGAACGTCTCCTGGCCCAGATAACCTCTAAGACCGAGCCTGTGCGTCTCCTGTTGTCGGGGAACCATCAAGAGGAGTTAAGTTTTTTCGTTATCAATTCTCCATTTGTTCCCATTATACTTGGTCATCCCTGGCTGGTTAAGCGTAGTCCCAATATTGATTGGTCATCAGCCAGAATTTCAAGTTGGAGTCCCGTCTGTCATGCCATATGCCTCCAGTCTGCTCTGCCTCAGTCTGTCCCCTGTCAGGTGTCAAGCTCTGAGATTTCTGACCTGTCACTGGTGCCTCCAGAGTACCATGACCTCCGAGCCGTGTTCAACAAGCAGCAAGCTCTCTCCCTGCCTCCTCATCGCCCCTATGATTGCGCTATTGACCTGCTGCCGGGCGCTCCCCTCCCCAGCAGTCGTCTATATAGCCTCTCGAAGTCTGAGCGGGAGTCAATGGAGCGGTACATCAAGGACTCCTTGGCGGCTGGTCTTATTCGCCCGTCATCATCACCCCTTGGTGCGGGGTTATTTATTTTGGTCAAGAAGGACAAAACCCTTCAGCCGTGTATTGACTATAGAGGCCTCAATAACATCACAGTCAAGAATAAGTACCCTCTGCCCCTCATGACTTCTGCTTTTGATTCTCTCCAGGGAGCCACAGTGTTCACTAAACTAGACCTCCGCAATGCTTACCATCTGGTCCGGGTTCGAGACGGAGATGAATGGAAGACTGCCTTCAACACCCCCCTGGGGCATCTTGAATATCTGGTGATGCCGTTTGGTCTCACTAATGCCCCAGCTGTCTTCCAGAGTCTGGTCAATGACGGCCTACGTGACATGTTGGATCGTTTCATTTGTGTTTACCTGGATGATATCCTGATTTTTTCCAGAGACCTGTCAGAGCATGTCCTGCACGTCCGCCAAGTCCTTCAATGGCTTCTGGAGAAACACCTTTTCGTAAAAGCAGAGAAGTGCGAATTCCATGCCCCTTCAGTCACCTTCCTGGGCTACACCGTGGCCGATGGGCAGGTGAGAATGGACCCCGCCAAGGTCAGAGCGGTTCTTGAGTGCCAAGCCCGACCAGCCGTAAGCAGCTTCAGAGGTTTCTTGGGTTTGCCAACTTCTACAGACAGTTCATCCGCAATTACAGCCGCGTTGCGGCCCCACTAACCGCCCTTACCTCCACCTCCAGACAGTTCCTGTGGACCCCTGTAGCAGAGGCAGCTTTCCAAGCCCTCAAGCACCGCTTCACCACAGCTCCTATCCTCATCCAGCCAGAACCAACCAAGCAGTTCGTTGTAGAAGTGGACGCCTCTGAGATTGGGGTGGGGGCGGTCCTTTCTCGGCGCTCCAGTGAGGATGGCAAGACACACCCCTATGCCTTCCTGTCTCGCCGTCTCTCCCCAGCTGAAAGGAACTATGATGTGGGGAATCGTGAGCTCCTGGCGGTGAAATTGGCACTGGAGGAATGGCGACATTTTCTGGAGGGGTCTGAGCTTCCTTTTATAGTGTGGACTGACCATAAGAACCTGGAATACATCCAGTCAGCAAAGCGACTCACCGCGCGCCAAGCCAGGTGGGCACTCTTTTTAGGTCGTTTTAATTTTTCTTTGACGTACAGACCTGGCTCCAGGAATGCCAAGCCCGATGCTCCGTCTCGTGTGCATGGGGAGGAGTCTGAGCCCAAGCTCCAACCTGACACCATCGTTCCCTCTACCTGTGTGGTTGCGGCTGCGGCTGTCACCTGGAACATTGAAAGGGAGGTCATGGCAGCACAACAGACTCAGCCTGACCCAGGTAACGGTCCCCCTTGGGCGCTTGTTTGTTCCAGATGCTGTTAAATCTAGTGTGTTGCAGTGGGCTCACTCTTCCAAGCTTACCTGCCATCCTGGAGTAACCCGGACCCTAGCCTTCCTCCGTAGGCGGTTCTGGTGGCCTTCCATGACGGAGGACACTGGGTCTTTTGTTTCTGCCTGTCCTGTTTGTGCCCAGAATAAGCCCTCCACTCGGGCCAGTGCCGGTCTGCTGCGCCCCCTGCCTGTTCCACACCGTCCCTGGTTGCATCTCTCCTTGGATTTCGTCTCTGGCATGCCCGCCTCCGACGGTAACACCGTTGTACTGACTGTTGTTGATCGCTTCAGTAAATTTGTTCACTTATTGCCCTTATCTAGACTGCCTTCGGCCCGAGAGACTGCGGATCTGCTGGTCAGGGAGGTTTTCCGGGTCCACGGTCTTCCCCGTGATATTGTGTCTGACCGTGGCCCCCAGTTCACTTCTGCTGTCTGGAAGGCTTTCTGCTCTGCCATCGGTGCCACCGTCAGGCTGTCATCGGGGTTCCATCCTCAGACCAACGGCCAGGCCGAGAGGGCCAACCAGGCATTGGAGACTGTTCTCCACTGTCTGGTGTCTGCCAACCCATCCTCTTGGTCCTCACAACTTCCTTGGGTAGAATATGCTCATAACACCTTGCCATCGTCTGCTACTGGGTTGTCCCCTTTTCAATGCCTTGACGGCTATCAGCCTCCCCTTTTTCCTTTTCAAGAGGTAGACGTTCCGGTTCCGTCTGTCCAGGCCCATGTCCGTCGGTGCCGTCGGACCTGGCGGCGAGCCCGTGCTGCACTGCTCAGGACCTCCGGCCGTTACCAGCGCTTGGCGGATCGTCATCGCACCCCTGCTCTGGACTACTCCCCCGGTGACCAGGTATGGCTCTCTACCAAGGACCTACCCTTGAAATCGGACGCTAAGAAACTGTCCCCCAGGTATATTGGTGCCTTTCCCATTGTCAAAGTCATTAACCCCTCTGTGGTCCGTTTGAAGCTGCCCCGCACTCTCCGGGTTCACCCTTCCTTCCATGTGTCCTGCCTCAAACCTGTCTCAACCAGCCATCTAGTTCCTCCGGCCCCCCCGCCCCCACCTCCTCGTATGATCAACAATCATCCGGTTTACACCGTTCATCGTTTCCTAGACTCTAGTCGCCGCGGTCGCGGCCTGCAGTATCTCGTTGACTGGGAGGGATATGGCCCGGAGGAGAGGTGTTGGGTCCCTCGCCGCCTGGTCCTGGATGCGAATCTCATCCAGGACTTCCACAGGACGCACCCTGACGGGTCTGGTAGGTCGCCTGGTGGCGCCCCTCGGAGGGGGGGTACTGTCACAGCCTCTCGCCCTTGACATCAAAGAGATCGCCCTTGACACCTGCTGACCCCCCCCCCCCCTTCACCCCGGTACACCAGCTGGCCATCAAAGCAGTCAGCCGCTCTCCCTTGACATCAAAGCGATCATCACCCTTAAAAGGCCTCCACTGTGGACCAGTCTTCGCTGGAACGTCGCCTTTCATGGACTTCTGCCTGCCTGCCTACCTGCCACTGAGCCAACTCCTGCTCTACTCCTGAGATCGGTTACTTCAATAAAGACTTGATTCTTCCCTTACCTGGTTGTCCCGTCTGCTTTTGGGTTCTTTCCTGATACGTGACAACATAAATATATACATATGATAGAAGATTATACATGATATAAATATATCCATATTATAGTAGATTATCCATTATATAAATATATCCATATGATAGCAGATTATATATGATATAAATACATCCATATGATAGTAGATTATACATGATATAAACATATCCATATGATAGTAGATTATACATGATATACATATATTCGTATGATAGGAGATTACACATGATATATATTTATCCATATGATAGTAGATTATACATGATATAAATACATCCATATGATAGTAGATTATGAATGATATAAACATATCCATATGATAGTAGATTATACATGATATACATATATTCGTATGATAGGAGATTACACATGATATATATTTATCCATATGATAGTAGATTATACATGATATAAATACATCCATATGATAGGAGATTACACATGATATAAATATATCCATATGATAGTAGATTATGAATGATATAAACATATCCATAT
This sequence comes from Lampris incognitus, assembly GCF_029633865.1. Lineage (NCBI taxonomy): Eukaryota > Metazoa > Chordata > Actinopteri > Lampriformes > Lampridae > Lampris > Lampris incognitus. Next base: position 66,301,280 of record NC_079211.1, on the reverse strand, counting down.
GATAGGAGATGACACATGATATAAATATATCCATATGATAGCAGATTATGCACGATATAATATATCTATATGATGCTATATTATACATGAAATAAATCTATCCATGTGATACTACATTATACATGTTATAAATATGTCCATATGATACTACATTATACATGATATAAATATATCCATATGATAGTAGATTTTCCATTATATAAACATATCCATATGATAGTAGATTATACATGATATAAATACATCCATATGATAGTAGATTATACATGATATGAACATATCCATATGATAGTATATTACACATGATATAAATATACCATATGATACTAGATTATACATGATATAAACATATCCATGTAATACTAGATTATACATGATATAAATATACCATATGATAGTAGATTACACATAATATAAATATACCATATGATAGCATATTACACATGATATAAATATACCATATGATAGTAGATTACACATGACATAAGCAGGAACATCTGTTTGGAACAAGACTAGACCACCATCGTACCCGGACACCCGCACACATTATCCATTTGAGGCAATATGAGTGAAATAACAATACTTTTTTTTGTTTTACTTAAAAAAGAAAGAAAAAAAAGATTCCAAGGTATGACAGCTGCCATAGCTCCTTATGTACATCTAAATCTGATGTTCATCTGTCCATTTATCTCTATCTTTCTGCTCGCCTGTCTGTCTGTCTGGCCGTCTTTCTGTCTGTCTTTCTGTGTCTGTGTGTCTGTCTGTATGTCTGCTGTCTGTGTGTCTATCTTTGTGCCTGTCTGTCTTTCTGTGTGTGTGTGTGTGTGTGTGTGTGTGTGTGTGTGTGTGTGTGTGTGTGTGTGTGTGTGTGTGTGTGTGTGTGTGTGTGTGTGTGTGTGTGTGTGTGTGTGTGTGTGTCTGTGTGTGTCTGTGTGTGTGTGTCTGTCTGTAGGTGTGGCCAGCCCAGCCAGAGGAAGGCTGGCAGGTGTATAGTTCAGCCCAGGACACGGAGGGGCGCTGTGTTTGTACCGTGGTGGCTCCGCAACAGACGGTCTGCTCCAGAGATGCCAGGACTAAACAGCTACGCCAGCTCCTGGAGAAGGTACTGTAATAATACTATTAATAATACTACCAATACTACTACTATTACTCTATGACTACTACTACTCTAACTACATCTATCACCGCTGCAGATGCTACTATAACTGTAGTATCTATGTTTACTGTTGGAAAAATATAATACTACTGCTTAAACTAGTACTATGACTACCACTGCTATAAATACTAGAGTCCCGTACTACTACTAACATAGCATCTACTATGTCTACTGATCTAATACTACCACTGCTATAAATACTAGAGTCAAAGCCCCTACTACTACTAACATAGCATCTACTGTGTGGACTGATCTAATGCTACCACTGCTATAAATACTAGAGTCAAAGCCCCTACTATTACTAACATAGCATCTACTGTGTCTACTGATCTAATACTACCACTGCTATAAATACTAGAGTCACAGCCCCTACTACTACTAACATAGCATCTACTGTGTCTACTGATCTAATACTACCACTGATATAGATTCTAGAGTCAAAGCCCCCATTACTACTAACATATTGTAACGTGCATGGATTAGAAGACACGCTGGCCGCTGACTCGCGGGTCTGATCCTTTAGTCGAGCGGTTAGCGATGTCTCCTGCGGTGCGGGCGATACGGGTTCGCTTCCCGGCCGCGGCAGTTCCTGTGGTTGCGTTGTCCCCCGAATTCGCTACAATATCATCTACTGTGTCTACTGATCTAATACTACCACTGCTATAAATACTAGAGTCAAAGCCCCTACTACTACTAACATAGCATCTACTGTGTCTACTGATCTAACACTACCACTGCTATAAATACTAGAGTCAAAGCCCCTACTACTACTAACATAGCATCTACTGTGTCTACTGATCTAATACTACCACTGCTATAAATACTAGAGTCAAAACCCCTACTACTACTAACATAGCATCTACTGTGTCTACTGATCTAATACTACCACAGCTATAAATACTAGAGTCAAAGCCCCTACTACTACTAACATAGCATCTACTGTGTCTACTGATCTAATACTACCACTGCTATAAATGCTAGAGTCAAAGCCCCTACTACTACTAACATATCATCTACTGTGTCTACTGATCTAATACTACCACTGCTATAAATACTAGAGTCAAAGCCCCTACTACTACTAACATAGCATCTGCTACATCTACTGATTGCTGCTCATAACTACTAGTATCACAGCTGCAACCACTCATTTTGTTAGTACTACTCCTACTGATGCTGATAATGGTTGTATTACTTTTGGCACTACTACTGCTATCATCACTACAGCTAATTTGTCCTGTCCCTTCTTAGGTTCAGAATATGAGTCAGTCCATTGAGGTTCTGGATCAGCGGACTCAGAGAGACCTGCACTATGTTGAGAGAATGGAGGTTCAACTTAGGGGGCTGGAGAGCAAATTTAAACAAGTGGAGGAAGGACATGAAAGCAACATTGCCAGGCAATATAAGGTAAAAACCCACAAGGCATTCTCTGACCAATCAATCAAACTTGGAAATGCTGGAAATTTCAGTCGCAATCTTCCCAATCAAAACGAGATTAAGCAAATATACCAGTCACTAACCAATCAATCAAAAGAACATATTGCTAGTTTTCATTCACTAACCAATCAACCAATCAGAAGGCGTTCAGACCAACGCTTAACATGTCAGATCACAACCACTCAGCCCAACCTGTGGTAGGTTGAATTGAAGAACCAGTTCAGGTAAAAACCGCTGTGCAATATCTAAGATAGCAATCTAGCTAACTGGGATAACAGACCAGCTAACTAGGATAGCATTCTAGCTAAGTGGGATAACAGACTAGCTAACTAGGATAGCAATCTAGCTGACTGGGATAGCGGACTAGATCATTAGGATAACAGACTAGCTAACTGAAACTAGCTAACAGGGATAACAGACTAGCTAACTAGGGTAGCAATCTAGCTAAATGGGGTAACAGACTAGCTTACTAGGATAGCAATCTAGTAAACTGCGATAACAGACTAGCCATCTAGGATAGCAAACCAGCTAACTGGGATAACAGACTAACTAACTAGGCTAGCAATCTAGCTAACTGGGATAACAGACTAGCTAACTAGGATAGCAAACTAGCTAACTGGGATAACAGACTAGCTAAATAGGATAGCAATCTAGCTAACTGGGATAACAGACTAACTAACTAGGCTAGCAATCTAGCTAACTGGGATAACAGACTAGCTATCTAGGATAGCAAACTAGTGCACTGATATAGTACACAAACTAGGATAGTACAACAGCATTAGCTAACTAAGATTGCACACTAGCTAACATGGATACACTAACTGGAACGCATTTTCCCCCCAAACTACAGAAGTGCAAACCACTTCATGCAGTAGTTACAAACAGGATTGATTTCATTGGATGACACAATGAGACTGGTCACTAACTGCTACTTAACCTTAACCCTTATTAATTGAGTGATCAACACTTTCATGGATGGTATGCACTGGAGCGTGTAGGATAGCACTTTAGCTGGGATTATCTACAAGTGAGTAAAAGTGAGAAAATTCAAGGAAATAATCCAAAATTGTTTGCAGTTTGTACATCGTTACATTCAATGATAATTGTCAAGTTTTGGTGTTTTCCTAAAAGTCACTTTTATTGTACCTGTTTGTTATGAGAGAATAAAACTTTTCACTTTCTGTGATTTCCTAACCTGGATTATTGAGCATGCACCAATACGTTATATGATTAAGTAACATGTAAAATTTCCTAAAATGTGAATAGTATTGGGTAATAAAGCTAAAAATGTTATCATGATCAGCGTAATAGATGAAAGCAGTAATAACATCTACTGCTGTCAGATGGAGGCTGAACAGTCCAGAGATTTACCCACTGTCATTTAAATAATAATAATAATAATAATAATAATAACAATAATGATAATAATAAGTCAATCTTATATAGCACTTTTCTAACACTCAAAATGGCTTTACAATAAACAGGGTGAAACAAGACACTAGATAAACATGACACAGACATACAGGGGTGGATGGGAAGGGGGGCTACGAGAGGGAGAAGCGGCAGCCACACAACGCCAGCAGTACTCTCCCACTTAAACAAATACAAAAGAATTTGTTTTCTTTTGTGCATCATGTTCTTCATAAATGTCATGTCCATTATAATTGTGTTATCCTCTTTCAATGTTGTATTATGTAAATTGTGTGAACACAACATCCATTGCACGCTGTCCATCTTGGGAGAGAGATCCTCCTCTGTTGCTCTCCCTGAGGTGTCTTCCTACTTTTTCTCCCTGTTAAAGTGGTTTTAGGGAGTTTTTCCTTATCCCATGAGAGGGTCTAAGGACAGGATGTTGTGTTGCTGTTAAGCCCACTGAGGCAAATTTGTAATTTGTGATATTGGGCTATACAAATAAAATCGATTTGATTTGTTTGTTAGTGCGTGCGCTCGCGCGTGCGTGCGTGCGTGCGTGTGTGTGTGTGTGTGTGTGTGTGTGTTTTCTGGATTTGCCATTTTTCAGATGTGAGCATGACTGTAATTTAACAAATTGTAAAACATGATACAGTATAAAATATTATGCATTATAAAATAGGATAAATTATAAAACATGGTAAATTGTAAAACATGATACATTATAACGCATGATACATTATAAATTCAATTCAGTTCAATTCAATTCAGTTTATTGTCATTAAAAACAATGTGCAGGCACATGTTAAATATGAAATGAGGGCTGTGGCTTCACCAAACAGTGCAAGACAGACACACACAAACACAGCAAACACAGTATAAGATATACACACACGAAGACCAAAAGCTAAAAATAAGTTAAAAGAGAGCTGGAGTATAAAATATTTAAAAATATCTACAGACATTCAGTGGGTAGCCAGGTTCAGGTGGGCAACAGCTTGTGGAAAGAAGCTGTTTTTGAGCCTGGTAGTGTGGGCTCTGAGGCTCCTGTAGCGCCTCCCAGAGCGCAGGGGGGAGAACAGTCCATGGTTGGGGTGGGTGGGATCTCTGCTGATGCTCAGACCCCTTCGAAGGCAGCGTTTGTGATAAATGTCTTGTATGGCTGGGAGCTGGGTACCGGTGATATGCTGGGCCGCCTTGACGACCCGCTGCAGAGCTTTCTGGTCTACTGAGGTGCAGTTGCCGTACCACACTGAGATGCAGATGGTCAGGATGCTCTCTATGGAGCAGTGGTAGAAGTTGGTGAGAATTTTGGGGGGTAGACGGGTGCTCTTCAGCCTCCTCAGGAAATGCAGGCGTTGTTGGGCCTTTTTCACAAGGGCCTGGGTGTTTAATGTCCACTAAAGGTCCTCGCTGATGTGGACTCCAAGGAATTTAAAGCTGGAAACACGCTCCACTTCCACCCCATTGATGTGTATGGGGGAGTGGCTGCAGCTTCTAGACCTCCTGAAGTCCACAATCAGCTCCTTCGTCTTCTGCAGATTGAGGACAGGATTGTTGGTAGTACACCATGATGTGAGGTGCTCAATCTCGTCCCTGTAGGCCATCTCGTCACTGTTGGTGATACAGCCAATGACTGTGGTGTCATCTGCAAACTTAACTATAACATTTGAAGGGTGAGTTGGCAGGCAGTCGTGGGTAAAGAGGGAGAAAGGAGGGGGCTCAGAACACAGCCTTGAGGGGCACCTGTGCTGAGGGTCAGGGTGGAGGAGGTGTGGGCACCTAACCTAACAGACTGAGGTCTGTTGGTCAGGAAGTCCAGCATCCAGTTACAGAGGGAGAGGTTGAGGCCAAGGGAGAGGAGTTTGGTGGTTAGTTTGGCGGGGATGATAGTGTTGAAGGCAGAGCTGTAATCTATAAACAGCATCTGGATGTATGTGTTGTTAAGTTCAAGGTGGGTCAGAGCAAAGTGCAGGGCAGTGGCAATGGCATCCTCAGTAGACCTTTTGGGACGGTAGGCAAACTGATGTGGGTCGAATGTGGGGGGGGGGGTAATGTTTTTGATGTGATCCAGAACCAGTCTCTGAAAGCACTTCATGGCAATGAGGGTGAGTGCTATGGGTCGGTAGTCATTCAGACATGTGGATGTTGGTTTCTTGGGGACAGGAATGATAGAGGTGGTCTTAAAGCATGTTGGGACTATGGATTGGGACAGTGAGAGGTTAACTATAGGTGTGAAGACCTCAGCCAGCTGGTCGGCACATTCCTGGAGGACCCGACCCGGTATGCCGTCTGGTCCGGCAGCCTTCCATGTGTTCACTCTGTGCAGTGATTCTCTGACCTCTGCAACTGGTAGAGTGAGCACCTGGTTTTCTGGGTGGCTGGGGATTTTTGTGGCTGGGTCAGTATTGTCCTTGTCGAAGCGGGCATATAAATTATTTAGCTTGTCTGGCAGGGAGGCATCATGGACAGTGGGACCGCTATTGCAGCTTTTGTAGTCTGTGATAGACTGAATGCATTGCCACATTCGCCGGGGATCAGAGTTATTGTAAAAGTCGTCCTCTATTCCTAGGGAATATTTATGTTTGGCTGATCTGATGCCCTTTTTGAGGTTGGATCTGGCTGCGCTGTAGGCCTCACAGTTACCTGACTTGAATGCTGCGACAAAGACTGGTTCATCCCAAAGACCGTGTGCCACACACCCAGAAAAGCAATCTGGTGTATGCTGTACAATGCAATGAGGATTGCACTGACCTATACATAGGAGAAATCAAGCAACAACTGGAACAACGATCCCTCAACAGAGGAGGAGGTCTGCGACACCACCTATCTCCCACTTACAATACCGTCCTTGCATCTCTACCCAGGAGACTCAAGAAGCCTAGCCTCCAAGAACAACAGTCGGTCACTAACGGCTCCAACGACTCATGACCGCTGAATAATGAAATCGAAACTAACCCCCCCAACGACCGTCGCTGATAAACATTGGAACACAAAAGAGTTTTTTGCTAAATTTTAAATTTTGAAAAAGAAAAACGCCACGAAAACGGCAAAGCATCAAAAAAGAACAATCCACTTAAATGTCAGTGTGACGTGAGATGTAACAGCCGATGTGTCAGTACAGAAGTCTCATGATGAAGACTAATGCAAATGGCCAGTGAAACTGATCGACTTTTTTCCATTTTTCGTGTTGATTCTGGTGATGTATTTTTCGCATTGAGAGAATGTTTAATCATGACTGGCAAACTAATTGGGAATGCACCAGACTAGTATAACAAAACTTCTACATCCACTATGTGCTAAATATCTGAATCAAACCATAACTGATGTTGTTAAAACTGCGACTGAATAGTTACTGGTGGTGTTATGTATGGATGATGCTATTCTACCAGTGACCACTAGGTGGCACCTGTATTCTATATTGCTGTTGTCTGGGTTGTAACCAACAGAAGAAGAGTTCCTAGTAAAGCATGGAAATGAACAGCCGTATGTGCGTTGTGGTCCCTGCATCGTGTGTGAAATTGTTAACACCATAGTGTTATTAGCCAGCTACATAATATAAATTGGCGACGAGATGTGGAGTAGAAACTTTTAGACACCAAAGTAGCCGTGAAAAGGGAAGTTTTCTACTTGTTTGGAAGAAGTCATCCACGCAGTTGTAGCTAATGCTAGCATGGTGCTAGTCAACTGACTGGACTTGCTAGCTGGTGATGAGCAGTAGCAGCGGAGAAAAAAGGGAAGAGGAACCAGAAGGACGCATCATGGCGGGAATTATTGGCGGTATGGAACCATTTGAGGAATCCGGTGAACAATGGGCAACGCATATTGAGCGTTTTGAGAATTATATCCTGGCTAATGAGATCAGGGATGCTAAGAAGGTGCCGGTTCTATTGAGTGTGATAGGGCCAAAGACCTACGGATTATTGCGCAGTCGGATTGCTCCAGATAAGCCTGGGGAGAAGACGTATGGTGACATTTTAAAGGTGTTGAAGGACATTTCGCCCCCAAACCGATAGTGATAGCAGAGAGATTCCGTTTCCACAAGAGGAATCAGGAGGACGGTGAGTCGGTGGCTCAGTATGTTGCTGTACTTAAAGGACTTTCCGAGCATTGTGAGTTTGGTGGCTACTTAGAGGATACACTATGGGACAGGTTTGTTTGTGGACTGAAAAGTGAAACGGTTCAGAAGCGCCTGTTGACCGAGGACAATTTGACCTTTCAGAAAGCGGTCACTTATGCAGTTTCAGCAGAAACAGTGGCGCGTGACGCACAGCAGTTGAGCGGCTCGTTAAAGGTAAATGCCGTTCTCTCTCAAACATCCCATGCCAAATGCAGGCGGTGTGGAAAGACAAATCATAGTGATGATGACTGTTGGTATAAAGATAGAGACTGCCATCAGTGCGGCAGGAAAGGCCACATTGGTCGCATGTGTAAAAGTAAACCCAAGAATGACTATGGCAGAGAGAGGAAATACAGAGAAGGGAAACCGGAGTTTAAAGGCAAAAGCAACGCATCCAAACACAGCGGGAGAGATAAGAAGAAGAAGAAAGTGCATTGTGTGGAGGCCAGTGACAATGAAAGTACAAGTGAAGGGACTAAATCTGACACTAAACGAATTGCCATGTTATGCACTGTCTCGTAAGGGTAAATATTCACGTATATCTGTGTTACCTGAAATAAATGGTAAGAAAATGGAAATGGAATTAGACACAGGGGCTGCTGTATCTTTAATTTCATGGGAATGGTATAAAAGTACAATGAAAAAGGTGCCATTGCAGCCTACTGATGTAGTCCTTAGGACGTATACAGGTGAACCTTTGTTACCAGAAGGGGTTATTAATGTGAAAGTAAATCTGAATAAGCAAACAGCTGAGTTACCATTGTATGTTGTAAAAGTGAATGCAGCGCCACTATTTGGTAGAGAGTGGCTGAGAGCTATTAAGCTTAACTGGAAAGACTTAAAAACTGTGTATGGTGTACAACTTGAAAAGAAAGACAGTTTAGATGCTGTACTGAAGCGGCATTCTGCTGTGTTCTCGGATGGGTTGGGCTCAATGAAAACCATTAAGGCGAGAAGTGACTCTTAAACCTGACAGCATACCCAAATTCTGCCCACCACGTAATGTGCCCTATGCTCTGAGATCCAAAGTAGAGGCTGAACTGACCCGCCTCACTGACCTTGGCGTGATCAGTGGAGCATAGTGACTGGGCCACACTCGTAGTTCCTGTCAACAAGAAGGATGGCACGGTGAGACTTTGTGGTGATTTCAAAGGCATCCTCAACCAAGCGCTCTGTGTGGACAAGTATCCTATTCCACGCATTGAGGATCTCTTTGCATTGCTAGCTGGAGGTCAACGCTTCAGTAAACTGGACTTGTCAAACGCATACCTACAGATGGAAGTAGTGGAGGAGTCGAGGAAGCTACTGACTATTTCCACACAAAAAGGACTTTTCTGCTACAACCGCTTGCCCTTCGGTATTGCGTCGGCACCAGCGTTGTTCCAGAAGGCTATGGATCAAGTGCTCGTTGGATTGCTATTCACGCACTGTTATCTCGATGACATTCTGGTTAGTGGGCCAGATGAAGAGACCCACCTGAAAGCCCTGGACGACGTTCTCACGAGACTGGAGGAGTATGGTCTCCATGTCAAAAAGGATAAGTGCCTGTTTTTCCAGGAGTCAGTAGAGTATCTAGGTCATATCATCGATGCTGCCGGGCTCCACAAGTCGCCAGAGAAGGAACGCGCTGTTGTGGAGGCACCGGCGCCCACCAATGTTAGCCAACTACGCTCGCTCCTCGGAATGATAAACGACTATGGACGTTTCATCCCGGACCTGGCAACCATCCTGCAACCACTGAACGCACTGCTGCACAAAGGGAAGAAATGGCAGTGGACTACAGCTTGTGAGGCAGCGTTCCGAAAAGTGAAAGAGCTCATGGTATCTCAGAAGGTGCTAACCCACTATAACCCTGAGCTGCCCCTCCGTCTAGCCTGTGACGCTTCACCCTACGGGGTAGGGGCTGTACTCTCACGTAATGCCTGATGGTGTAGAGAAACCTATCGCTTACGCGTCAAGAACACTCAGCAAAGCAGAGCAGAACTACGCCCAGATTGAGCGAGAGGCACTGGGGATAGTCTTTGGCGTACGTAAGTTTCACTAGTATCTCTATGGTAACAAGTTCACTCTACTCACAGACCATCGCCCGCTGACCTCCATTCTCAGTCCAGTGAGGAGTATGCCGTCGATAGCCGCAGCCCGCATGCAGCGCTGGGCGCTCCTCTTGTCAGCGCATGATTACACTATAGAGTATCGTAAGGCTTCAGCACATACTAATGCAGATGGACTGTCAAGGTTGCCTCTTCTGGACACTCACGATGACAAGATAGACACAGTAGATGTGTTTTACATGTCACAGTTAGACACACTACCAATCAGTACCACGGATATCCGAAACAACACTAGATCTGACCCTACACTGTCTCACGTACTAGAGATGGTCACTACTGGACATTTTCCAAGCACAAAAAACACAGATACTGAACTGTCTCTTTTCCTGACTCGTCAAAATGACCTTACAATCCAACAGGGATGCCTCATGTGGGGCACACGAGTGGTAGTGCCACCCAAGCTATGGCCCCGGGTGCTCAACGAGCTACATACAGCACACCCAGGGGTAGTGAGGATGAAAAGCTTGGCACGGTCGTATGTCTGGTGGCCAGGTATTGACTCTCAGATCGAGCTCCAGGCCAAATCCTGCCACTCATGCCAGCGTATTCAGAGAGAACCGAGTCTTGCCCCTTTACATCCATGGATGAGGCCTTCCAGTCCTTGGGAAAGGATTCACGTGGACTTTGCTGGTCCATTTGAAGGACACATGTATCTTGTGGTAGTGGATGCTCATTCTAAATGGCCCGAGGTGCAAATCATGGATAGCACCACAGCAAGCAAGACCATCACAGTACTGAGGGGCCTTTTCAGTCGCCACGGCTTTCCTCACATTCTCGTAAGCGACAATGGACCCCAGTTCTGTTCTGAGGAATTCGCCACATTCCTGAAAGCCAATGGAGTCAAGCACATTTGCTCAGCGCCGTATCACCCTGCTATGAACGGCCTGGCCGAGCGCTTTGTACAGACTTTCAAACATGCCCTCAAATCCTCCAGGGGTACTGCACCAGTGCAACAGCGGCTCGACACATTCCTGTTGACGTATCGCAACACCCCGCACGCCACGACAAAGGAACCGCCGGCTATGCTGTTCACAAGGCGCATGCTACACACGCGACTGGACTTTCTCAAACCCAGTGTGGCTGGGGTTGTTCATCGCTCTCAAGACTCCCAGCAGCAATGCCGTCAACAACACTCCAAGGACAGACACTTTGCAGTCGGTGAGTCTGTCCTTGTTCGTGATTACCGGAAGGGGGAGGAAAAGTGGACACAAGGAGTTATAATGACTCAAACGGGACCAGTGTCATACGAGGTCAAGGTGGGAGCACAGGGAGTGTGGAAACGCCATGTGGATCAGATGTTGACTCGAACAGAGCAGGCACACGTAGACGCTGCCAGCTCTGCAGTCCACCTTCCTACCAGCTTCCCTGTGTCACCTCAACGTAGTGCTGGTGGTACTATAAGTCACCTCGGTACCCCTGCATCTCACACTGATGAGAACACTAATCCAGTTCCAGTGGCTATCGAGCCCACGGAGACACCTCACTCCAGTGAACCAGCTGGTGCTGGACCTACTAAGATAGCGGAGACTGTTGGACACTCGCGCTATCCGGTGAGACATATTAAACCACCTGCACATTACTCTGCTGAGTAAACACATTGATAATGTGGTAAAGAGACTGAGACTTTTGAGTTTAAAAATATTGGGAAACGAATACGGGTTCTGAATGTATACTGGAAAATAACAATGTTTTGAATGTACTTTTGGGAAATAACATTACGCCTTTGTCACTTAATCTTTGTTCTGGGAAGTGATTTTTGCATTGTTGATGTACAACATATTTTAGTTGTGAGGAGATGTTATGTATGGATGATGCTATTCTACCAGTAACCACTAGGTGGCACCTATATTCTATATTGCTGTTGTCTGGATTTAACCAACAGAAGAAGAGTTCCTAGTAAAGCATGGAAATGAACAGCCGTTTGTGCGTTGTGGTCCCTGCATCGTGTGTGAAATTGTTTACACCATAGTGTTATTAGCCAGCTAGATAATTGGCGGTGAAGATGTTCAGTCTGGGAACGTCTGCTGGGAAAATATTATTTCTCAGTCTGAGAAGTTTGCAGAGGAAATATTATTTCTCAGTCTGGGGAAGTTGGCTGGGGAAATATTATTTCTCAGTCTAGGAACGTTTGCTGGGGAAATATTATTGCTCAGTCTGGGGAAGTTTGCTGGGGAAATATTATTTCTCAGACTGCCGAAGTTTGCAGGGGAAACATTATTTCTCAGTCTGTGAACGTTTGCAGGGGAAATATTATTTCTCAGTCTGAGAAGTTTGCAGAGGAAATATTATTTCTCAGTCTTGAGAAGTTTGCAGGGGAAATATTATTTCTCAGTCTAGGAACGTTTGCTGGGGAAATATTATTTCTCAGTCTGGGGAAGTTTGCTGGGGAAATATTATTTCTCAGTCTGGGAACTTTTGCAGGGGCAATATTATTTCTCAGTCTGGGGAAGTTTGCTGGGGAAATATTATTTCTCAGTCTGGGGAAGTTTGCTGGAGAAATATTATTTCTCAGTCTGGGAAAGTCTGGAAGGGAAATATTTCTCAGTCTGAGAGAGTTTGCTGGGGAAATATTAGCTCTTAGTCTGGGAAAGTTTGCTGGGGAAATATAATTTCTCAGACTGGGGAAGTTTGCTGGGGAAATATGATTTCCCAGTCTGGGAAAGTTTGCATGGGAAATATTATTTCTCAGTCTGGGGACTTTTGCTGGGGAAATATTATTTGTTAGTCTGGGGAAGTTTGCTAGTGAAATATTATTTCTCAGTCTGGGGAAGTTTGCTGGGGAAATATTATTTCTCTGTCTGGGAACGTTTGCTGGGGAAATATCATTTCTCAGACTGGGGAAGTTTGCTGGGGAAATATTATTTCCCAGTCTGGGAAAGTTTGCATGGGAAATATTATTTCTCAGTCTGGAGAAGTTTGCTGGGGAAATATTATTTCCCAGTCTGGGAGGGTTTGCTGGGGAAATATTATTTCTCAGTCTGGGAAAGTTTGCTGCGGAAATATTATTTCTCAGCCGGGGAAGTTTGCTGGGGAAATATTATTTCCCAGTCTGGGAAAGTTTGATGGGGAAATAGTATTTCTCAGTCTGGGAAAGTTTGCTGGGGAAATATTACTTCTCAGTCTGGGGAAGTTTGCTGGGGAAATATTATTTCTCAGTCTGGGGAGGTTTCCATGAGAAATGTTATTTCTCAGTCTGGGAACGTTTGCAGGGGAAATATTATTTCTCAGTCAGAAGTTTGCAGGGGAAATATTATTTCTCAGTCTAGGAACGTTTGCAGGGGAAATGTTATTTCTCAGTATGGGAACTTTTGCATGGGCAATATTATTTCTCAGTCTGGGGAAGTTTGCCGGGGAAATATTATTTCTCAGTCTTGGGAAGTTTGCTGGATAAATATTATTTCTCAGTCTGGGAAAGTCTGGAAGGGAAATATTTCTCAGTCTGAGAGAGTTTGCTGGGGAAATATTAGCTCTTAGTCTGGGAAGGTTTGCTGGGGAAATATAATTTATCAGACTGGGGAAGTTTGCTGGGGAAATATTATTTCCCAGTCTGGGAAAGTTTGCTTGGGAAATATTATTTCTCGGTCTGGGGAAGTTTGCTGGGGAAATAGTATTTCCCAGTCTGGGAAAGTTTGCTGGGGAAATATTATTTCTCAGTCTGGGGAAGTTTGCTGGGGAAATATTATTTCCCAGTCTGGGAAGGTTTGCTGGTGAAATATTATTTCTCAGTCTGGGAAAGTTTGCATGGGAAATATTATTTCTCAGTCGGGGAAGTTTGCTGGGGAATTATTATTTCCCAGTCTGAGAAAGTTTGCTGGTGAAATATTATTTCTCAGTCTGGGAAAGTTTGCATGGGAAATATTATTTCTCAGTCTGGTGAAGTTTGCTGAGGAAATATTATTCCTCAGTCTGGGGAAGTTTGCTGGGGAAATATTATTTCTCAGCTGCACGCGTTATGTAGCAGAGTAACTGTGTGATTTGATGTCCCATTGTCGTTGATTCATTTCATTTCAACCTTGAGCAACTCCACTTCTGTCATTGTTCAAGATCATCAATCTGAGATTATTCCCAAATTCAAAAAAATCTATTCAACATAATTGTTAATATTATTTATTTCCAAAAAGTAAATCAAATCAAATCAAATCAAACCTGGTCCAAGAGAAGGCCAGAGGTCTTTAACAAGTTTTGCTGGTAAGGGATCAAGTAGGCAAGCAGTTGGTTTAGAGGCTGACACAAACTTAGTCAAAGTATCAAGAGAGATAGTCTCAAAAGCTGTAATAACTGGAACTGTCAGTGACTCATTATGTAGATATGAATTTAGTATGACAGGATCTGCAGGAGTAGGTGGAGTTGAAGAACTAATTTTGTTTAAGATCTCATCAACCTTATTGCAGAAAAAATCTAGAAATTCATGGGCTGTGAATGGTGAGCAGCTAATAGACGACTGCTTTTTAGTAAGTTTAGATACAGTGTCAAAGAGAAATCTAGGGTTATGTTTATTAATATTTATTAAGTGAGAGAGATACGATGTTTTTACCGTAGATAAAGCACGCTTGTAATTCAATAGACACTCGTGCCACGATAGGTAAAAAACTTCCAATTTTGATTTTCGCAATTTTTTTCCAGTCTCCTGAAGGTCCGCTTAAGAGCACGTGTCTCAACATTAAACCAGGGTGTAGGCCTCTTTAGTCGCCTAGCTCTGGTAGTGAGAGGTGCAACTGAATCGAGGAGACTAGAGAGGGCCACATTTAAGTCACTAGTGAAATTTTCAACAGAGTCATTTACCACAGTGAAAGGAACCAAGACTTCAGGCAGCTGCTGGCCAAATGCAGCTACAGTGGAGGGACCAATATGGCGAGTGGCAATTACATCAGTGCTGACATTAACTGGACAGGCCAATAATGATTCAAATTTGATGAGAAAATGATCAGACACAGCAGATGTGGTTTGTAAAACATTCAGATCAGAAACAGCTATTCCTTTAGATAACACCAAATCAAGGGTGTTACCACTGCAATGAGTCGACTCTTGAACAAACTGAGTGAACCCAAAAGTATCAACTAGTGCCAGAAAGGCTTTACTTAAAGGATCAGCAGCCTTATTCAGATGAATATTGAAATCACCTAGAATTAGAATCTCATCAGAGTGTGTAACAAGGCCTGAGACAAATTCAAGTAGGGATGTAGCGACACTTAATGAGAGAGTACACTCCTGACACAAATGTGTGACGATTCAAATCTGTTAGATGAAAAATGAATTGCAATATTCTTTTTTTAAACAGCAGAGGGCGTGGTGTGGTTTTGAGGTCGCTCGTTCGACATCATCACTCGGTCAGTAGCTGTGTTAAGCAAGGCACGAAGGGCACCAACACGGAGGTCCGCGGTTCGAATCCCCGTGTTACCTCCGGCTTGGTCAGAGGTAACACGGAGGTAACACATGCATCTCTACAGACACAATTGGCTGTGCCTGCTGGCGTGATTTATTTCGTACCCGTTTTCCGGGAACTCTGCCTCTGATTGGCTAGTACTCCTTGAGAGAGCGTTCACCTGGATTCCGGGAAGACCCTCCCCTACTCTATCTCTGACTGGCTAACCCTATCCCTAACCCTAACCTTAACCGTCTGCGGATGGGAAGTCGGATGTGGGTATGTGTCCTGATCGCTGCACTAGCGCCTCCTCTGGTCGGTCGTGGCGACCCACGAATCGGCAGAAGGGGAGGAGGGCCAGTGTGCAGAGGCCTCAGCTTCTACCTGCTTCTAGCTGAACATGTCCATGCGCTGATGTGCATTCCAAGCCGGGGACAGGGGCAAAGACTGCTTTATTTATCTGATTTGGGATTTGTTTAAAGATTCAGTTCAGTTTAGTTCTTTTTTTTTAATTTAAGACAAAATATATCTTCAGTTTTACTTTTGCAAAGAAAAGGAAATTGTTTTGCATAGTTTATACCCTACCGCATTAATAAAACAAGAATTAGTTTGATAAATGAAAGATAAGAGAAAAAATATTTTGAAGTTTCTTCTCTGAGAAATAAAGGAAAAATTGTGCTGCCAAAATGTGTCTTCAACCTCATTTTCTTAAAAACCCGGAAGAAAATCGTATCATGAACCCAGTATGGTGAATGGTAGCGAACCATGAGTGTCTGATTACGTCCCTACCCAACGCTGCTTGTACACACGAGATAACATCACATCTTGTACATACGAGGTAACATTACATATTAGACACACGAGATAACATTACATCTTGTACATACGAGGTAACATTACATATTATACACACGAGATAACATCACATCTTGTACATACGAGGTAACATTACATATTATACACACGAGATAACATTACATCTTGTACATACGAGGTAACATTAAATATTATACACACGAGATAACATACATCTTATACATACGAGGTAAGATTACATATTATACACACGAGATAACATCACATCTTGTATATACGAGGTAACATTACATATTATACAAACGAGATAACATCACATCTTGTACATACGAGGTAACATCACATCTTGTACATACGAGATAATATTACATAATATACGCGCGAGATAACATTACATCTTGTACATACGAGGTAACATTACATATTAGACACACGAGATAACATTACATCTTGTACATACGAGGTAACATTACATATTATACACACGAGATAACATCACATCTTGTACATACGAGGTAACATTACATATTATACACACGAGATAACATTACATCTTGTACATACGAGGTAACATTACATATTATACACACGAGATAACATCACATCTTGTACATACGAGGTAACATCACATATTATGCATACGAGATAACATCACATCTTGTACATACGAGGTAACATTACATATTATACACACGAGATAACATCACATCTTGTACATACGAGGTAACATTACATATTATACACACGAGATAACATCACATCTTGTACATACGAGGTAACATTACATATTATACACACGAGATAACATACATCTTATACATACGTGGTAACATTACATATTATACACACGAGATAACATCACATCTTGTACATACGAGGTAACATTACATATTATACACACGAGATAACATCACATCTTGTACATACGAGGTAACATCACATCTTGTACATACGAGGTAACATTACATATTATACACACGAGATAACATTACATCTTTTACATATGAGGTAACATTACATATTACACACACGAGATAACATCACATCTTGTACATACGAGGTAAAATTACATATTATACACACGAGATAACATTACATCTTGTACATACGAGGTAACATTACATATCAGACACACGTGATAACCTCACATCTTGTACATACGAGGTAACATTACATATTATAAACACAAGATAGCAACACATCTTGTACATACGAGGTAACATTACATATTATACACACGAGATAACATTACATCTTGTACATACGAGGTAACATTACATATCAGACACACGTGATAACCTCACATCTTGTACATACGAGGTAACATTACATATTATACACACAAGATAGCAACACATCTTGTACATACGAGGTAACATTACATATTATACACACGAGATAACATTACATCTTGTACATACGAGGTAACATTACATATTATACTCACGAGATAACATTACATCTTTTACATACGAGGTAACATTACATATTATACACACGAGATAACATCACATCTTGTACATAAGAGGTAACATTACATATTATACACACGAGATAACATCACATCTTGTACATACGAGGTAACATTACATATTATACACACGAGATAACATACTACATGTTATACATACGAGGTAACATTACATATTATACACACGAGATAACATTACATTTTGTACATACGAGGTAACATTACATATTATACAACGAGATAACATCACATCTTGTATATACGAGGTAACATTACATATTATACACACGAGATAACATACATCTTATACATACGAGGTAACATTACATATTATACACACGAGATAACATTACATCTTGTACATACGAGGTAACATTACATATTATACACACGAGATAACATTACATCTTGTACATACGAGGTAACATCACATCTTGTACATACGAGGTAACATTACATATTATACACACGAGATAACATTACATTTTGTACATATGAGGTAACATTTCATATCATACAAACGAGATAACATCACATCTTGTACATACGAGGTAACATTACATATTATACACACGAGATAACATCACATCTTGTACATACGAGGTAAGATTACATATTATACACACGAGATAACATCACATCTTGTACATACGAGGTAACATTACATATTATACACACGAGATAACATCACATCTTGTACATACGAGGTAACATTACATATTATACACACGAGATAACATACATCTTATACATACGAGGTAACATTACATATTATACACACGAGATAACATCACATCTTGTACATACGAGGTAACATTACATATTATACACACGAGATAACATCACATCTTGTACATACGAGATAACATTACATATTATACACACGAGATAACATCACATCTTGTACATACGAGGTAACATCACATATTGTACATACGAGTTAACATTACATATTATACACACGAGATAACATCACATCTTGTACATACGAGGTAACATTACATAGTATACACACGAGGTAATATCACATCTTGTACATACGAGGTAACATTACATATTATACACACGAGATAACATACATCTTATACATACGAGGTAACATTAAATCTTGTACATACGAGGTAACATTACATATTATACACACGAGATAACATCACATCTTGTACATACGAGGTAACATTACATATTATACACACGAGATAACATCACATCTTGTACATACGAGGTAACATTACATATTATACACACGAGATAACATCACATCTTGTACATACGAGGTAACATCACATATTGTACATACGAGTTAACATTACATAATATACACACGAGATAACATCACATCGTGTACATACGAGGTAACATTACATATTATACACACGAGATAACATCACATCTTGTACATACGAGGTAACATTACATCTTGTACATACGAGGTAACATTACATATTGTACGTACGAGGTAACATTACATATTATACACACGAGCTAACATCACCTCTTGTACATACGAGGTAACATTACATATTATACACACGAGATAACATACATATTGTACATACGAGGTAACATTACATATTATACATATGATATAACATTATATATTATACATATGAAATAACATTAAATCTTGTATATATGAGATAACATTACATCTTCTACATATGAGATAACATTACATATTGTACATATGAGATAACATTACATCTTCTACATACGAGATCTCAGCCTTCTGGCTGTCTTATGTGGACATGGTTGAGATTATGCTGAGTCTTATTCGAGCGTCAAGAGAGGGGAAGTGGATGATGCTTCTTGCAGCAATCAGGGCCATCACTCCATGTTGATTTGCCTATGATAAACTGAACTATGTCAGATATCTACCATACTACTATGCTCAAATGTCTTGCCTGGAGGTTGATTATCCCGGTGTTCATGCACACTTTGTAGAGGGTGGTTTTTCTGTCCAACTGGGAAGGAACAATCCCTTTGGAAAAATTCCAGTAGACCAGACAATTGAAGAGACTGTAAACAAGGATACTCAGACTGCAGGAGGGTCCAAAGGTTTCAGCTTAAAAGCTGGAGCAGTGTCCAGATACTATCTCACTTCAGAAAACAGAAGTCAGTATCTAAGGCAACTCAGGAACATGACAGGCAATGATCCTACAGAAAGTGTAAATCATCACGATCTACAGAAGACAAGGATAGAGAAGGACCGGGCAGATGTTAATGCCTTTGTAGAACTTATGGAGAAAAGCTGGGTAAACCCTCTAGGTGCAGATCAATCTGATATAATCAGTCTTTCCACAGGAATCACTATGTCATCCGACATAGCTTGTAATCTGCTGCAAGCTCACCAGACTGTAGAGGAAGCATATCAAAAGTTCAGAAGTGAGCGTTTGGAAAAAGGTTCACCAACAGCCAGGTTCCATGACACAACGAAAAAACAGAACGTGAAGACATTTGCGAGCATGACTAAAAGTAGAGGAAAGCAGCAAAAAACAAGGAGGTGGTCTTGAAAGCAGATAGAAATCTCTTTGGACATATGCTCATGTTTCACAAAGTAGAGATCTTCACATTAAAGATGTCCTGGCTCATCCTCTTGGTCCACTACCTTGGGTACTTTCAAATCCTGATGGCTCTCTGCGGAAAACTAACAAGGCTGCTCTTGCAAGAGAGTTGGAGAAATCAGGATCAGCAGTAGAGGAAATTGGAGAACATTCTGCATGCATCATTGATGGAATGAGCCTTATTCAGAAAATGAAAGGTGATGGTAAAACCTTTGGAGAGATTGCTGGATCTGTGCTGAACCTAGTGCTGCATGAAGGAGGACACAGTAAGCAGATAGATGTGGTGTTTGATGTATACAGGAAAACATCGATCAAGAATGCTGAGAGATGCAATCGTTGTTCAGCAAGTAGCACTCAATGGAAAAACATTGCCCCGGGACACAAGGTTGTGCAGTGGAGAAAACTCTTAAGTAATCCAGACAGCAAAACAGCACTGATAACGTTCATCGTGGACCAGTGGAAGCAACCAGAGAACCTTCAAAGGCTTAAGGAGGACAAGGAGCTATTTGCAACCTGTGGAGAGACATGCTATTGTCTCAGCAAAACAGACTGGAATGTTGTTGAAGACCTGAAATCTTAACCATGAGGAGGCGGATACCCGCATGCTCTTACATGCAAATCATGCCAGTAAGAATGGCTATCAAACCACAGTTATTGTGAGCAAGGATACAGATGTCATGATCCTTTGTCTTGGATACTGTAAGAAGATAAACTGCCCCCCGTATCTGAAGTGTGGCACTCAGAATCGGACAAGGTACATCAACATCAGCAACCTTGCTCAACTCCTTGGGGATGACCTATGTGATGCTCTTGTAGGTGTACATGCCTTCACAGGTTGTAATAGTGTAAGTGCATTTGCAGGACGTGGTAAACGTTGTGCTTTCAAACTGATCAAAGGAAACAGGACATTGCAAGAGTCCTTCAAAACCCTGGGAACATCCTGGGATGTATCAGACGAATTGTACAGCAATATGGAATCATTTGTCTGCAGGTTGTATGCACCATCATCTAGCATATGTGATGTCAATGATCTGCGTTACTTGCTGTTCTGCAGCAAAAGGGGTGAAGCGGAGTCCAGTGTACTTCCTCCTTGCAACGACTGTTTACAGATGCATATCCAGCGTGCCAATTACCAGGCAGCAGTGTGGAGGCGCTGCCTGGAAGGACAACCAGACATACCAGAACCAAAAGGACATGGATGGACAACTGATGACCAAGGTATACTTATAATAATTCACTACATACATGTTCATCCTGCTATAATGCTAAAATAATATGTATAGGTAATTTCTCAACATTCAACTTCCTCGCTGAAATTGATTAGAAATATGTTCCACTTATTGTTACAGGTATGCTGATGTTAGAATGGATGCGAGGACTCCCACCACCACTGGCTGTCCTGGAACTTACGGCCTGCAAGTGTGTACGGACCTGCAAGCTTCCTGACTGCTCCTGCCTTGCCCACAGATGGAAGTGCGCTGAAATGTGCAGGCTACACACCTGCACCAATCAGAGAGAGGAGGAGGAGGACGTACAGGTTGATGTGAAACTGGTCGACTATGATGATGATGATGATGATGAAGAAGAAGATGAGGTGTATTAAATGTATAGTTCTTATTTTTCTTCTTATTTCCTTCTTTGAATCACGAATGGTGTCATTGAAAGGTGATAGCTATGACTAAGTTACTCCTTGTGAAGAATTATCCTATTGAAATATGTTGGTCCAAATAATGGAGGTGAATGGGTCTGAGCTGGTGACTTCTAATTTAAGGCTCAAAATCACCTCTCACAAAGAAAAAGTATGAGTATATTATACATTTTATGAATCCTTGGAATCTCTTCTGTTTTGCAGTTGTTGAGTTTTGTGCCCCTGAGGTCTCTTGATGCCACAGGGCTAAAATAAATTATATAGTTTAGGCGAAGATTGTGGGAAAATGTGTGTCATTTATGGTTTAAAGAGGTCACATGACCTCTCTGTTTCTCATACAAATACAACACTGGGCTTAAATAAAAGCCTAAAAGGTCCCCTTTAAAATGATATCAAACACTGTATTATTAAACATTGGCAAATGTCCTTACATGAGCTTTAACCAGATATACAATAGTGTCGAAAAACTGAATTTATGATTAGGGGTTATTAACTTCATGAGCTGATAACTGTGACTCAGCTACCACTTAGGAAGGGCTATCATACCAAAATATCATCTACAGACATGTATGTCTTCAAAAATCACAATAAAGTTTTGCCATCCTGAGATGGACGAAATAGTGAAATTTTGGCTTCTGTCCCATGGACTATAAGAGGTCGGACCCTTTAGTCGAGCGGTTAGCGATGTCTCCCGCGGTGCGATAAGCATGGTTTCGCGTCCCGGCTGTGGCAGTTCCTGTGGGTCCCCCCGAGTTCTCTACACACAGGTTCAGTCTGGGCTGAGGTGGTCTCATATTCCTTTCCATCAAGAGAATTTTATATGTACATTTGTCAAAGGAAGAAGATGGGTCCCTCATTGGAGAAGCTGTTGATGAGGGTTATAGTTTTTTGTCTGAGAAATAAAGGAAAAATTGTGCTGCCAAAATGTGTCTTCAACCTCATTTTCTTAAAAATCCGGAAGAAAATCGTATCATGAACCCAGTATGGTGAATGGTAGCGAACCATGAGTGTATGATTACGTCCCTACCCAACACTGCTTGTACATAGGAGGTAACATTACATATTATACACACGAGATGGCATTACATCTTGTAAATACGAGGTAACATTACATATTATACACACGAGATAGCATTACATCTTGTAAATACGAGATAACATTACAACTTCTACGTATGAGATAACATTACATCTTGTACATACGAGATAACATTACATATTGTACCTCCGAGATAACGTTACATATTATACATATGAGATAACATTACATCTTGTATATACGAGATAACGTTACATATTATACATATGAGATAACATTACATCCTCTACATACGAGATAACATTACATCCTCTACATATGAGATAACATTACATCTTGGGCATATGAGATGACATTATATCTCGGACATACGAGCTAACATCACATCTTGTACATACGAGGTAACATTACATATTATACACACGATATAACATTACATCTTGTATATATGAGATAACATTACATCTTCTACATATGAGATAACATTACATTTTGTATATATGAGATAACATTACATTTTCTACATATGAGATAACATTACATCTTGTACATTTGTACATACTTGATAACATCACATCTTATACATATGACATAACTTTACATCTTGTACATACAAGATTACATTACATCATGTCCATACGAGATGACATTACATCTTGCACAAAGAGATAACATCACATCTTGCACAAACGAGATGACATCACATATCGTACATACAAGATAACAATACATCATGTGCATACGAGATGACGTTACATTTCGCACAAACGAGATAACATCACATCTTGTACATACAAGGTAACATTACATCTTTACATACGAGATACCAGTACTTCTTGTACATACGATATAACATTACATCCACCTTAATGTTACATGCCCTTGGTTATAAATGGTCTAAACTGTATCACATAATATCACGTGCTCTTGGTTATAAATGGTCCAACCTTCATAAAATAATATCACGTGCTCTCGGTTATAAATGGTGTACATAACATAATACCACGTGCACTTGGTTATAAATGGGCTAAACGTTATCACATAATAACACGTGCTCTTGGTTATAAATCGTCTACATAACATAATACCGCGTGCTCTTGTTATAAATGGGCTAAACTTTATCACATAATAACACGTGCTCTTGGTTATAAATTGTCTATATAACATAATACCGCGTGCTCTTGGTTATAAATGGTCTAAACTTTATCACATAATATCAAGTGATCTTGGTTATAAATGGGCTAAATTTATCACATAATATCACGTGCTCTTGGTTATAAATGGTCTAAACTTTATCACATAATATCACGTGCTTTGGTTATAAATTGTCTAATAACATAATACCACGTGCACTTGGTTATAAATAGTCTAAACTTTATCATATCACGTGCTCTCGGTTATAAATGGTCTAAACATTATCACATAATACCACCTGCTCTCGGTTATAAATGGTCTACATAACATAATATCACGTGCTCTTGGTTATAAATGGTCTAATCTTTATCACATAATAACACGTGCTCTCGGTTATAAATAGTCTACATAACATAATACCTCGTGCTCTTGGATATAAATGGTCTAAATTGTATCACATAATAACACGTGCTCTTGATTATAAATGGTTTAAACTTAATAACAGAATGACACATATGCCAGTAAGTCTGTGTGCTATTAGAATAAAACATGGACCAATCAATGACTATGTTCATCTGTGTGACAGTAAAACTTGCATAACAATAATATGCAGCTCTATAATAATAAGCCATTGTGAAAAGTTGACACCTGACAATATAATTGTGATCATAGCAATACTATCTGGTAGATAATTATGATCATAGCAATACTATGTGGTATATAGTAATTATGATGATGACAACAGTATGTGGTATATAATTGTGATAATAACAATACTATATGGTGTATAATTATGATCATAGCAATACTGTTTGGTGCTGGGAAACAGCAGACTGGGACTTCTTGGACCAGAAGCAACAAAGACAGTCTAGTTCATGAATATTAGGTTGGAAGGCACTAGATTTTAGACTTTCTGCTGTACTTATGGTACTTTTGTGTACTGTTATATTGTATTTACTGTAGCCTTTGTGTATTGTCTATGTCACAGACATATATGTGTGGTGCACGTTCTTAGCCACCTCCAGCTCAGTGTGTTCATGCAAGAAGACCTGATCAGCTCTGATATGCATGGCGTCAGTGGAAAGGCGATAATTGACCTTCTGGTCAAGGGTTACTGGGGTAAGGAGGGCAGTGGTAGTGGTCTTATACATCTCTTGCTCCTCATGTGTGATGCTGACTGTAGGGAGCAGGGTTATTGGGGTGAGGAGGGCAGTGGTAGTGGTCTTATACATCTCTTGCTCCTCGTGTGTGATGTAGAACTGTAGGGAGCAGGGATACTGGGGTGAGGAGGGCAGTAGTAGTGATCATACATCTCTTGCTCCTCGTGTGTGATGAAGAACTGTAGGAAGCAGGGTTACTGGGGCGAGGAGGGCAGTGGTAGTGGTCATCCTGTACTGTCCCATTGACACTTGGAGTATACCAGACACGATCGTAATGAAGATAGCAGGGTAACAGTCATGCTACAGAGAATAACGCCCTCGTATGGTATCCCGAGGCTGACACTGATGGTTTAGAAAGCAGGACAAAGTTTAGCTAGCTCCCACCCTAACCCACTCCCAGCGCTCAACAGTGTCATCTTCTGCTTGCAGGGCTAACGTTAGGACAACTTTAGGAAGAGCCAGGCCAGGCAGTCCCACCAGTCTTCACCTTCAACATCACATTCCAAATCCTCCTGACCAGCACCACTTCACCTTTGACTCTTGACCTCTCACTTGAAGCAACTTGGGGAAACATTGGGGCACGGAGTGAAAAGCCCTCCTTTATCACAGCATCACACAACCCACATGGCTCCACTTCTTCTGCTTTACACGCCACAACTGGGCAACTTTCAGATGTGTGTGTGTGTGTGTGTGTGTGTGTGTGTGTGTGTGTGTGTGTGTGTGTGTGTGTGTGTCCCTTCCCATGGTTGTTAACAAGAGTGTGTTCTTAAATAATTCCAAGTAAATAACCTTGGTTAATTAAGACCATATTAGTTAACTAGCTTGGTTAATTAAGACCATATTAGTTAACTAGCTTGGATAATTAAGGCCATATTAGTTAACTAGCATGGTTAATTAAGACCATATAAGTAAAGCAAACAACCTTGGTTAATAAGACCATATTAGTTAAATAGCTTGTTTAATTGAGGCCATATTAGTTAACTAGCATGGTTACTTAAGACCATATTAGTAAAGTAAACAACGTTGGTTAATAACACCATATTAGTTAACTAGCTTGGTTAATTAAGACCATATTAGTTATCTAGCTTGGTTAATAAGACCATATTATTTAATTAGCTTGGTTAATTAAGGCCATAATAGTTAACTAGCTTGATTAGTTAGAAATACGTTTTAGTCAACTTGTCTGTTTCAGAATCAGAATCAGAATACTGTATTCCTAATCAGCATCATTAAACAAGAATATGTTTTAGTTGATCAACTAGCGTGTATATGAAAAGATGTGTCGGTATCAAAGCAGGTGTGTTTGTTGGTCAGTCACAGCGTGGTTCCTCTCAGTCACAGCGTGGTTCCTCTCAGTTCCAGCATGGTTCCTCTCAGTCACAGCATGGTTCCTCTCAGTTCCAGCATGGTTCCTCTCAGTCACAGCATGGTTCCTCTCAGTTCCAGCATGGTTCCTCTCAGTCACAGCGTGGTTCCTCTCAGATCCAGCATGGTTCCTCTCAGTTCCAGCATGGTTCCTCTCAGTCACAGCGTGGTTGAATCAGACTGTCACGTGGCAGATGGAATGGTGAATCTATATCCATCCTCCAGTTGTTTCACATCGGCAGGTATGCAGTGCTCTGAACAAGCAAGAGGTGGGATCAGCTGGGTAGGCTGTGGCAGGGTCACCCATTCTTCTGGCATGTCCAGATGTCCTCTAGCTCTGTGCATGTCCTGCCGGAGTCATGGCGCTCTTCTGCTCTCCTCCTCCATGCCTTCACGCTATACAAGTATCCATGTCTGTTTTATAAATAAAGCATGGCCCTGTGACATGTTGCATTTTGACAATGCAGATAGACAAGTAAATAAATAAATAAATAAAGTCCTTTAAAATAGTTGCTGGTGTTTACCTTTTTTTGTGGGGCTGCTGACACAGCTCATTGTGGAAAGTGCTCATACACTAGAAACTGGTAATGCGGACTGGGTGTTTTAGATGAACAAGCAGAGTTCCGCAAGTGTTGCTGCTAGTCCTCCGTGGCCTCATGCTGATGCACGTGTGTTCACACTGTTGTCATCGCAGCCTGAGAACGAGTAAGCGTGTCATTGTATTAAAACTATTAGCAGATAAAGTTGATGGGAGAAAATCACTTACACTACTCAACAGTGTTCAGATGACTCATCAGTGATCTTTGACATGTAGTGAAGCAACATTCGTCAGTTATTCCAGATGTGGTTGTGATGCTAAACATAATGAGAAACTCAGAAACTCAGACGGCTGCTGAGTCATTGCAGGCAGAAGTCACTCACACGACTCAACAGTGTTCAGATGACTCATCAGTGAACTTTGATCTGCAGTGAAGTACCATCCGTCAGAGTCTGTGAATGTTCTCATTCATCCAGGTCATGGTTATCCAAAGAAGTTGAATTAAGTGCAACTGGACTTGATTCAACTTCTTTGGATAACATTCGTCAGTTATTCCAGGTGTGGTTGTGATGCTAAACATAATGAGAAACTCAGAAACTCAGACGGCTGCTGAGTCCTTGCAGGCAGAAGTCACTCACACGACTCAACAGTGTTCAGATGACTCATTAGTGAACTTTGACCTGTAGTGCAGTAATCAGTTATTCCAGATGGGGTTGTGATGCTAACACTACTCAGAAACTCAGACAGCTGCTGAGTTCTTGCACACAGAAGTCAAGTCACTTCTGGCCTTTTGTACACTCGTGATAGTCCTCAACATGTTTAAGCTTGTATTTATTGTCATGAGTATAGATTTAGTGATTGTCATTTTGTTACAGATTAACAGGACATTTTAATGTATGTTAAAGTTGTGAATGGTTACATTTGTATTGTTAATTTATTGAGTTGAAAAGTTCAAACATATAAACTTTTAGAAGAAGCATGGATGAAATGGCTATCTCGCATGTGTGCTTTACGACTGTAAAATAAAATGAGATTATACAGTTATAGACTGTCCATAATAGATGTCTCATCGGGGCTCCATGTGGACTCCAGCCCCTCTGGGACTCATGTTACTTTCACATTCACGTCTGAATCAATATCAATTCAGCCTACTAACCGCAGACCTTACCTACACTTCGACCCTTATTCTAGCCCAACAGTTAATCATTTTCATTTCTGACTGTTAAACTGCCACAGTTGGGACAGTTCCATCCTCTCACCTCATTGTGGGGAAGATGTATAATCCATTAATCCAAAACCATACAAACACATCAACGTGGGAGACATTTTTAATTCTTCAACCTTAACTATAAACCCCTATCTGGATGTGGGAATGTTTTGTAAGCTCTTAACTCAAACAATAAACTCTTACCTTAGCGTAGGAGAGCCATAAAAAACATAACTCCAACCATAAAGCCATGTTTTATTTATTTTGGGAGAGTTTTCCATGCCTTTTTATTTCCCTTAACTTTAACCCAGCTGCTCAGAGCAGACTGCTGAACCTATCATCTGTTTTCCAGGCTATCAAAGCAAAGATGGAGGAGCTTCGCCCCCTCATCCCTGTGTTAGAAGCCTACAAGGCTGATGCTCGGCTGGTTGGTCAGTTTAAGGAGGAGGCGGCTAACGTGACAGCGCTCCTAAGCTCCCTGCAGGAGCAGCTGGGGGGCTTTGACTACCAGGAACTCCAAAACCGAGTGTCCACCTTGGAGGAGAGACTGAAGGCCTGTATGCAGAAACTAGGTAAGCTCTCAACAGATGGTCAGGCACATACACACACACACACACACATACACACACACACACACACACACACACACACACACACACACACACACACACACACACACACACACACACAAACACACACACGCACAAAGTCAACTCAAGTCAGTTTTATTTGTATAGCCCAGTATCACAAATTACACATGTGCCTCAGGGGACTTTACAGCAACACAACATCCTGTCCTTAGACCCGCAAATCGGATAAGGAACAACTCCCTAAAACCCTTTAACAGGGGGCAAAACTAGAAAGAAACCTCAGGGAGAGCAACAGAGGAAGAGCTCTCTCCCAAGACGGACAACGTGCAATGATGTTGTGTTTACACAATTTACACAATACAACATTGAAAGAAGATAACACAATAATAATGGAATTATAAAATATATGAAGATTATGACGAGGAGGTTGTCAAACAGTGTCCAGACACCACCGTGGAACAGCCCAGGACCCGAGCTACCCTGAAAGCTGATTGAAAAGGTTCATATAGATGGTTTTCTTTTATATGGGTCGAACGTTGTTGATACACAACTCTCTCTAGTACTTAAGAAAAAATTGACGATTAAAGACTGGTCGATAGTTGTTAATAGACCGTGGATCGAGGTGCGGTTTTTTTTTAACGAGAGGTTTAAAGCCAGCTGTCTCAAAACTGCTGGAAACAATGCCAGTAGTAAGCATTAAACACGATGTGCAGGCACATGTTAAAAATGAAATGAGGGCTGTGGCTTCACCAAACAGTGCAAGACAGACACAGACAAACACAGCAAACACAGTATACACACATGAAGACCACTGACAGTATAAGATATACACACATGAAGACCAAAAGCTAAAAATAAGTTAAAAGAGAGCTGGAGTACAAAATATTTAAAAATATCTACAGACATTCAGTGGGTAGCCAGGTTCAGGTGGGCAACAGCTTGTGGAAAGAAGCTGTTTTTGAGCCTGGTAGTGTGGGCTCTGTGGCTCCTGTAGCGCCTCCCAGAGTGCAGGGGGGAGAACAGTCCATGGTTGGGGTGGGTGGGATCTCTGCTGATGCTCAGACCCCTTCGAAGGCAGCGTTTGTGATAAATGTCTTGTATGGCTGGGAGCTGGGTACCGGTGATATGCTGGGCCGCCTTGACGACCCGCTGCAGAGCTTTCTGGTCTACTAAGGTGCAGTTGCCGTACCACACTGAGATGCAGATGGTCAGGATGCTCTCTATGGTGCAGTGGTAGAAGTTGGTGAGAATTTTGGGGGTAGACGGGCGCTCCTCAGCCTCCTCAGGTGATGCAGGTCTTGTTGGGCCTTTTTCACAAGGGCCTGGGTGTTTAATGTCCAGGAAAGTTACTCGCTGATGTGGACTCCAAGGAATTTAAAGCTGGAAACACGCTCCACTTCCAACCCATTGATGTGTATGGGGGAGTGGCTGCAGCTTCTAGACCTCCTGAAGTCCACAATCAGCTCCTTTGTCTTCTCCACATTGAGGACAAGATTGTTGGTAGTACACCATGATGTGAGGCGCTGAATCTCGTTCCTGTAGGCCATCTCGTCATTGTTGGTGATACAGCCAATGACTGGGGTGTCATCTACAAACGTAACTATAACATTTGAAGGGTGAGTAGGCAGGCAGTCATGGGTAAAGAGGGAGAAAAGGAGGGGGCTCAGAACACAGCCTTGAGGGGCACCTGTGCTGAGGGTCAGGGTGGAGGAGGTGTGGGCACCTAACCTAACAGACTGAGGTCTGTTGGTCAGGAAGTCCAGGGTCCAGTTACAGAGGGAGGGGCTGAGGCCAAGGGAGAAGAGTTTGGTGGTTAGTTTGGCAGGGATGATAGTGTTGAAGGCAGAGCTATAATCTATAAACAGCATCCGGATGTATGTGTTGTTAAGTTCAAGGTGGGTCAGAGCAAAGTGCAGGGCAGTGGCAATGGCATCCTCAGTAGACCTTTTGGGACGGTAGGAGAACTGATGTGGGTCGAATGTGGGGAGGGGGGTGAGATAATGTTTTTGATGTGAGCCAGAACCAGTCTCTCAAAGCACTTCATGGCAATGGGGGTGAGTGCTATGGGTCGGTAGTCATTCAGAAACGTGGATGTTGGTTTCTTGGGGACAGGAATGATAGAGGTGGTCTTAAAGCATGTCGGGACTATGTATTGGGACAATGAGAGGTTAAATATAGTTGTAAAGACCTCAACCAGCTGGTCGGCACATTCCCGGTAGACCCGACCCGGTATGCCGTCTGGTCAAGCAGCCTTCCATGTGTTCACTCTGCGCAGTGATTCTCTGACCTCTGCGATCAATAGAGTGAGCACCTGGTTTTCTGGGTGGCTGGGGATTTTTGTGGCTGGGTCAGTATTGTCCTTGTCGAAGCGGCCATAGAAATGATTTAGCTTGTCTGGCAGGGAGGCATCATGGACAGCGGGACCGCGATTAGAGCTTTTGTAGTCTGTGATAGACTGAATGTCTTGCCACATTCGCCGGGGATCAGAGTTATTGTGAAAGTGGTCCTCTATTCGTAGGGAATATTTATGTTTGGCTGTTCTGATGCCCTTTTTGAGGTTGGATCTGGCTGCGCTGTAGGCCTCACAGTTACCTGACTTGAACGCTGCATCCCGGACTTTCAGCAGCTGCCGGTGTAGGAATTATATTCCCTTCTCGAACAGCAAAGACCACAAAAACCGGATTATAAAACGAAGCTTCTTTATATGAAAATGGTTGCAGACATACATTCGACAAAGCTAATGGTAACGTTTTTCTTGCTAAATCTGAGCGCACTGCTCTCGCACGAGTCTCGACTGTCAACCGAATCAACTTCCTGTTTCCTTGTCGCTAAGCCTGCTGGGAGTTTGAGTTTTACATTACGAAATACAGTAGGCTTTTCTAATATGAACTGTGCGATCTGAACATTCGATCTAT
Source organism: Lampris incognitus (assembly GCF_029633865.1). Taxonomy (NCBI): domain Eukaryota; kingdom Metazoa; phylum Chordata; class Actinopteri; order Lampriformes; family Lampridae; genus Lampris; species Lampris incognitus. The sequence goes on along the minus strand of NC_079211.1, from coordinate 66,269,240 downwards.
TCTTTTTAACATCACAAATAATATTTCTGTAATCATGTATCACATATAGTAATCAATCATATCTCTAATCATGTATTCAATAGAATAATCAATCAATCAAATAAACAATATAATTCACTTGTTTTCATGAACTAATTATTGAACTACTATTCAACTCAATCATGTGACCAGATAAGTCACAACATTCATCTAAATCTCCAGACTATACAGTAACTGGATAGGTCTCCTCAACAAAGTCCCTGAAGTAGTGCGCACCATGCACAACCTGACCAGACCATCACGGCCTGGAAACAGTTCCTCGATTCTCCCCAGTTTCCAGGTTTGTCTGGGGGTGTTGTCTTCTCCAATCAGCACGTCACCCACTGTCAGAGGGGTGGGCGGCGGTGTGTCACAGCGGTGTGCGGACTTCAGATCTAGTAGGTAGTCCCTTCGCCAGCTGTTCCAGAAGCTGGTAGTGAGTCTTTGTCGGTACTTCCATCTTCAAGTGATCTCCTCCCTCTTCGCATTAGGATGCTGTGTGTCGGCGGTGAATGGTTTGGGGGGTAGAGATGTCAGTCGTTTACCCACCAGGAAGTGGGCGGGGGTCAGCGGTTGTGGTTTATCCACTTCGTTGTGCACAAAGGTCAAAGGTCGAGAGTTCAGGATAGCCTCAACCTCTGTCAGGGCGGTGCACATTTCCTCGTAGTTGAGTGAAGCTCTCCCGAGAACTTTCTTTAGGCATGTTTTTACTGATCTGACGAGCCTCTCCCAGAATCCACCCCACCAAGCTGCTCCTTGAAAGATGCACTTGACTCTGACTGTAAAGGGAGTCAGGAACCCTAGCGGGTCATAGATGCGAGCAGACGACTGCAGAACACTCCTCTTCGTATTCTCTTTTCGTTTCAGAATGTCCACCAGAGGCTGTGGGTCGAACGTGAAGTCATCAGTCTCTGGTCTCCATACCAAGCCCAACACCTTCAGCACGGCTGCGTGCTCCTCTTGCGCCATCGTGTGGCCAGTTTCGTTCTCCTCCCATTTCCTTTTCAGCTCAGGAGAATTGGTCATCCACTTGCAGAGTTCCATGCCTGCTGTGGACAGCATTTGCTTGGCGGTTGTTGTCACAGAGTAGGCCTCACCAACATTGTGTGAACTTGCAATACAATCGTCTACATAAAGTGACTCACTCAATGTCTCTGCAACTTGGGGATGTTCCGTTTCATATTGTTTCAGGTGCTTCCTGATTGTGGCGGCGAGTAAGAATGGGCTCGGGGAAGCTCCGAACACCACTCGGGTCATCCTCCGCACTCGCGGCTCCGCATCCTCTTCTCCTTTTGGTGGCCCGTTGAGCCACAGGAATCTCACAGCATCTCTGTCCTTCTCTGCTATGGAGATCTGTAGGAAAGCCTTCTTTATGTCAGCCATGTAGGCAATCCCATGTTGTCTGAACTTAATCAGGACGTCGAGGATGTCTGGGTTCAGATTGGGTCCGGTGAGTAGACAGTCATTTAGAGACAGACTGCCATCTTCATGGGAGGAAGCGTCAAACACTACTCGCAGTTTCGTGGTCACCTTGTCCTCTCGGAGTACTGCATGGTGAGGTAAGTAGTATTTCACATTGTGTGTTGTGTCATCCTTTGGCACGTCCTCCGCCATGTCCTGTTGTAAGTAGTCCTCCACTACTTCGTTGTACCTGCTGTAAAATGTCACGTCCTTCTTTAGTCTTTTCTTCAGGCCTTCAAACCTTTTCTTGGCGATTCTGTAGTTGTCCTGGAGTTCTGTGCTTTCTTGTTTCCATGGCAACTCCACCTGGTATTGCCCCTGTTTGAAGGTTGTTGTTCTCTCGAACATATGTAGAGCCTCTTCTTCTTCTGGGTTCTGTTGTTTCTCGCTTGTGATACCCAGAGACTCCATTTCCCAGAATGCCTTCAGCTGCGTGGAGACAAGTGTGTCTTCATCTGTGTGGATGAACGTGGATGTTGCCTCGGAGATGCTCGACATCGACACTGGTCCCTGGACAGACCATCCAAAGGTGCTCTCCAGAGCAACCAAAGTCTCCGTCAGTCTATCCACTCGTCCTGATACTATTTGCCAGTAGTAATCTGCTCCTATGAGGATAGAGAGCTCAGGACCATCTTCATTTTCTGGGAAGTCTGCTAGTTTCAGTCCCTTTCTCCTCAGTTCCTGTTGGATATGATCTCCCGGAACCTTCATCACTGCTGAGCACACCTGGGGTGTTTCGATGGCCTCAATTTCAATTTTCTGCTGGCTGTCCCAGACGTTCCTCAAGATGACTTTCACTGTGTTGCGTTGTGACATGGTTGGGGCAGAGGAGCCAAACGTGTGAAGGGTTAGTGTCTCTTGTCTGATTACTGGTAACTTCAGGCTCTTCACCAGTGTCTCATGTATGAAGCTTCTCTGACTGCCCCCGTCTAGTAAGCAACGAGCTATCTTCTTGCCCCCTGGGCCTTCCACCCATGCTTTAGCTGTTTGCAGAAGCACAGTGTTCTGTCCATCTGGTTTCATCTTCACTGACTGAGGAATGACTGAGCAGGCAGAGGCTAGAGTGCCTCCAGAGGTAGCGGTGGGCTGCACCGCTGCCCCCACATCTTCTTTCTTGCCCAGGCATACAGCAATGTGATGTCTTCTCCCACACGTTGCACATGACACATCCTTCTCCTTACACACATCCTTCTTTTCTTTCCGCAACGTTGTGGTCTGGGCACTGTTCTGATCTATGTTCTGCACTGTCACAGAATATACAGTTGTGTGTCTTCTGACTGGCTGTGTGCAGAGCAGCGGTGGACTGCATGCTGGGTCTCTTCACTTTGGCCTCGCTGGATGAGCATGCTTGCTTCCATGGTTTGCTCTCTGATTTCTGTGCGCCGGGCGTCATTGACTTTGTCATCTGTAGTGCTCGTTCTCTGCTCTGAACCTACTTCTGTAGGAATGTCACTATTTCAGAGACCTTCCATTCATCATCCACTCCCCTCTGACGACTATATTCAAGAGCTACGTCATCTGGAATCATCTGTAGCAGGATTGGGCATAGCAGGCTTCCGTAGGTTTCTGACACTACACCCAGTGACTCCAAGCTCCTTATTAGAATGTTACATTCATCATATAGCTGCCTCAGTGCATTCACGTCGGAGGATTTCGTCACAGGAGTTAGATTCAGGAGCTTTGACATGTGAGCGCTGATCACTAGATCTCTTCTTCCAAATCTGCTTTGTAGCAAGGTGACTGCGGCATCATAATTGTTATTTGTTAAAGTCAGTCCTGCTATTGCCTTTGCAGCCGGTCCTGTGAGGTAAGTTTTCAGGTAGGTAAACTTCTCTTGTTTGCAAAGTGCATCATTGTTGTGAATAGCAGTCTCATACTGGCTCCAGAACTCTTGCCACATGCTAACATCTCCATTGTATCTTTCAATGACCAGCCTCGGTAGTTTTACTGATTGTCTCTGTGAGGATCTGGCTGAGTCGTTTGAGTTAGCATCACTCACCCGCTGTGGTCTTGCTGCTTGGTTCTGTTCTTCATTTTTTCTTATCATCCGTTGCGCGCGGCTTCTTGTCATAACCACGCGCTCCCTGTACTGCTCCGCAGTTTCAATCTCAGCCACCAAGTCGTCCATCTTTGTTAGCTGTTCTATTCCTCTGTCCAGTTCGAACAAACTGTCTTCTTTAACGCCCATAGAATCCAATAAAGTTGTCAAGTGATCAATGTCTGGGTCTTCTTTTACCATTTCCATGTCAATCTGGTTCAGAATTCTTATTGCACCACCTCGTATTGTACCGCGCTTTCGTTTCATTCTTTCCATGTCGCTCCGGAGTTCTTGGTCCGCCATTTCAGCAGCCTGAGCTGCGTTCTCGTCGGGGTTCTCAATGTCCATATCTCCCGGGTTTCGGCACCAAAAAATGTAGGAATTATATTCCCTTCTCGAACAGCAAAGACCACAAAAACCGGATTATAAAACGAAGCTTCTTTATATGAAAATGGTTGCAGACATACATTCGACAAAGCTAAGGGTAACGCTTTTCTTGCTAAATCTGAGCGCACTGCTCTCGCACGAGTCTCGACCGTCAACCGAATCAACTTCCTGTTTCCTTGTCGCTAAGCCTGCAGGGAGTTTGAGTTCTACATTACGAAATACAGTAGGCTTTTCTAATATGAGCTGTGCGATCTGAACATTCGATTTATTCTTTTTAACATCACAAATAATATTTCTGTACTCATGTATCACATATAGTAATCAATCATATCTCTAATGATGTATTCAATAGAATAATCAATCAATCAAATAAACAATATAATTCACTTGTTTTCATGAACTAATCATTGAACTACTATTCAGCTCAATCATGTGACCAAATAAGTCACAACAGCCGGACCTCACTTGTCATCCAGGGTTTCTGGTTTGGAAAGGCGCAGATTGATTTTTTTGTTGCGACACTCTCAGTGTAGGCTAGTATGGCAGATGTCTGTTCATTAATGTCTGTATGAGAGCCATGGGTAATTTAATCTGCAAAAATACTCCAGTCTGTGTTGTCAAAACAGCCCTGGAGTTCAGAGACTGCTCCTTCTGGCCAGACAGTGATTGTCTTTACTGCTGGCTTGACCCGTTTTATTAGGTGTATGTAGGTTGGGACCAGGAACAGGCAGAGGTGGTCAGAATGCCCCAGATGGGGGCAGGGAGTAGCCATGTATGAGTCCTTGATGTTTGTATAGAGATGGTCCAGGGTGTTTTGTCCCCTAGTGGGGCAGGAGACATGCTGATGGAATTTGGGCAATACAGCCCTGAGGTTAGCCTGATTAAAGTCACCACCAATGATAAAGGCATTGTCCGGGTGTTTGGTCTGTTGTCTGCTGATGGCACATTGTAGCTGCTTAAGTGCTACCTTAGCATTAGCATGTGGGGGGATGTATACAGCGGCGATGTTAATGGCCGTTAGCTCCCTGGGCAGGTAAAAAGGCCTGCACTGAATCATAAGGAGCTCGAGATCAGCAGAGTAATGCCTTTCGACGATCTTTATATTGTTGCACCAAGAGTTATTGACATAAATACTCAAACCTCCTCCGCGGATCTTGCCGGAGTCCGCTGTCCTGTCGGCACGGAATGCTGTGCGGCCCGCTAGCTCGACTGCTGAGTCGCCATGTTGCTGTTGAGCCAAGTCCCCGTAAACATCAGCAGACAGCAGTTCTGCAGCCTTTTCTGAGAGGACAGCCTGAGTCTTATCGTCCCTTTTGTTAGCTAACGACCGGACATTAGCCGTGAAGATAATGGGGAGGGAAACTTTGAAGGGAGTGCTACTTAGCTTAGCATGTAGCTCGTTCCCCCTCTTCTGTTTAAGCCCCAGAACCCTATAGCTCTCGAGGCAATGGTAAAGGACATCAGCACTCAACTCACTCAACTCCATTCAGAGCTTAGCATTACCTTCTCCCAGATCACTGGAGACATCAGCGGACTCCAGACTAACTCAAATACCTCGGCTAGCGCCCTTATATCACTATCCGTGCAGATCACGGCTCTTACAGTGGCAGTGTCCAAGATCAGCGATCATCCTGCTCTGACCCCAGGCTCTGGCCCCAGCCAAGCTCCAGTGCCCAGTCCCTCCGAGCCCCCCTCCTTTCAACCGTATCATGATTCCCGTGTAGAGCGTAACCTCCCCTGTCCTAAAGCCTTCAGTGGGAAGTTTGAGCAGTGCAGAGGTTTCCTCAGTCAATGTGAGTTCCCGTTCAAACACCAGCCAGGTATAGGACAGGGGAGGCTAGGGCAGCCCTGGTGATATCCCTGTTAACTGGCAGAGCCCTAGTTGGGCTATGGTGGCGGTTGGCCATCACGAACCGTTCTCCACGGACTATAACGCCTTCCGCCGCGAATTCCGTTTAGTGTTTGAGCACCCAGCGGACAGGAAAACGCAGTTAGCCGCCTCCATTCTATCCAGCAGGGAGCTAGGTCAGTGGCAGACTACACCCTGGAGGTTTGGATACTGGCGGCTAACAGTGGATGGGGTGACACAGCGCTTAAGAGCGCATACAGGAGAGGGCTCAGCGATTCCATCAGTGATCTCATTGTTAGAGACCGGCCATCTTCCTTCAATGAGCTCGTCAACCTCGCTCTCCAGATGGACGAGCGGTTGCCAGAGTGGCGTCTGGAGTCCGCTCAACGCGCCCATAGACCTACTCCCGCCCGTATTACCAGTGGGCCCCCTGTTCGTGTCCCGCAGCCATTCTCCACCCTCTCAGTACTCCATGCAACCTCCGGCATCATCTGTACCCAGGTCGGAGGCGGAGCCTATGCAGTTGAGTCGGTCACGGCTTCCACTGGAGGAGCAGGAGCAGAGGATGCGTGACCAACACTGTCTCTACAATGGGAAGTCGAGCCACTACATCCGAGCCTGCCTGACACGCCCAAAAGACCAGGCTCACTAGTGAGGGGTGTGCTAGTGAGCTTCACCACCCTGCCCCAGTCCAAAGAAGAGCACAACCGGTACAACGACGGTTTCATCACCAGCCAGTCAGACTAGCTTGGTCTAGTCAGAAAGGCACGAACTGATGAAGCCTCTTGGATGAGAGGCGAAACGTCTTCACGGATATATACCAAGTCCAGTTGCACTTGATTCAATTCCTTTGGATAACCATGACCTGGATGAATGAGAACATTCACAGACACAACCGGTAACCAGTTGTTTCCTGCCACTCTCAACTGGGGTAAGGAATCACTTTCTATCTGCGCACTGTTAGATTCGAGGGCAGACGAGTGTTTGATTGACATCTCGCTGGCCTGGCAAGCCGGCATTCCACTCGTCCCCCTTGACACTCCTCTCACAGCCCTTAGACGGCCATTCACTCGGTAGGATTACACACAGCACAGCCTTTCTCACACTCACTCTTTTGGGTAATCGCATACTGTGCATTGTTTGGTCTTGCACGCCCCTACAGCGCCCCTATTGTTGGGTAGACCATAGTTGGAGCGGCACGATCCCCACATCTCATGGTCCACTGGGCGGATATTGGGTTGGAGCATGGCGTGTCATGGCAACTGCCTTCGCTCCACTCTCTCGCCGTCCAGTGGCCCCAGTCCCGTGCTCTCTCCCCCAGATCTCACTGGTGTACCCTCTGTTTATCACGATTTAGCTCCCGTGTTTAGCAAAGACAGTACACTTTCACTTCCCCCTCACTGTCTCTGTGATTGCACGAAAGACCTCCTTCCCGGGGCCGCCCTTCCCACTTGTCGGTTGTATAACCTCTCAGTCCCGGAGAAGGAGGTTCTGTGCAATTATATCAGAGTCCAAAATAGGGATCGATTGGCCACCAAATTGGGAGAAAAAAAGGGAAAAATCAGAAATAAATTTAGAAGAAAAATAAGTATCCCCTTCCCCTTATGAGTTCCATTTTCAGGCCAGTCACTCACGCCACGGTGTTCACGAAGTTAGACCTACGCTGTGCGTACCATTTGGTGCGTATCGGGAGGGTGACGAATGGAAGACAGCCTTCAACACGCACCTAGGGCATTTTGAGTACCTCGTCATGCCCTTTGACCTCACCAACACCCCGGCCATCTTCCAAGCGCTGGCCAACGACGTGTTGCGGGACATGCTTAACACGTTTGTGGTGTTGTACCTGGACGACATCCTCCGTGTTCTCCAGGACAGAGGAGGAACACCACCAGCACGTCTGCCTGGTCCTCAAACGGCTGCTGGAGTACAGGCTGTTCGTGAAGACCGGGAAGTGCGTGTTCCACTCCGCCTCCATGGAATTTCTCGGCCACATCGTTGAGAAGGGGCACACCTGCACCGACCCCAGGAAGATCTGAGCAGTGGAGGAGTGGGCGCAGCCTACCTACAGGACGCAACTCCGGTGCTTCCTAGGGTTTGCCAATTCCTATCAGCGCTTCGTCAGGGGGTTCAGCCAAGTGGCCGCCCCCGTCACTGCACTAACCTCCACCCTCCACCCCTTTTCCTGGACCCCGGAGGTGGAGGCCGCCCTCTCGGCCTTGAAGGGACTGTTTACAATGGCTCCGGTGATCACTCACCCAGACCCGTCCAAGCAGTTCATTGTGGAGGTGGACACGTCGGAAAAGGGCATTGGACCCATCCTCTCCCAGCAGTCGGAGGAGGACCGGAGATTCCACCCGTGTGCCTTCTTCTCCCGGCATTTCAGCCCAGTGGGGAGGAATTATTACATCGGCAACAGGGAGTTGCTGGCGGTCCATGCCGCCCTGGAGGAGTGGAGACACTGGTTAGAGGGAGCGAAGCAGCCTTTCGTTGTGTGGTCAGACCACAAGAATTTGACCTACATGCGAATGGCGAAGAGGCTTAACCCCCGGCAGGCGCGCTGGGCTCTCTTTTTCAGCTAGTTCGACTTCACCCTCACCTGCCGCCCGGGTTCGAAGAACGTCAGGGCAGACGCCCTCTCCCGTCTCTTTCCAGAGGCGTCCCCGGATGCACCGGACACCCCTGACACCATCCTTCCCTCAGTCCGGGTGGTGGGTGTCGTCACCTGGGCTATCGAATTGGTGGTGAGAAGAGCTCAGCGCGCCCAGCCCAACCCAGGCAACGGACCCTGGCATCACCTGTTTGTGCCGTCCACTGTCCGGTCCCAGGTGCTGCAATTGGGTCACTCCAGCCGGCTCGCCTGTCATCCCGGCGTCCACCGGACGGTGGCCTTCATCCGCAAGTGCTTCTGGTGGCCCACTGTGGCGATGGACACGAAAGAGTTGGTGGCTGTCTGCGCCACCTGTGCCCGCAGTAAGGCTACCCATCGCCCGCTTGAGGGTCTCCTGCGCCCCCTTCCTGTCCCCGATGGACCTTGGTCACACATTGCCTTGGACTTTGTGACTGGCTTCCCCATGCCCCAAGGCAATGATACTATCTTGACCACTGTTGACCGGCTCTCTAAGGCTGTCCATTTTGTCACTCTTCCCAAGCTCCCCTCTGTGGCTGAGACAGCGGACCTCCTCGTCTCCCATATTATGTCTCCATGGGATCCCTCAGGATATTGTCTACGACCGTGATCCCCAGTTCACTTCTAAGGTATGGCAGGCCTTCTGTAAGGGGATTAAGGCCACAGTCAGTCTCTCCTCTGGATACCACCCCTAGACCAATGGGCAGGCAGAGTGAGCCAACCAAGCCCTGGAGGTAGCCTTGAGTTGCATCACATCCAGCAACCCCGCCTCATGGAGCAAGCACCTACCCTAGGTGGAGTATTCCCTGAACACCATGGAGAGTTCTGCTACCAGTTTGCCCCCCTTTGAGTGTTAGCTCGGTTACCAGCCCCCTCTGTTTCCCCGTCAGGAGCTGGAGGTGGTGGTCCCATCCACCAGGGCCCATCTCCGCTGGTGCCATCACTGCGGCTGCTATGTTGCGGGCCACAGAGCAGTCCCGGCGCGGCGCCAACCGGCAGAGAGTGCCAGCCCCAGCCTATCATCCTGGCCAGAGGGTGTGGCTACTGGCCCAGGACAAACCTCTCCCAACTCTGTCCCGGAAGCTGGCCCCTTGCTACATCGGTCCCTACACTACTGACCACGTCATCAACCCCTCCGCGGTATGTCTCCTCCTCCCTGCCTCACTCAATATCCATCCTGTGTTTCATGTCTCTCACCTCAAACCGATAGCCTCCAGCCCCCTGTCCCCCCCTGTTCAAGCTCCTCCACCTCCCAGGGTTCCCGACGTGGCGATTTGGTCTGGAACGTCAACAGACTGCTCGATGTTCACCGCCAGGACCGGGGTTACTAATACCTGGTGGACTCGGTAGGTTACGGGCCCGAGGATCGCAGCTGGGTGCCCCGACCTAGCCAACTCTGCACTCCTGGAGGAGTTCTATTGGGCCCACCCCGACGCCGTCGGACGGTCGCCCACTTAGGAGCGGGAGTCCTGCTGTTGTTTCACCACCCCAAGCTGCCACGCCGGCACGTTCGAGCCACTCCTCCAGCTTGGACGCGCCGGGAACATCCGAGCACTCGGTTCGCACTCTGAGAAAACGAGCGCTGCGCTGCACCAGGTGTTTTCCATCATCCATCAGATGCACCTGCGGCAATCAGGCAGCCCTCTACAAGAAGTCTCCCAGAACGCCTCTCTGTGCTTCGACGTACTGAACCCTGCGGTAAGGCTCTGATAAGCCTAGTCCAGTGATTCCTAGTAACCTTTTTCTCGTGTCTATTCCCACGCTGTTGTTTTGTTCCCCAGTGTCTAACTCCTGTTCCTGTTTTTCGTCTCGCTGTTTTTGTTTCCCTCAAGACCCTCCCTCCGCGACTTCCATGGCTTCCCGCATCTCCCTCGCTCCTCGTCCCCAGCGACAATCACGTTTCCCTTGACCCCCTCCAGCGATCGCTCTCTGCGTCTCTCTCCCTGGACCCCTCCCTTCGGATTTGACTTCCTGGATCACGGACTCGGACTTCCTCGGACAACCCCTCGCTCAACGGATTTGGACTTTGGTAGCCAGGCGCGGGCACATCATCACAACACCCTGCTAAACATATTTCGATTATTACACATAGATGTAATAATGGAAATATGTAGGCAACGGAGCAGACCGCTACGCTACCCGGGCGCCCAAAACTGTGCTTTTTATAAGGGTGGGGATACCTGCAGTCAGCTGAAACTGACGAAGTCACTTGGATGAGACGTTTCTCCCACTAAAAGTTGTGTCCCGATGAACTGGTTCACCTTTCTGTCATGAGATGTTTGGTTCTGTATATTATTATTATTATTATTATTATTATTATCATCATTATCAATAATTATAATAATAATAATGATGATGATGATAATAAATCAAACTTATATAGCACTTTTCTAATACTCAAAGTCACTTTACAATAAACGGCGGGGAAACAACACAACATAGGATTATTATTAGGTGCTCTGTTGCACAATTCACCACCACCAGTGGTATGGATGATTATTAGATTAGTGAGATTCATGCATTTAGGAGAGGAGAGCTTGGGAGCAATACAGCACGGCCTCAATGATATAGACCAAGCTGTCAGTCTGATAATCTACACTACGAGGAATTCCCAAACTAAACATATTAATTAAACTACTTGACTCCACATCTGCACTAGATTTAAACCTAGCAAGCTCTCTAATCACTTGCAACCTGCCAAACTAAACGTGTCAAACCAAACGTAAACAGCTAGCTATATTGCTAGACAAAAGAGCGGCACCGTCCCCAGGAGGGTGAGTGCCATCCCCAGTAGGGAGAATGCCATCCCCAGTATGGCGAACGACGTCTCCAGTAGAGTGAATACCGTCCCCAGTAGGGTGAAGGCCGTCCCCAGTAGGATGAATACCGTCCCCAGTAGTGTAAATGCCATCCCCAGTAGGGTGATTGAAATCCCCAGTAGGGTGAATGTCGTCCGCATTAGCATGAAGGCCGTCCCCAGTAGGGTGAATTCCGTCCCCAGTAGGGTGAAGGCTGTCCCAGTAGGGTGAGTGACGTCACTGGTAGGGTGAATACCATCCCCAGTAGGGTGAATACCGTCCCCAGTAGGGTGAATACTGTCCCCAGTACGGTGAAGGCCACCCCCATTAGGGTGAATACCGTCCCCAGTTGGGTGAAGGCCATTCCCAGTAGGGTGAAGGCCGTCCCCGTTGGGTGAATGCCGTCTGCTTTCAGCAGGTAAGGGTGGCCCCAGAAAGAAGGCAAGTTATGAACAAAGCCGAATCCCTGCTCATTACAGTAAGGGGCCAGCCAGCAGTTCATTGAGACATGTACATGTACATCTCATCATTACCCCTCGCAGGTAATGATGAGCTTGATTTTTTAAATTTCCTCAGCCCCCTACTTTCATTTCATACCCACCCAAACTAACACCACTGTGTCTCTTTTCCAGCATGTGGAAAGTTAACAGGAATCTCGCAGCCAGTCACCATTAAGACATCGGGGTCGAGGTTTGGATCATGGATGACAGATCCAATGGCCCCCGAAGGAGACAACAGGGTAAAGTGTAAAAACATGAAGTAAAACATTATACACAGTTCATGTAGCTATAACTATATTCTATGACTATGATAATATACATTTTAGACAATGTGATAACATGAAGACATAGCTATAAATACTTGAAGATGAAACACAAAAAATATTTGAAATGTTTTTGCAATATGATTCACTGAACCGTCAACCTTTAGAAAGACTTTAGAAAGTAAAGTCATCATATAGTATATTAAATCCACAGTAAAATTATTTTTCTACAAACATTTCCAAAGCATTTCACATTATAGTAATTACATCTTTCCTGCTTCCCTTCCGTTTAGGTGTGGTATATGGATGGTTACCATAACAACCGCTTTGTTAGGGAATACCAGTCGATGTATGACTTCATGACATCAGACAACTTCACATCCCATCGCCTCCCTCACCCCTGGTCCGGCACGGGTCAGGTGGTCTACAATGGTTCCCTGTACTTCAACAAGTTCCAGAGTCACACCATCATTAAGTTTGACTTCAGCAGCTCCCTGATTGGTCGCTCTCGTCAGCTGGACTTTGCTGGATACAACAACATGTACCATTACTCGTGGGGGGGGCACTCCGACATCGACCTTATGGTGGACGAAGGTGGGCTCTGGGCTGTGTATGCAACCAATCAGAATGCAGGGAATATCGTCATCAGCAAATTAAATCCCAGCACTTTGCAGATAATTCGTAGTTGGACCACCAACCACCCCAAACGCAGTGCTGGTGAGGCGTTCATGATCTGTGGAGTGTTGTACATTACCAACGGGTACTCTGGTGGAACCAAGGTGTACTACGCCTATTCTACCAACTCCTCCACCTACGAGTACATAGACATCCCTCTGACCAATAAATACAGCCACCTGTCAATGCTTGACTATAACCCACGTGAACGAGCCCTGTATGCCTGGAACAATGGCCACCAAGTCCTTTATAACGTGACGCTCTTTCATATAATACAGTGACCTCCACCTTTAGATAGCAACTCTTTTTTTACACGAGCCAGACACCAAATTCTGCAGACCATTACTGCTTCTACTCAGAAAGTCACCCCAATCCTCAAATGATATTGACAGATTTGCAATAAAGTCTACTCGTGAAATGTAATACAAAATTGGAGACACAATCATAGCAACAAAAACATATTTCATGAAATGAAAGGACAATGCTGAAAATGAATTTATAACAAGTTGAAAGCTAGAACACAAAATTGCATGTCTCCAGCAAAGAAAATGGTAATAGTTTAGAAACATTTAGTGGACTGATTGTGATACCAGCACCTGAGAGCCAGCATGCTACACTTGGAATGAGAAATGTCTTCACAGAACTTCATGACACTATAGTTTGACACATGACGGGATAACAGGCCCTGTATCTGACCTCTGAAGAAAAGAAAAACGTTGTGCTATTTTATATTATGCTTAAGAGAATCTGCATAACCCTCACACACTGGGACCTATCAGTCAAGAAGTCCAGTATCCAGCCCACTAGACGAAGATCCAGTTTAAAAGATGTTTCTGCTAACAGATGCGGTTGGACCGTGTTGAAGTCTGAGGAGGACTCTATAAACAACAGCCTGGCATGAGCATTTGACCCCTCAAATTGGCGGTACAGAACATTTAGTAGCGTTATCATGGCATCCTGGGTGGCATGGTGGAACTGGTTAGCACGGTCGCCTCACAGCAAGAAGGTCCTGGGTTCGAGCCCCGGGGTAGTCCATCCTTGGGGGTCGTCCCGGGTCATCCTCTGTGTGGACTTTGCATGTTCTCCCCGTGTCTGTGTGGGTTTCCTCCGGGTGCTCCGGTTTAATCCCACAGTCCAAAGACATGTAGGTCAGGTGAATCGGCCGTACTAAATTGTCCCTAAGTCTGTGTGTGTGTGTGTGTGTGTGTGTGTGTGTGTGTGTGTGTGTGTGCGTGCGTGCGTGCGTGCGTGCGTGCGTGCGTGCGTGCGTGCGTGCGTGCGTGCGTGCGTGCGTGCGTGTGTGTGTGTGTGTGTGTAGGCCCTGTGATGGCCTGGTGGCCTGTCCAGGGTGTCTCCCCGCCTGCCGCCCAATGGCTGCTGGGATAGGCTCCAGCATCCCCACGACCCTGAGAGCAGGATAAGCAGTTTGGATAACGGGTGGATGGATGAATGGATGGGTCGATGGATGTTGTGCATAACCTTTTACTGTTTAATTTAATACAAAGTTCTCCAAAATATTACAACATTCAAATAGAGTCAATAAAATGTTCTCTGAAGTCCAACCCATAGCGTGAGCTCTGGTCTTCAATTAAGTCTGGGTGCACTCCTTTAAGTTGGACATAATATCTCCACTAACCCAGAAACCTCACATGTACAAGTATGCTCAAACTGCCTTTGCCTTTATATCCGAACTGTATGCACCATCTTCTCTGTCTTCACATCTTCAGAGAGGCGTTAACAAGATTTATACTGACATCCTGTACCCGAATTAAACTCCCTACTCTGGCTCGAAGTGTACAAGGCAGGCACCACTGTACACCATCTAAACCAGCAGATCTAAACGAGCAGATCTAATCCAACAAGATCTAAAACAACAGACCTAAACCAGCAGATCTAAACCAGCAGATCTAAACCAGCAGGTCTAAACCAACAGATCTAAAATAACAGACCTAAACCAGCAGCTCTAAGCCAACAGATCTAATCCAACATATCTAAACCAACAAGATCTAAAACAATAGACCTAAACCAGCAGTTCTAAGCCAACAGATGTAATCAAACAGATCTACACCAACAGATCTAAACCAATAGATCTAAACCAACAGATCTAACCCAGCAGATCTCAACCAACAGATCTGAAACAGCAGATCTAAACCAACACATCTAAACCAGAATATCTAAACTAACAGATCTAAAATGACAGATCTAAACCAACAGACCTAAACCAACAGATCTAAACCAACAGATCTAAAACAACAGATCTAAAACAATAGATCTTATCCAGCAAATCTAAACCAGCAGATCTGAACCAGCACATCTAAACAAATGGATCTGGTCAAACTGACAGAGGCAAAGATAATGAACGTCATAAGCATGCATTTATAAATATCTGCTCAACCAGAGAATAACTGGTGCAGGTTTATCAGCTAACTTTAGCCACCTGGCAGGATATGCTCTATCACAAATAAGCCTATCTAGCTATATTACTTTTCCTACAACTGTGTTGGAAACCAACAACTATTATTTATTTTTCCAACTATTTGTGGTAGACCAGTAGTAGCATTAAAGAGAAAAAAAAAAGGTTTCCCTGGAGGACACTTTCCTCCATATGTCTTTTTCTCGACTGTCATTAAGAGCCATGCTTCTGTCCAGTTAAGCTAGCACCCGGGGCCAATGTGGAGCTGCACAATCCTGACAGTTACCATGGTGCTTTTAATAGACCAGTTATGACATTATTCTATAAGAGTTGGTGGGTTAAGTTTTCCCATCAGTCCGGTAGAGTTTGGGGATAGGAGCGGCCCTCCAGGGCCCGGACACCAGCCCAGCACTGGACCCCCTCTTAACATTCATTGTTCATATAGTCATCACATTGAGTGTGTCACACACTGCTCCTTTCCTCCGTCTCACTGCGTTGTTAATCTGCTATGTGGAAGTCACCTGGAGGACAGGAGTGGTAGTATGGGAGGTGTAGAGAGGAGGAAGGGGAAAAGTGGAGGCTATTGGGATAGCTAACATGATTGTCCATCACCAAAGATAGATGTCATGTTATGGCAACGGCTGGAGGGGAACCAAAAGAGGCAGTTCCGAGGCAGCCAGTAGGGTGGATTTATAAACAAAATCAAACAAAGAAAAACACAAGAATAAAATGTACTGTGTATGATACGTTGTTGGTCTTGTTTGTGGGATACGTGTCTAAACTATGTATGATGACCAGCGGGCTGTGTGTCCAGGATATGTGTAAGTATTTACATGTGGTGAAGTATGTAAATAGCGTGTCTAATGAAATGTGCGTGCAGGCAAAGGTGTCCGTGGTCCGTGATTCAAGAGAGAAGAGTGAGTCCTTTAGAGGTCCAAAACGAAAACTGGGAGTTCCATGTGAGAAGTTAGGGTCCGTGAGAGAGGGCAGAGCTCGAGGGGTTCTTGAGGAGACAGGGGAAAAAGGATTAAACAGGGCACCAGAAGACACGACGGAAACACGAAGGAAAACATGGGTTGACAATTAGACTAGAAGGCACGAGTAAACTAGGTAGGCTAGACAACGTTAGCGACCGTCGCTTAGGCACGTTCTGGCGATGACACAATGGGTTGGCTGAGGTCTTGTGGATTGGTGCTGAGCTGATCACTCGCAAGTGTGGTGGTTGAAGATTGTAGACAGGTGCGTTGTTGTTGATTGTGTCTACGCGACGCTCTAAGAGTGCGCGCAGACGTGCCTGGTGTTTCAGAGATAGATGGAGATGTGCTTCGTGACCTCAAGGTGGAGCCAGAGGGCCGAGCAGGGGGCTGAACCACAACAGTATCCCCCTCCCGACGGGAGACACCGGGCGACCGCCCATGAGCATCAAGGTGGGCACAATAGAAGTCGTACAGCAGGATAGGGTCGGCCAGGTAGGAAGGGGGAACCCAGATCCAGTCCTCAGGGCCGTAACCCTCTCAGTCAACCAGATACTGGACACCCCGCTCCCTACGACGGACAGCAAGCAGCTGCTTGACCAGCCAGACTGGGTCACCGCCCTTCAGGGACACGAGGAGGTGGAGGAGCTAAGAGACAGGGGGAGACACGGAACTGGAGGACACAGGCTTGAGCATCGAGACTTGGAATACCAGATGGACATTCAGAGATGGCGGCAGAGTGAGACGTACCGCAGAGGGGTTGATGATGCGTTCGATGGGGTAAGGCCCCACGTAATAATAATAATATATCTTATTTGTGGGCGCCTTTCAGAGCACTTAAGGACACCTTACAGAGCACAGTAAAAATAAGCAGTACTGTATCAGACAGCATAAAATCAAAACACAGCAGGGTAGACAATAAAAAAGTTAACACAACAGATAAGTATAAAATCATCGTCTGCACAAAACTCAATGAAGCGTGGATCAGACTGAAAAGGTACGTTTTGACATGGGATTCGAAGGTTGAAATAGTCAACGTTGTGAATGTCTTGTGGGAAGGGTTCCAGAGGTGGAGGGCAGAACGACTGAAGGCTCTAGACTCCATGGTAGTCAAGCGGGCTGATGGTGTAGTGAGTGAGAGAGCAGAAGAGGATCTGAGAGTGCGGGAGGGCGTGTGGATATGAAGGAGTTCGGAAAGATATGAAGGAGCTAGGTTATTTGTTATTCAGACTGTTATAGTTATTACATAGCGGGGTGCGAGCTTCCGGGAGGGTGTTTGGAGGGGCAGGTCCCTGGCCAGCAGCCAGACCCGCCGTCACGGACGGTAGGCCGGGGCCCGACGCCGGTTGGCGCCGCGCTGGGACCGCTCCACAGATTTAACCAGAGTGGTACGGGCAGCCTTCCAGATGCGGCGTGTTGTGGATTTTTCTTATCCTTTTAATGGGCTCTTTCCCCAGCAACCTCTGGGAAGAATACTCATCGGACAAATATTGGAGCAAACAGAAAATCTTTAATGCATCTGCAGATGGAGAGTCATATAGTCACAGAAGTCAATCTGTGAGGATATGCTCTAACTTGAGCTGGAGGTAGGGTTTTTTTATAGAGCAGTCCGTCGCGTCATACCCTATGTTCCTTGCATTAACCAAGGTATTGTCTTACAAAGGAATGCAGGAAAACATCTACGTTAATCATGTTCTGTGTCCGGTGTGTGTCTGTGGGTTCGTTGCACCTGTCTTTGCTGCACCGGGCAGTTCCTGGGATGCGGCAACGGGGAGGCAAGCATGATAACAGTTGGTATGTGGCCCCATCGGAGGCAAGCATGATAACAGTTGGTATGTGTGTCTGCAGTGAGTGAGAAGTTTCATACACACAGAGAAGTGGAAAACTACAGAGTACATACGGAGTGCATATGGAGTACATTTTGTACTCCACAATTCCCCCCTTTTGTTCATTATTGAACAATGAGAGCAATAGGTAACATGGAAATAATGGAAATCAGCACACATATCACGCACACACAATAATAAAAAGTATCATTCAAACGGGGGAGTCACTGTCATCGGAGGAGGCGTAGGAAGATTCAGAACCGAAGTCCTTGTGGGGGGATGGGAAAGAGGGGAACAGCAGTGGTGGAGAGGAGGGAGACGAAACAAGGTCCCCGTCCTGTTGGGCAAGGAGGTGATAATACACGAGCTGAGTAGCAATGAGGCTGCGTATCACACGCCGAACTATGGGCACGATGCAGCAGGTGAGGAGTAGCAGGACACCCAGGAAAAGTGATGCTGCTATGACTCGGCGAGTAAAAGACATCAGGACCCATTATCTGCATCAGCATCTCCGACATGAACTGCACCGGA
Organism: Lampris incognitus; assembly: GCF_029633865.1. NCBI lineage: Eukaryota > Metazoa > Chordata > Actinopteri > Lampriformes > Lampridae > Lampris > Lampris incognitus. The sequence goes on along the minus strand of NC_079211.1, from coordinate 66,250,881 downwards.
TCTTTACCGGCCGCACCGCCTTCAGGAATGTTCAGTACATGGAGATTGGCCCTCTGAGATCAGTTCTCGAGGTCGTCGATTCGGTCCTGCAGAGACAGGTTTTGGGTTCGGAGCATTTTGATGGTGGACTCAGCTGCAGTTAAACGTTCAAAGTTGTCACTGGTTACAGACTCCACAGAGGCAAGGCGATTTCAGACTCTCAAAGCCAAACCCAAACCTATGGTCTCCAGAGCTAGGAAGCTGGTGCTAGTCTCATCTAGACAACCAGAGAGTCTTCATGTTGGAGGATTGGCTGAGCCAGGAGCAGACCACCCTCACCTCCTCTCTCACCCGGAAGCTGACCGGGACACCTTGGAGACCACCCTCACACAGACACAGCTCCTACAGCCGCGTTATGTGGCGGGTTGCTCTTTGTTCTGTCCAGCCGGGAGGTTGTCTTCCCGTGGAGCATACCCCGGGGCCCTGGACCCGGTACCACGGGAGTGGGGGTGTTACCCAGCTCGTCTGGAGGAGGGGGAGGAGCAGGTGGTGACAATATCTGGAGGGAAAAACTTTCAGAGAGAAACTGCACAACACTGAAAACACTGTCATTCCAGGATTCTGAAGATTCGTAGTCAACTTGATTCAGTGTTCTTCAGATACTTCCGCTATGATCTAAATTCGTATCCGTCTGCTTCTTATGAAGTAAAAAAATCAAAGAAATCTGTACAGAAGAAGGCTCACAACCATTCTAGATTTCAATTCCTCATTCCCACTACCCCTCGTTTTACACAAGAACAGAACACATTGTGTCAACTCATTTAACCATGAAGAACAAAAATGAAATTATGACATGATCAGTTTGTATGTTAGTTGTTAGTAAACCACAAACACTTTCATGCAGTGAAATGAATCTGACTTTCATTTCATCCAAGCTGTCCACAAATGTTCCGAAGTCTGTAATGTTGTACTTATCTTAAATAAATTCTCTTTAAAACTAAAACAGATGAGGGATGATAAAGATAGCTGTCCCAGATCCTGAACGTCCAAACAAACTTAAATTAATAAAACCATGAGGTATCTTGTAAACCATTGAAACAATGAGCTGTTTGAAGACAAAAAACAAATGCCCCCCACCTTAACTAAATGAAACAACAAGAAGCCCCTTTTCAAGGCCCCAAAAAGAGGGAGGGGGTTTCAAAGGAAAGAAACGCTCACTTAACAATACAAAGAAATTGATGTACCCAGCCAAAACCAAATAAATCAAACCAAAAATGAGTCTTATGAGGAGGCTCAAACTCATGGTAAAAAATAACAATAGACATTTAAAACACATGACTCAGTAGGTTTCATTCATATTTAAATAAAATGTAATCGTCCTCCACCCAAGAAATTGTCAAAGAAATGAATACCCTCTTTAAAAACAACATCATAAAATTCACACCTTAGTGTTGAAAAACAAAACAAGTTCAATTTAGCACAGAGGAAAGTCAACATAAAAACAAATGAACCAATGGGTGTCTTCTAATGGAAAGAAAAACAACAACAGCTTAAAACAACATAACTGTGGTTTACACTGTCCCTGTTACTCTCAAGGCAACCCCCCATCCCCCCAAGGTGTGAAGTGGGTAGGCAGTTGGTTCCCACCAGTTATTCTTAAAAAAAAAAAAATCTCAGTAACAGAAAGAAAAACAGAATAGGTAAAATTACAAATATTGCAACTGTGGCGTTGGACATAACAGAGCTTTGCTTAATAGTTCAGAAAATGAAACAGGGACAGGGTATCCTTCGGTTTAGGGGAATCCTAAAAGAAGTGAGGACAGGATCAACTTAAAGTGAAAAATACACCACAAAAACTTTTTCAATGCAACAAAAACAAAAAACAAAAAACAAAAACCGAATGGATATATTCCATTTTATATGAGGTACCTCAAAAAGAAAAGAAATAGATTTCTTGAAAGGATTTAAATAATCAATGCTTCAGGTTGGTGACTTTCTAAAGCCAGTTGCCAATCAAACAGGAACAAAAGCCGGGTTGGGTCTGATAAGGATGCTAAACGAGGTGGTCTCTGAAAAACCCCTCTCACCCCCCAATTGTCAGGAAAACAAAAGGTTTGGAAAAGCCAAAACAAAACCTCCCCCAGCTTTTATATCCTCATTTAAGCCACCCGCAAGCACTTGCAACTTCTAAACACCACAAAATGGCCAGACGGAAAAACACCACGGAACAAACTATGAACACATACACAGACAAGTCATATCAAACACAAAAGCCAGTCAGGGTCAGTCAAGGTGCGGTTTGGTACCAATGGTTTCGTGTCATAGTCCTCTGTACTTTTTTTTTCTTTCCCTACTTTCACACTCTTTCTCCCACATTTCCAAAATTATTTCTTGCTCTGCCACATACTCTAACCATTTTGTAAGAATCTTTTCCCTTTCTAAGACCTTCGCTTTTCCCTTTTCCATGGACTGTCGGACTTTCATTAGTTTATTCTTGCTCAAAGTTCCTTCAACAGGAACCTCATGATCCTGTATCCAGGCTAAAACATGTTTTACCGAGTCTTCACCATATTTCCTTATTATCTGGTAGATCGCACCCTCCATATCTATCGGGGGCAGTTTACTGCCCTTGTTTCCTTTTTTTTCCTAGTTTTTTTTTCCACTTAATCCTACCAGTTCAACAGAGTCTCACACGTTTTCGTTAAATACATACGAATTTAATCAAATACATTTCGTGACTATATACGAAAAGAACGTATCACTATAACGGGCGTCGACTTCCTGGTTCCCGGTTTACGTTGTCCGGCTATAGTTTTCCGGTGGAAACAAACACATGTTTTATTTGGAGGAAATAAAATAAAATAGATGGATGGATTGTATTTTGTCATTCAGGAAGACATGACAACATGCAAAACTTACGTTTATTTGGTCCAACCGAGTAATGTTACGGAGAAACGGTGGTTAATGGTAGCCGTCAGTACGTGAATGACGTTATTTCGCGAATAGTGGGGACGAGCGGGCGGTCTGTGCATTATTGATATAATGTGAATTCTTACTTAATGTTGTAAACTGTTTATTTATTTAATTTGACAGGTTGAATTGCAGGTAGCCCACATTTTACATAGTAGTTAAAAGGTACCGTATAGACTTGTGTGCGCACATCTACTGCATTCTAGAACGGCAACACAAAACGTGCACTGTAATAATAACAATAATAATAATAATAATAATAATAATAAAAATAAGCAGTATCTTTAGGAAGGGATCGAGCGACCAAGGTAACAATGAAGGACGGACACGTTGTTATTGGAACTACACCTTCGTGCGCCAATCACAATGTCCCACGTGGACAACGGCGCTGCGCTCATTGCGACGTCGACCTTTTCTCTGGTAAGTTGAAGACATATCCATCAGGCTTTATCTTACGCATATAGTAGCATGTGCAGTTCTGGTTGAGAGCGTTTTGGCTACAATACACACGTTTCTGCCATGTTACTCCTTTGTTTGTCAAAGTATGGCCTAAACGTTTGGTCCAAATAGTTAATGAGAGTGGAATTAGATCGCTGATAATGTCAGCTAGCTAGCGTGCTAGCAAGCACGTTAGCTAGCTAGCATAGTCCGCAGAGCTAATGCGTTGCAAAGTGGGGAAGGGGGTTGCTATTTTTTGGAGAATGGAGAGCCTCACAAATGACTTTTTCTGGCTAACACCACAATTTCGTGTAACTGACTTGCTAACCTAGTTGACTAACAGTCCTTATAGCTTGTAATAGCAATAGCATGACATGAGCCCATGTTTTGCCACGAGTTGCTAGCTCATAGCTGCATTAGCCAACTCGGATCACCGGTATACTGTAGCTCGACCGGTCGGAGAAGATGAGGGTTTCTCTAACCTCCAAAAAAAGACAACATTGGATGAGTATTACTGTATGTGGCAATAGAGCCAACCTCTGTCATTCTGTCTGTCTGTCCTTCCGCCCACCCATCCATCCTTCTCTTTCATACTCCTGTCTATCTCTCAGTCTCTCACTCTCTTTTCTGTCAGTCTCTCACTCTCTTGTCTGTCTGTCAGTCTCTCACACTCTTGCTATCCGTCTCTCACGCTCTTGTCTATTTCATCCATGGCTTCCAACTTGGACCACATCCGCGACCACACTTATGGAATGCGCATTGGACACGCTTTCAACAATGAAGCTGTCTTGACTGGAGACATGTTGGACCAGGCCTATCAGGAGGGGAGGCGCATTGCACTTGCTCTGAGGCATGAAATTGATTATGCTTAAGACGTGGATGAGCACTTACTGGACGAGGCCTACCAGGAGGGGAGGGGCATAGCACTCCATGTGAAGCACGATGCTGTCCCAACTGAAGCCAGGGTTAGTGTTTTAATAGCGATATGTGTGGATTTACATTTTCAGTTTCAAAACAGTACCTTCATCATTATTTTTAAATTTCAGTCTTACAAGAATTGTCACACACAGAATGCGCAAAGAAAGGTCACTCAGCTGATAAAAAGGGACCATGCAGGACGAGGCAAGCCAAGAGGGAGATGTGGAGGACAGCGTCGAGCCTCAACTGCTGGTAACTCCTAAACAAATTTGAAATTCATTAAGTCTCATTGATTTACTATGTAACTAATCATTCATGTCACTGCTTCCCTGACTACAAAGTGATCACAGGATCAGTGTTTCCCTCATGATTGAAATATACTTGTGGCGGTAGCAGGGGTGGGGTATGATCAGACTCTGCTATTGCTAGATTTGATACTTTTCGATACGTTGGCAGCCATGAATATACTTGGGCAGCCTGCAAAGTATTTACTATGTGTGGGAAACCCTGCGGGTTCTAATGATTAGCCAATCAACGCCAAGGATGGGACTAACAGTGTTGTCAAGCTGTTGTTGAGCGTCGTCATTTGTAGTGTAATGAACATGTGAATAGATTGTTGCTATTTTGCCTTAACCTTCAAAACATGTTAGGGTTCTCCTAATCTCTTTCTATTCTTGCATGTCTTGTTTTACAGTCACATGCCCTGGTACGGAGGACTCCCAGGCCACGACTACTGCAGGGAATTCCCAGCCAAGAGCGTTTGCTCAAGAAGAATTTGGTAAGATTGTCCACATAGATCGCATCATCCTGAAATCTTAAAGATGCCACACAGGGTATCAATTGGCCATGGTATAGGACGCTATACTATTTGGGGTTATATCTCAGTAAAGCACCCTGCCACCATTCATTCATTGCACCATAGACATGTTTCACTTGGTCTGTAATACTGCATCTATAGATACAAATTTTGTCATTCACCCTGTTGATCCAAGTAATCCTTAGTTTAGATGTTTAGTAATTTGCAACTGATCAGACGTAATTATTCATATACAGGCATGGTATTGTTCAATTTTCAACGACCCTTTATGGCTTTTGAGCACTCAAATGGAAGTAGAGATTACAAGTTCTCTATTGCACCTTTAACATATTCAACATGCTTTTGCATTTCCTTCATAGACCGAAACATGGAGAGGCTGTCAATGACTTCTGGGTCATTCCGTACTGATGTGCCTGCTGTGCCTCTGCAAAGCTCCTCGTCTTGGTCCTTGCGTCAGCTGACAGCCCAAGAACAGTGGAAGGAAGCTCGGCCAGACCACCTGCAATATCTACTGGCAACTGAGGCTGTTGGCCAGGAGTTGTGCTCTTTCTGCCATCAGGCTGCTGTTATAAGGCTGGAGTCAGATGTCTGCAGCTCTCTTCAGTTTTTGTAAATAGTTTGGTTTACACACTGTTATCATAGGCTGAATAAATACGGAAGGACATGTCCTAACAAAAAGACATGGCTCAATCTTACTCCAATTATTCCAACCAAATGCAAAGTTGAAAATATATGGCACGTCTTATTTGCTTATGAAATAATTATCTGTTTTTCTTTGCGTAGGTGCAGAGACTGCCTTCCCGAGGAGTGGTTGTGTGAGGCCTGTGATGTGTTGCACCATAAAAGATGGCCACTCCACAACAGAGACAGCATGGTGGATGGCTTCCTCAAGGCCATCCCACCATCCACATGCTATACTAAAGGGGAAACCGGACACTACATCTCACACAAGCAAGGTACATATTCTATGTGTTTTTACTCACTCACTACTAAGGCATTATTTTATGTTCTCAAATTTTTGATCGGTAGTTATTTCTGTGAGAGTGTATGACATTAAAATATACATGTTTCTATTCTGTCTGTTATGCAAATAACATGTTTCTATTTTATTTTCTGTCAGCTTCCATTTTACCCACAGTGCGCGCACCACAGCTATGCTCATGTGAAGTTGCTGATGTCACTATGTATCCAGGCAGAGAAGTCATCCTTATCACCATAAACGGTAAAGAGTTGTCCTTTTATACTTCATATCTGTTAGCATAATGACATGCCATTGTCTAAATTGTTTAAATATATCACCAGGACGGTTCGACTTGCACATGCCTGTTCATGTGTGCAATATCTGCATGCAACGCTGGACCCCGGATCTTAAAGATCTAATCAAGAGTGGTTACTGGCCAGCCTCTTCACATTCCCAGACCCTGTACACTATTGACCTCTTCCACTCATTCCAAGACCTGAAGGTCATTTCACCTGGCTTTTCCAGGCAAGCTTTTGCAAAGTTGCTGGAACATCGCACTCGGCGTGCTGGAAGAGTAAGTGTAATAGAACAAATGTCTTCATAATTATTATTATATTGTTAAATAGACAATACTCATACGTTCATAATTATGTACACTTCAGTCAGGGCAAATCAATGGGGATGCGCTTCAGCAGAGCTTCCTGGAGTTCAGCTATTGCTTGTTTGAGGAGGACCAGCTCTGCTGTGCGACCCCGTTCACCTGCCCCGCCTGTACCCCAGAAATGGTGGCTGTGCAGCTGATGGAAACCGGAAGCTTTACCGCTTTAAACGATCCAGCGGGTGTGTCTTTTGGTTGTGGTCTTTTTGTTGAATTTGGTCTTTAGGACAACGGGAATGGTTTACTGATGTTATGGTTGTTTTTTTTCATTAGCTTCGAAAACACTGCATTTTTTGAAGGGCTGTTTCTTGCCAAGGACAGTAAGGTGTCAGCTTTTGTTGACACCATTAGGACTGCAGTGAAAAGCATAAGTCTTACACCAGCCAAGTATCCATTAATCATGTTGTTACTGTATGTACTCACCACATACTAGTGGGCTATTCAGCTACTCCCGATACCAATGGGTATTAAGTGAAAGGAATGTTAATGATGCTGTAGTACCTGTGTTTCAAATGTTTCTGTTAATGCACTGTTCTCACAGACGCAAGGCAAAGCAACATGCGGTGCTTTGCAGTGGGCAGCAGCCAGGGAAACCTCACAGAGGGCCAGTAAACTCGATGAGGAGGGCATTGAGGTAGCCGTGTGTCGCCATGGCTACCTCTTGAAAGGCCTAAATATGTACCGGGGTGAAATTTTTGCCTACCCTCTGTATCTCCAGAGAGAAATTCAGGCCACAGCAAATGTCAAATTCTTTGCCATGGATGTCACCTGCAAGTTCTGGCCATACCTCCAAAAGGTAGTGGCTGCCCTTCCACCACTCCAGGGGCTCTTGCAGATGAGGCCATTCCTCAGCATCATGCATGCCAGGGCTCATGCCACAAAGTGTGAGGTATATTTTCATTTTTTCAATTTATTATGTATTGTTTTATAAAGAAACAATATTGAGATTCAGCTCAAGATTCCATGTCAATTTTCATGGACTGCTGCTAATATCAGTGTTCAGTCCATTGTCATTGGCAGGGGCAGGGTTCTCCGGGTGTTTCGTGATCAAAGGCAGGGCCACTGGTACTTTTGATCAATCCAGCTTCCTGACTACATTCATTGTCTCCTTTAACAGCTTAAATGGAGTGGCAGGAATCAGGAGGGAGCGGGCACAACGGCTGGTAAAGAGGTTGAGCAGGTGAACAGCTACCTCTCCCGTTGTGCTCTGACAACAAAATATATGTCTAAAGCAGGTTGGTCACTTTCAGCACTTTTCCAGCACCCAATCCCTACTCATCTCAACTCTACTCTCTTCAACTGTACCTTACTGTACTCACTCTCACTTCGTTTTCTAATTTTCTGTTAAAAAAGTGGCATTGTATCTATCCTGAAGTGTGTCATATTCTCAAATTGTTCTATAATTTGCGGTCCATAATGACATCCTCTACTTCCAACAGCCTGTGTGGACATGCTGACTGTCCATGCAATGGAATGGAACAGGCACAAGGGAGACAATCTCCACAAGGCCCTCTCCACAAGATATGTGAAGGTATGTCCTGTATTCATGTTTGTTGTATCATTATGTGTTTGTGTATCTGGTTAAACCCACATGCGTGAAGCAGATTTGGGTGACTGTACCTGACTTGAAATTGACGCTGAAAATATTTCTGCCTTCAGACTTGTCAAAGAGCTGTGAAGGAGACAGCTAGACTTCTAGAGCTCAGAGAAGAGGTCCATTGCTCAGAGGAGATGGCACTGCAGTGGGTTATGGATGTTCAGGAATGGGCTGGGGGTAAGGATGACAGGAAATCATATCTCTCCCATCTCTTTTTGTCCTTTTTTTGCATTTATATCTGTACTTTCAGAAGTAGCTGTTATTGAATGCTGAAAAAGTAGTGCAATACATATACAAACTGTGAAGTAGGTGTGCGATTAAATGATTTTGTTAGATTAAATATCTATATCTGGTATTCCTTTACTATTTCCCAATTCTGTAGAGACAACAGATGCTACCAGTGATCAACGATCCCTGCAACAACAGTCCATTGAGGGGCTTCGTCTGAGCCTTCACCACAGAAAACAGAGCCTCTACAGTCAAAATGGTATGGTAAAATTTCAAGTATTTATTTGTATCATATGTAATGGACAATACATGTACATGATCACTTACCCATTCACTACATTGTCAGTTGTTTTTGTGCTACTTTTGTCTTGTTAGACAGCAACAAGCTTCGTCACCGCCTGCGCAAAAATTTGGCGAAAGACAAGCGGCGTCTCTTCGAACAGATTGCCGAATACAACAGGCTGGTGTCAGAGATGCAGATCAATGTGGCAGTGGTCGAGAGGTCGCTGGCTGGACACTGTGTCACACATATGGCCATGGGAGGTGCACAGCAGTGGTACGTGCCTTTTGAGATGCTCAAATGTGTGTGTTTTGAGACCCAGGGTATAATTATATAGAATATAAGTTACGGAACTATGCCCTGATCATGCATCATAAAGTGACATTTAGCAAGTCAATAGGGGATCTTTTGTATAACTTACAGGATCATCAGTGAACATCAGCACCAAGAGACGAGTGCATGACCAGCAGATGCTGACCACACGCCTGCAAGAGGAGAGGAGCATCCTGGTTTTGGAGATGGCCCAACACTGCACTTCATTGCGAAACCTGGCCTCGGCTCTCAGGACCAAGATTATAAGTGAGGGTATGTTGAAAAAAAAACTGTTTTCCACTCATGTTACTGCCATCCCACCAAAAAAACTTTTACAACACAAAATCAGCAGGCATTTGATTAGATGTTACATACTATCAGAATCCTTACTATAGGTTTGTGTATTGTCTTGTTTTGAATGTCAGCAGAGGGAAGTGAAGGACTACGATGTCTTCTTATTCGAAGACTTTCGGAAGTGGAAGGTAGTTTGCGGTTGGTCCTACACCACTACCAGGCTGCTTTGGGGCCACATGCATCTCTCCTTGGAGGCTTGGATGATGAAGAGGAAAGTGAACCTAGCAGTTCGGAAGAGAGTGAGGAGGAGGCTGAAGAGGAGGCAACCTAGGTAGCCCTGGCAGCACATCATCCCCCACCCTCATCCATCTCCACTGGCTCCCAGTCAAGAGCCGTATCTCCTACAAACTCCTCCTACTCACCTACAAATCCCTCCATGCCCTCGCCCCCCAATACTTGTCTGACCTCCTCCACCAGTACACTCCATCCCTGAACCTACGGTCCTCTGACCTGGGTCTGTTCTCCACACCCATACTAAGCTGCAGACTTTTGGTGACAGAGCCTTCAGTGTGGCGGCCCCTACCCTCTGGAACTCTCTCCCTCCTGACATCCATGGCGCCCCAACCCTGGACACTTTTAAAACAGCCCTCAAAACACACCTTTTTACCAAGGCTTTTCCCCATTAGTTAGTTTAGTTTAGTTAGGTTAATTTTCCCCTTTTTTGCTGCTGCCCCCCACTGCCCCTCCCGACCCCTTACCTGACCCTGTAAAGCGACCTTGGGTTTTTTGAAAGGCGCTATAGAAATCTTGAGTTATTAATATTATTATTAGGTATCCTCCTGGGGTATGCATGGTTGTTTGCCTGTGTAACAGGATTCATTTTGTTTGTATGTTTCACTAGATTTTTATGTCTAATTTGCTATTGTTTATTTGTTTTTCTGTTTCTGTGATCGCCTGTCTTGTTTAATTTTTCATTTTATTGATTTATTTACTTTATTTTAATATCCTGATTATTGATTGGCCACATTTAATATCCTGATTACTGATGGGCTATGAGCTGGGACATTGGCGGGGTCGTGAACTCTTAGGTCTCTGTCTCTTTCCCGGGTCTGGCTGTTGTGGGCAGAGGTTAGTAATGCCAGGAGCTCTATGTACATCCTTTTTATGAGAAGCTAGAATGTTTGAATGTCCATAATGTTTGATTTAAATATCTCTAAATTGCCATGTGTATTATAGGTATGACTGTGTAGTGAAAATGTCATTTTTTTACGAATAGTTTAAGCAATGAGAGTGACGACGACGATTTATGTTGTTGAAGCTGAAGCTAGCTGGCCAATAATGCTAAGCTGGGAAAGAGTCCTGCGATCAAATCTTTTTGCTCTGTGATTACTCTACGCAGATGGGCTCAATAAATGGTGGATGCAGTACATCGGTCTCCAGACTGCTCAATGACCATACACCACGCAGAGTGAGCTGGTAACACCTGTATGTGCCTGTTAATTGTGAAATAAAGATATTGAAAATACTGTGATCACTTTTTTATTTGATTTTTTTCCTACAATATTGTGCCCTGTGGTTATAAACAGAGAAAATCTATTTAAAGGGTGTAGAGCTTACCATGCTTACCTTACTTGTTTCTCACTCAGGTCCTACCGATTGTTATCATTTCCTTGTTTGATTGTCACTGATATATGTGATATATGTAATTGGCAACATTAAGTTTGAAAATAGAAGAAGAAGAAGAAGAACCCTTTATTAATCCTCTTGGAGAAATTCTGTGATGTGTTGCATGCTGAATTGCACCCTAGCATGCATGTCTTTAATGGCAGGAGAAAACCGGAGAACCCGGCGGTAACCCACACAAGCACGGGGAAAACCTGCAAACTCCACACAAAAAGGACCAAGGGATGGGATATAGGCTATATATCCCATATACATATAAATATGATTTTAGCAGTAGTGGAACAGTTTTTACGATTTATTAGGGGATAAAATTGATTAAAGTTAAGGCTGTGATATAAGCTAGCTGGAGGATGCATAAGTTACACCTCCCAGTCATTTGGAAATGTAGTTAACGAAATGAAGATATTATAATTATAATACGCTGTTCAGTGCATAATGTTTACTTAGATATTATTATGAAGACGTTGCCTTTGACGACGTGAATGAGCGTTTCCATTCCTGTGTAGGCTACTTAAAAACATGAAATGACGTAGGTGACAAAGAATGTTGAGTGGGCCTACGCAGAAGATATGAATCAATAGACAATCCCGCATTACGCAGAACGATGTTGCTTAGCAACACGCGCGAGGCTTGGAAGGTCAACACTACTGATTGGCTGAGATTGTTCGCGGCGTTCTGGCACCTCACGTGGAGGAAAGCCAATTGGCCAGAATTGTTCACATAGTTCTGCATGTTTTATGCTTTTAACGTCACTCAGAGGGCTTCTAATGTTGAAACAGTCCCACATTCTGTGGACAGTAATGCACCTTCTGATCTTAGAAACGTATAGAGTGAAATGATAATTCATTCAGATTGTAACCCTAATATACCGTAACCCTGCTCAGCATCTCACTGAACTACAAATATGGGCGCCATGTTGCATGTTTGTATTGACATTCTTATGGGTGATGTAGTTTATTAATAAAACATAGCATTATCTTCTAAGTTATAAATCTATTTTAGGTGGGAATCTCAAGATATGTTATTTCTACCAATATATACAACGTAATTGCGCTGTGTGAGTTTACATCACGTTCAAGCCACTCCCCCAGCTCGGACGTGCCGGAAACATCCGAGCGCTCGGCTCGCGCTCTGAGGAGACGAGCGCTGCACTGCACTAGGTGTTTGCCATCATCCATCAGGCACACCTGTGGCAATCAGGCAGCCTCCTACAAGAAGCCTCCCAGAATGTCTCTCAGTGCTTCGACGTACTGAACCCTGCGGTGAAGTTCTGATAAGCCCTCCAGCGTTCCTTGCTTTCTGTTTATTCCCCAGTGTCTTATCTTCGTGTCTCTGTTTCCTCCCAAGACTCTCCCTCCGCGATTTCCACGGCTCCCCGCGTCTCCCTCGTCCCCAGCGACCTTCACGTTTCTCCCCGGACCTCTCCTGCGATCTCCCCCCTTGTCCCTCTATCTGGACCCCTCCTTTCGGACTCGACTTCCCGGATCTCGGACCTGGACTTTCTCGGACAACCCCTCTTGGATCACGGACTGGACTTTCTCGCCAGGTGCACGCACATTTTTTCAACACCTCCTGGTCATTTACATACCGCACCACACATTGGCTAAAAACACTCACACATAGTTATTCACGCAAACCACGGGACACCACACATAGTTTATTCACACATCCCACTAACAGAACGCCTTTTTTCACCATACATTTCCCTCCCACAATAAAACCCCCCTTTGTAGACTTAGAAGTCATCTCGTGTCTGTCTGTCTTGGGTTTCGCCACACGGGTCAGGTTCTGGTGCGCGAGCATAACATATGCGTTTTCAAATGTGACCTCTGGTCAGTGTTCAAAGGTCAATATCTGAGCCTAGGGTCAACTCAAATCTTTCATATTTGCAGGCTTTCTTCTGGAAGCAAAGGCCTTTCTGAAGATATCTTTGGTTTGGCTCTAGCATAAAGGAAGCTCAATTTCCAAACCCTAGCCAAAAACCATGCATGGTCTATAAGGCCATAAGTTCCATGGCAGGTTGAACTGTCAAGTCACAGGGTTGGAATTTTTTGTTGTAGAACACAACCAAACACATTTTGGAAAGATCTAACATATATCTAAACATATATGTTAGACTTAGTTCTGGAGTGTGCTGTATTTCAGAGAAACAGTGTTTTGAAGTTACACCCCCCCCATAGACTTCAATTTTAATTTGCCTCTCACATGGTGTTATTGGAGTACAGTGTATGTAATCTTGCATGAAATACTACAAATAACATATTCAATGGAGCCAGCGATTCTGCTTATCTTGAGTCTGGGCTTATGTGTCTAACACGCTGCCTTCCAGAGATATGGCCTCAGAGTCTCCTTCCCAGGGAACACATTGTCACTAATCTATCGATAATAAACATTTGCTGCATTACAACTCAGTGGTGTTCTCAGTGGAAGTCTCGTCAGTTCTTGCCTATTGATTGATAGCAAAACTTCCACCCAGACCCTCCACTGTCCTGTCACCCACACAGACACAACTAAGCCATAGCCACAACCCTTATCTTGCTGAGGTCAAAAGGTGAAGTAAACAATGAAAACCCCATAGAGGATGGATGGATGGATGGATGGATGAGTGGACGGATGGATGGAGGAACACTTGGACACCAGCATACTGAAGATAGAAGGCTTATAACTTATAACCTCTTCACCTACAAACATATGTTTGGTCTCTAATGAAAGAACCTCTTTGAGGTTGCTTGCTCAATATTTAGATTATATGCATGTCATTGTGACATACAGTATCCTAATGACAGAAACACACTGAAGTCTCTTGACGAAGCATGCCTTATAAGATAGGCTACACCGAGCTTCAACGGGCTAGCAGGCTGCTGCGGATCTTCACTGTTCTTTGCTATAGCGGGGGTCATTAAAATATCTATTTAGCTGTCTATCAATATAGCTGTCTGTCAATCTATCTATGTAATGTGTGTCACCAGCGACAATTTGACATGTAGCTATGCAGCCCACGGCGGTAAGGTGCCGCGAGAGGTACCGATCATCGGCGCCCTCTGTAACCGGAGAAGGGTGCTCATGTCCGGGTAGCCTACGCCCTGAGCGCCGGTGTTGTGCCCAAATCCCACTCCCCGACAGAATCTCACTCCCCTTCACATAAGCGGTTGTAGCTCCGGTTGTGGGGGTGATAGAGACATGAGCCCGACATGTTTTTATACGCATGAGTCCCCTGAACACATAGAAACCAACCCCAAGTCGATGCTTTATCGACCGAGTTATGGTCACTTTTCTGCACCTACCCCTAACCACCTAGCCTGGGTAGGCAAGACGCAAAATGGAGGCATTTGCCGGTGTGGGAGTAGGTGCGGAAAATAAGCTATAGCTCGGCCGAGAAAGCGCCGATCGACTTGGGGTTGGTCTCTCCGTGTTCAGGAGACTCTGGCGTATATAGAAGTATATTGGCTCATGTCTCCAGCACCGCCACAGCCGTAGCTACAACCACTTACGTGAAGGGGAGTGAGATTTGGGCACCTTAACTGAGAGTTAGAGAAGTTGAAAGCAACTTCCGGTCACGTGGCTTTGGTAGAACGCAGGTGAACCTTCGGCTAAGCAACTCATCCCTTTCAAGGGCAGATCACTTCACAACTGCATGTGATGGCACATTTACCTCCATATGTGTCGGGGCTGTACCTTGATTGTCTCTCCATGGTCCTGTAAGTTCTTTCTAAATAGTAATTATTGTTATAATTTAAAATATAATGTCGCTTGAAATTGTGTATTAGAATTATTGAAAAAGTCAAGTGGTCAATGATTTGGAAATGATAGGCCTCTGCAAATGTGATGTTTCGTCCAGTTGTCAGATAATACTTCCGCCTTCTCTGAATTCGTCGACGCTGTTCATGCATTGTAGTCGTGTCATCCAATCCGTCTTCTTGGGTTAGGGTTCATTGTTTCCACTTCCAAATAGTATCTCTTGAAACCATTATAGTTACTTATAACCATTATAGTTACTGCGAAATTTGAAATTGACCAACAAAATGTACATTCTTTGCTTGGTCATATTGGCTCAGGCAACACTATTTGTTTTATTTGATCAGATCTACTACCGGTTACAAATAGTTTCCTCACCTTTGTTGACATATGAAGAGTGCAGGTATTGTGTAGAACACAATCCCTGTACTGACATATAGGCTTTACTAAATGATGTTTTTTGGGTCATTCTACCTATCTATCCCTTCGACATCTGTTTATGTGCAACGTACACTGACAGAATAAATATATAGCTTTTCAGATTCAATTGTTGCATTTTGTCCGCCTTCTCTTGATGGCACCAGTTACCATGTTGAAAAAATACCACCTATCCACAACAAACACACTATTCATAATAGCGAAAGCAAGGAGGAACTCAAAGTCCAATGTCTCATTTTCATTCATTTATTCGAGTCATCTCGATGTTCTCTTTCGGCTGCCAGGAAGGGGGCCATTCCTCTCCACTGAAAACAAACAAAATAATATCAATAATAATAATAACAACAGATAATATCAATGTGGTATCATTTGTGTGTTGTGTCAAATTCAGTACTGTCCTGCTTGTTTTGTAACTTAACAGGCTAATTCCTGCTCTTGTTGGCACCACCACAGACTTGGTGGAACATCTTTGTACAGCCCTGAGTCTGAGTGTGATGTTTAAGTTGAGTGCTGCATTCCTTCCTCCTACTCTGACAAGTCCAGGTGATAACGGTTTCAAAAAAAATACTGGGTACATACAATACTGGGCAGGGCTGCCAGTCCACAAAAATCTCTGCTTTGCCCTATTGAGGGGAGAGAGAAAAATAAAGAATGAGTTACCAATTGAGTAAGGAACATTGGTGCAATGTTGGTGTATGATTAATTATTTCCAGAATTGATACAAAACATGCTATGTCTACGCTTAAAAAGCCCAATAGTTCGCATTAACAATGCTGTGTAGTGTCACAGCGAGGATAATATAATTTAAAGGTCTTGCATCTTATCTTATGTCTTTCTAACCTTTCTCACTCTGGTAGTGCTCAAACTCCTGATAGGGAAAACCTCCAGCGCACTGTGATAGGAGCACTCTGAAAATAGCAAAAGCATACATTAGTAAAGCGTGGAGTTGTGGTGACCAAATGGAGAGGTGAAATTACGAATGTCCAACAGCTTTCACACATAGTCTGTTTGAACACTGAATGGCATTCAACATCACCATGGTATGTTTTGAGAGATGAGAACACCTCAATCATACCAGACTATGCAACAAACAACCACACACTGGTCCGCTTGTACTCCTGTGTGGTCTCTGGCCACTTCGAAGTGAAGTGCTGAAGCTTTTAGTGATTAATTAAGAAAGATTTCATTGAAAAATGAAGCGGTAGCTCGGCCAATGGGTGAAAGAGATGCCAAATGGTTTTGTTAACAGAATGTGGTCTTCTAGAATTTAAAGCCCCTGGCAACCCAGATCCACAATGTCCTTCTAATTACGTAATTGAGGGTCCTATGTACATAATAAGCATCTCGAAGTATTAGAAATTCGTTTAAATCCGAATCCGTAATATTGTCATTTTTGATTTTGTAATGCTTGTTTCAGTAGGGTTGAAATGGGCGGGGTTATGGTCACAGTTTATGACGTCATAAATCCAACCAATCATGAACAAATTCACGACAGTTGTCCCACCCCCAACACTGTCTCGCTTGTTGCTTGAAAAACAGTGATGAGTCCGAGTCTTACTAACCTTTTCTATCTATCTCCCGCTCCCCGTCATGCCTCTCTGTGCTGTCCCCGGGTGCACATCTATCGGTGACAACGTGTCATTCTTTTATTCCCCCACTGGTGGAGAAACAGTGGACCACGTGTCTGGTGAGCCGCGGTGGTGTTGTCAGGAACAGCAGCCACATATGCAGCGCACATTTCCCTCAAGACCACTTCCAACACTTCAGCCAAAAACACATGGGGTTTGCCAAACGGCTGCGTTTCAACAACACATTTAGGCTACGCGTTTTGACAACACATTTAGGCTACACGATTGGCAAAGCTGTTGTTCCTCAGCGTTGCACTGTGCCTGGTGGTGGATCCACTTTTGTCTTTTTGAAAGGCAGTTTTTCGGTTTGGCGGATTATACAAACTTAGTGGCGGGTTCGTTACCCTCTTGGTATAGGCTAGTTTATATACACAAACTTTTAGACAATGTGATGTTGCTTTCTAGCAGATGGAAGCGAAGGGAGGCACCTCACGCAAAACAGAATCAATGGAACTGTTAAGCTCGCGCACCAGAACCTGACCCGTGTGGCGAAACCCAAGACAGACACGAGATGACTTCAAAAGCTACCAAGGGGGGTTTTATTGTGGGAGGGAAATGTATGGTGAAAAAAGGCGTTCTGTTAGTGGGATGTGTGAATAAACTATGTGTGGTGTCCCGTGGTTTGCGTGAATAACTATGTGTGAGTGTTTTTAGCCAATGTGTGGTGCGGTATGTAAATGACCAGGAGGTGTTGAAAAAATGTGCGTGCACCTGGCGAGAAAGTCCAGTCCGTGATCCAAGAGGGGTTGTCCGAGAAAATCCAGGACCGAGATCCGGGAAGTCGAGTCCGAAAGGAGGGGTCCAGATAGAGGGACAAGGGGGGAGATCGCAGGAGAGGTCCGGGGAGAAACGTGAAGGTCGCTGGGGACGAGGGAGACGCGGGGAGCCGTGGAAATCGCGGAGGGAGAGTCTTGGGAGGAAACAGAGACACGAAGATAAGACACTGGGGAATAAACAGAAAGCAAGGAACGCTGGAGGGCTTGTCAGAACTTTACCGCAGGGGTTCAGTACGTCGAAGCACTGAGAGACGTTCTGGGAGGCTTCTTGTAGAAGGCTGCCTGATGGATGATGGCAAACACCTGGTGCAGTGCAGCGCTCGTCTCAGAGCGCGAGCGCTCGGATGTTTCCGGCACGTCCGAGCTGGGGGAGTGGCTTGAACGTGCCGGGGAGGCAGCTCGGGGCGGTGTAACCACAACAGGATCCCCCCTCCTACGGGAGACACCGGGCGACCGTCCGGCCAGGTAGGACCAGGGAACCCAGCTGCGGTCCTCGGGCCCATAGCCAACCCAGTCCACCAGGTATTGGTACCCACGCCCCCGGCGGCGTACGGCGAGCAGCTGGTCGACATCCCAGACCATGTCACCACCGTCGAGGACCCTGGGGGGTGGCTACCGGTTTGAGGCGCGAGACATGGAAGACGGGATGGATCTTGAGTGAGGTAGGGAGATGGAGACGCACCGCCGAAGGGTTGACGATGCGGTCGATGGTGTAGGGACCGACGTAGCGGGGAGCCAGCTTCCGGTTGAGGGTAGGGAGGGGCAGGTCCCGGGCCAGGAGCCATACCCTCTGGCCAGGTCGATAAGCTGGGGCCGGCACTCTCCGCCGGTTGGCGCTGCGCCGGGCCCGCTCTGTAGCTCGCAACATAGCGGCCCGGGCGGTCTTCCAAATGTAGCACACTTGATAAGAATGACACTTACAAGGGCTGGTGTTTTTGTTGTTTTACTCCATCCGTCAAATAGACATTACAGAGGACACGTTTTCAGAGCATGGCTAACTATACGAACGGCAACACTCATCTGACGACTCTACCCGAATGCCCCAGAGTGCACCGCGGGAGCCAGCACTACGTCACACAGGCTAGAAGCAATTAACCTGCAGTGCCCTCCTGTGGCGAGAACCGGCTATCACAACAACACAGCAGACAATTCTCCTCTTTACTAGTAGTGAGTGGTCAATGAAGGTAAGTATATAAAATAAAAAATAGATGGGGGGCTACTAAATCCCAAGTACCCCACACTCTCCCCTCAAAAAGATAATGGCGTCCCGACATAACAAATCTACCAGTCCACATTGCATAACTTTTCATTGAAAAGATAGGTTATTACTAAGCAGGAGTCAATCTGGATACTGTACTGTAATCAGTCATAACATATAACACACATCTCCTATTAATGGTATATGTTTGCAGTAAATAATGTGCACTTGAATCCACTGCTTCGTCCGTCTTGAGGCCGGGGAGCTATAGTATCTGACTAAAAGCAAATAACTTTGTAATAGTAATATCCCTGGTGGTAACAGGTGTGTTCTAAAACACCAATGCTACAGTAACTCTATGTCTGGTGATCACAGGACAACTAAAATCACATAGCTATAACAATTGTAACATGTCAAAAGTTTTTTTTTTGGTTTTTTTTTTAAAAAAAAAATTTTTTTTTTCATTTATTTATTTATACTGACTTGTCTGATTTGCTTATCTACCAGACACACTAGGCTGCCCTAGTCTGTGATAAGTAAACACTGGTGTAGGTTTTCTATTTCTCAAAGGATATGCTTTTTCTCTGGCAGGCTGCACAGCTTCCCCTGGAGGAGGCTGCAAGGCATCTTCTGGTGGAGGCTGCAAGGCATCTTCCGGGCTCTTGTCGTCATCGGGCTCATCCTCTTCTTCAGCTCCAGATGTCTCGCCATTCTCTGACACTGTCCCATTGTCCTCTATTGTTGCAGGCTGCTCCGCAAAATCCTCTTCATCTTGACCGTCTCTTTCCTCCAGATAGAACTCCAAGGCATCTGGGCTCAGCTGACTCTGGATCCGCTCACTGGCTCTGACTGTTGGTCGTCCCACGATGCATCTCCAGTTATCCTCATCATCTGAGTCACTGTCCTGTTCCTGGTTCCACTGCATTTGTCTGTCTGTCTTCTTTCTCTCCCGTCTAGGTTTCACAGGTAAGTCCTCTTCTCTTGGTTCCACCGGCAGGAAGTCGCATGGCAGAAGAAGGTTCCTATGCATGATTCTGGTTCGTCCTTTTCCATTCTCCGGCTTCAGCTCATACACAGGGCTGTCGGCGTGCTTCCTCTGTGTTACTACATGCACCTGGTCCTCCCAGAATGGTCTTAATTTCCTCGGTCCTCCTTTCTCGTTCAGGTTGCGGATGAGAACCCTGCATCCGGGATACAGCTCTGTCCCGTGGGCCTTTTTGTCGTATAGTGTTTTGTTTCTGGCCCCCTCCTTCCGTGCTGTCTCTGATGCTAGGCGATAGGCGTCATTCATGCGGGCCTTCCACTTCTCTGCATATTCTTGATGGGATAGTGCCTGGTCCTTTGCTCTAAGGCCAAACATCAGGTCAATGGGAAGTCTTGGATTTCTGCCGAACAACAGATAGTAAGGTGCAAATCCGGTCGCTTCATTTCGGGTGCAGTTGTATGCATGTATCACCTTTGGGAGTGACGCTTTCCAATCCGTTTTCGCAACCGCTGGCAGGTTTCTCAGCATCGCCAGAACCGTTCTGTTGAAACGCTCGACCTGACCATTTCCTTGCGGGTGATACGGTGTTGTGTGAGAACCCCTGACTCCACTGTACTCCTGCAGCTTGGCGAAGAGCTTATTGTCAAACTCCTTCCCTTGGTCATGGTGCAGCGTCGCCGGGAAACCAAATCTCAGCACAAAGTCCCCGAATACCTTCTCTGCGGCGGTCTTGGCAGCTTTGTTTCTGCATGCATAGGCTTGAACGAAACGGGTAAAGTGGTCCATAACCACCAGTATATACTCGTACCCTCCCTTACACTTCTCTAAGTGTAAGAAGTCAATGGAGACCATCTCAAATGGGTGTGTGGTCACGATGTTGGTGAGAGGGGCTCTGGTTGGTTTGTTGGGGCGCTTGGTCTTCAGGCAGCTACACACCTGTGTGATGTAATGTTCCACATCTTTCTGCAAGGGAGGCCAATAGAAACGGTCCCTCAACAGGTGCAACACCCTCTCCACGCCTAGATGGCCCAGGTCTCTGTGCAGTTCTTTACACACCAGCTCATGGAACTTTTTCGGCAGGACTAGCTGAGTTCGGGTAGCTGTTTTCCGGCGCAGGATGCCATCATCATCAAGGCACAGCCGATGCTTCTCTCTCATGAGTGTCGCAACACCCCTGCTCGCACACTGTGTTTTTCCCCGAGGCCACTGATTGGAGGTTATGTACTTCAGCACCTCACCAATGACAGCATCCTCCCTCTGGGCGTCTCTCACCGTCTGACTGGGTATCTCTGCCACAGGTGATGTATGTTCCTTCTCAAACTCGGCTAGTGCTGTGGCTATGGTTACCGGACACATCCAAGGCTCAGCTCTCTCCAGCTGTACTGACAGCGCCTGGGTCACACTGTTCATGACCTCGGGGTGTACTTCTTGTGAACAGGTCTGCATGTACTGCTCCATCGGCATGCGTGAGAGGCCATCTGCGTCCCCATTGGCTCGTCCAGGCCGGTACTTGATAGAGAACTGGAAATCGGCTAACTCTGCTACCCACCTGTGGGTGGTCGCATTCAGTTTGGCTGTCGTGAGCACATAGGTGAGGGGATTATTGTCTGTGTAGACAGTGAATGATGGAGCGTGGTAGAGGTAATCTCTAAATCTCTCACATATGGCCCATTTCATCGCGAGGAACTCCAACTTCCCTGAGTGGAGATGGTAGTTCTTCTCAGGAGTTGTCAGTGTCCTAGACCCATACGCGATGACTGCCAGCCCACCCTGTGACTGTCTTTGATACAATACTGCCCCGAGGCCCTCTCGTGACGCGTCGCAGTGAAGGATAAAGGGCTGTTCAAAGTCTGGGTAGCCCAACACTGGTGGCTGGATGAGGAATTCAATCAACTGACAGAGGACCTGTTGGTGTTCAGCTGTCCACTTAACTGGGTGAGAGGAGGGCAGATGGTCTCGGGAGCCCTTCCTCCCCTTGTCCTTTCTCTTTTGTTTGAGCTTCCCCGCTGCTGTCTTCTCTGGGGTGAGGAGGTCATAGAGAGGCCTTGCGATTCGGGAGAAGTTAGGTATGTAGGGCCGGTAATACGAGATGAATCCCAGCATCTTCCTGAGCTCTCCGATGGTCGTAGGTTCTCTCTCCTTCAGTGCCTGGACCGGGGCCACATCAGCGGGGTCCATTGTGTATCCATCCTTGGTCACAAGCCTTCCCAGGAACCTTACTTGGTTTTTGAAGAGTTCACATTTTCTTGCCGTCAGCTTGATTCCATGGCTTCTGTAGCGGTGCAGTACTCTTCTCAGGTGCTGGAGGTGTTCGTCGAATGTGGTTGAGTGGACCAGGTTGTCATCTAAATACGGCTGACAAATGTTGTCCCTCAGCCCAATCAAACATTCCTCCATGGACCTCTGGAACTCTGCTGGTGCTGAGGACAGTCCGAAGGGAATTCTCACCCATTCATATAATCCCCACGGGGTGATGAATGCAGTCAGTGGACGGCTGGACTCCTCAAGAAACCCCTGGTGATATGCCTTCCCCTGATCCAAGACAGAAAACCAGGCACTCCCCTTCAGGCTGTCGAGCATATCCTGGATGCGTGGTATTGGATGGCGGTCTGGGATGGACCTCTTGTTCAACTCACGGTAGTCACAGCAGAGGCGGAGGCTCCCATCCTTTTTCCGCACACACACGATTGGGCTTGAGTAGGGTGATTTTGACTTAGTTATCCAGCCTCTGTTCAGTAAATCCTCGAGGTATTCCTTCACTTCTTTATGAAGAGGCTTTGGGACTGATGTGTATGTCCGCTTCACCGGTGTGGTGTCACTCAGGCGGATCTTGAGCTGGAGTGATGGAATAGTCCCCACATCATGGTCATCGCGTGCGAACACACTACTCTCCTCCCGCAGTAGCTCTCTCACCTGCAGTTGTTGTTCAGGTGTCAGGTGGTTCAGAGGGACAGGCGGGTCCCATAGATCTTCCTCCTGGTGTTCCGTCTTGACATCACCTGGCCCTTTCAGCTTTGTTGTGTCTCTAATCACAGGTCTTCGTTCTGTACCTGTTGTGGAGGTCCCTGGGATGACTGGGTTCACTGTACTAGTCCCATCCACATCCAACGGCTTCACGGCGGCAGGGTAGATGGCTCTAGTTCTTTGGGTCTGCCCCAGGGGAGTCCGTGGCGGCAGTGTGATGTCATGAGCTGTGACGTTAGTCACTGGGACAGCGATGCGTGACCAGGTTCCCTTCTGTAAACATACAATGTTTTCATCCACCTTCAGGCCCTCTGGCCACTTTGGGTTCACATTAGGCTCAAAGAGGACGTTCTGGTCTGCTTGGAGGGGCCCTGCTCTAACACCACACTTAACAATCTTTGTCTGGCCCGCCGGAATAGTCATGCTTTCTCGGCCCACTTTAACCATCCCCTCACCTTCCATATCATCTTGGCTGTTTATCAGCTTCACGAGGACTTCAGCCTTCTTGTAGTCAACCGCGAACGCAATGCTTAGTGCCTTTGTGATTACACTTGATGGCTGTCCAGCTCCAGACTCTAAGAGGTGTTCAATTACATTGTAACCGATGATCGGTTCTTCTGCGGTGCCCTGGTGTGTGGTTACTAGTATTGGCACAGTGAGTTCCATTGGTGGGGTCTGAGTGGTGCTATTCGGTGCTAACTGGACAGTCACTTCCACCCATCCAGAGAAAGGAATGGTTGTCTGGTTTGCTGCTTTACCAGTCAGGGTGCCAGGGCCAAGGATCTCTTCTGTGCTTCTCACCTTGGTGTGTGGGAGATGTTTTCTCCTCCATTCTTCACTGATTAGGCAGACCTGCGACCCGGTATCCCACAATGCCTGTGTGGCTACACCATCAATGTAACAGTTTATCATGTATTTCTTTCCAATTAGGTTCAGCAGCTGTGACTGGCGTTTTGAGGAGATATGACTCACTGTGGGTGCTTGCTGTTCCCGCCCTGCCTCGTCTCGCTGTCGGGCAGACACTCTGGCTTCTAGTAGCTGAATACTGTCGTCGATGAGCTTGCTGGTGACAGTACAGCTAGATGTGTCTACCTGCTCCGATTTTTCAGGCCTCTGAGCTCTACACCCTCTTGAAAGATGGCCACTCTGTCCGCATTTGAAACAGTGGTTGCACTGGTCGCCCCTTTCACTGTCTTGACAGGCTTTGCATCCGCGCTTCCTCACAGGCTGCTGCTGACGAGAAGGTCTTTGGCCAGAGGAGTGGTTCATGGCTTTTCTCATCTGTTCCATTTCTCCTTTCAGCTGTTGGATTATCTCGTAGAACGCAGACTCCTTTTGGTTCCCTGCCTGTGTCTTAAGGGCTTTCACACTCGCGGATGTTGATGGCGACGACTCCTGACCCCCGACCACTGCAGCTTCCGCTCCTAGATACTGATGTGCCTCAGCTCGCGCTTCCCGCACTCTGGTTTCCTTACTGTGGGAGCTCTTCTTGAATTTCCGCTGTCTCTCTGACTCGAAACTTGCGGCCTCTATCATCTTAACAATGAGAACATCATCAGTAGTTGCTTGATCATCGAGATAGCTCTTGAGCTGATATTTTACCTGGTCATTCACTAGCCCAGTTCCCACAGCTCTTAGGAACTTCTTCTGTATCAGTTCAGGGCTGTATTGTTCATCAGAGCCAGGCTCTCTCGCTGCTGCTAAGAGTCTCTCTTTACATGCTATGGCTCGGAACAGGAAGTTCTGTGGTGACTCCTGACTGTCCTGTGTGATGTTGATTAGTCGGTGATATAGGTCCACAGAGCTATCCTCTTTGAAATGGCCTTTCAGAATGGTCCTCAGCTGAGGGAGGGTGAGTTCGGTTTTGATCTCTAACAAGTCACGGAGAGTCAGCCCAGGGCTGATGGCTCGGATTACAGCCTCTATTATCTCCAACTCGCTGTGGCCTTTTCTCACCCCCATATCAATCTGATGCGTAAGATTTATATAAGACAACTTGTCTATCTGCCCCCGTTCTCCTATTTGGCCATTTATCTTAAAGTCTCTGCGTATGGTCACTTCAGGGGGTTGGATTACTGACGGGATTGGGTTTGAAGGTTGACTAGGTCTACTGGGTTCTTTAAGACTTAGTTTTTCACTGAGGCGTGATATCTCTTCCTCAAGCGCTTTTGTGGATGCAGTAAAGCTGGACTGTAAGGCCTGATATTGTTCATGTAAGCTTGCCAATTCAGCAGCATCCTTGTTAGTACTGTCTGCACCTGCACCAGTATGTGACTCCGCCCCTCTCTGCTTCATTTCACTAGAGAGGTCCACTAGTCTGGACAGAAACTGACGTGCTACCTCTTCATCCTCCTTCTCAATTGCTTCATCCACAGTTTCACTAATAAGTCTGATAAGCGCATGCCTCGTTGTCTGGTTTTCAGTGGGGACTTTAGCAATAACACACACCTCTTTTAACTGGTCCAGCCCTAACTGCAGGAGGGTCTCACTCAGCCTGTCTTGCAGTTGCTCAAGCTCCAGTTCCATTGTTGGTCACGTGTTCTCACTCCGCTCCCCACTTCTTCTCCTGACAATGGTGGCAATGGCGCTGATCCCGGGTTTCGGCACCAATATTTGTAGCACACTTGATAAGAATGACACTTACAAGGGCTGGTGTTTTTGTTGTTTTACTCCATCCGTCAAATAGACATTACAGAGGACACGTTTTCAGAGCATGGCTAACTATACGAACGGCAACACTCATCTGACGACTCTACCCGAATGCCCCAGAGTGCACCGCGGGAGCCAGCACTACGTCACACAGGCTAGAAGCAATTAACCTGCAGTGCCCTCCTGTGGCGAGAACCGGCTATCACAACAACACAGCAGACAATTCTCCTCTTTACTAGTAGTGAGTGGTCAATGAAGGTAAGTATATAAAATAAAAAATAGATGGGGGGCTACTAAATCCCAAGTACCCCACACAAACGCGCCGGCATCGGCGGAGATGGGCCCTCGTGGACGGGACCGCCACCTCCAACTCCTGATGGGGGAACAGAGGGGATTGATAGCCCAGGGAACACTCGAAGGGGGACAAACCGGTAGCCGAACTCTATGGAGTTGAGCGAGTACTCCACCCAGGGCAGGTACTTGCTCCAGGAGGCGGGGTTGCTGGTGGTAACGCAACGCAAAGCCGCCTCCAGGGCTTGATTGGCCCGCTCTGCCTGCCCATTGGTCTGGGGGTGATACCCGGAGGAGAGGCTGACCGTGGCCCCAATCCCCTTACAGAAGGCCTGCCATACCTTCGAAGTGAACTGGGGACCACGGTCAGAGACAAATGTCCAGGGGAATCCCATGAGGTCGGACGACGTGGGAGACGAGAAGGTCCGCCGTCTCGGCTGCAGAGGAGAGTTTGGTGAGGGCAACAAAATGGACGGCCTTGGAAAACCGGTCGACAATGGTCAGAATGGTGTCATTGCCTTGGGACACGGGGAGGCCAGTTACGAAGTCCAAGGCAATGTGGGACCAAGGTCGGCCGGGGACAGGAAGGGGGCGCAGGAGACCTGCTGGAGGGCGATGGAGAGCCTTGCTGCGGGCGCAGGTGGTACAGGCTGCCACGAACTCTCTGGTGTCTGCCTCCATGGTGGGCCACCAGAAACCCCTGCGGATGAAGGCCGCCGTTCGGTAGACACCGGGGTGGCAGGCAAGATGGCTGGAGTGGCCCCACTCCAGCACCTGGGGCCGGACAGAGGGAGGCACAAATAGCCGGTTCCGGGGTCCATTGCCTGGGTCGGGATGGGCGCGCTGGGCCCTTCTCACCACTGATTCGATGGCCCAGGTGACGGCACCCACCACCCGGGCCGGGGGAAGGATGGTGTCTGGGGCGTCAGGGGACCCCTCGGGAAACAGACGGGAGAGGGCGTCTGCCCTGACGTTCTTGGTGCCCGGGCGGTAGGTGAGGGTGAAGTCGAACCGGCTGAAGAAGAGAGCCCAGCGCGCCTGCCTGGGGTTGAGCCTCTTAGCCGTCCGTACGTAGGTCAGGTTTTTGTGATCGGACCATACGATGAACGGCTGCCCTGCTCCCTCCAGCCAGTGTCTCCACTCCTCTAGGGCGGCGTGGACGGCCAGCAACTCCTTGTTGCCGATGTCATAATTATTCTCCGCAGGACTGAAACGCCGGGAGAAGAAGGCGCACGGGTGGATCTTCTGGTCCTCCTCCGACCGCTGGGAGAGGACGGTGTTATGTATGCACACATCGACAGTGCTGCATTTGATTTGGTGCTGTTCTATTGTGCTGGGATCGATTGGTGATGCCTGCGGGCTCTGGGTTGTTTGATCGGGTCTGCCTTTGATGCTGTGTCAGTCTAAATAAAGAATGCCACGGAGAGGTTGTGTCGAGCGACAGCGCTGTGTCCTGACGTGATTTCTAAACTTAATATTGGCGACGAGGATGGCTGATATCTCCCTCCCACCACCTGCCCCCTTCCTGGCATTACCTGGCGAGCCTCCGGTACCATGGACTCGCTGGCTACATAGTTTTGAAAATTACATCATCGCCTCAGGGCTCGACGACGTGAGCCAGGCTAGGAAGACGGCTCTGTTGATACACTGCTTGGGAGCAGAGGGTCATCGTGTGCTCGGGTCTCTGGGGAACGTCACAAGCTTTGCCGAAGCTGTGGGACTTATGAGCACCCATTTCGCTGCTCCACAGAGTGCCCTCCTTCGGCGATTTATATTCCGTCAGCGACACCAACTGCCTGGTGAGTCTGTGCAGCAGTACGTAGCGAATTTGCGAGGGCTAGCTAGCTCATGCAAGTTTGGCGCGCTTCAGGACGAGATGGTTCGCGACCAGCTAATCGAACACACCAACAACGCAAAGGTGCGTGAGACTCTCCTGCTGGAAAAAGACGGTCTGCTGCTGTCCACAGCAATTACCATCGCACTACAGGTTGAGGTAGCAGCTGAGTGTGCTGCTATGCTAAATACACAGCAAGTGGCCACCTCCAGTCAAGCTGCCAACGACTCCTCCCTCTACTCACGGCTGCCCCTCGGGACGCAACCCAGCCAGAGCGAGGCGGGCGCCGACTCCACTGGGGACGTCTTGCAACTGCAACGACGGCGTTCTCGGCCCCGCCCTCAACAGTCCTATGGTAACTGTGGATCTCGGTCTCATGTTTCAAGGGCTCAGAACTGCCCTGCCCGTGGCCAGACATGCCGTAGCTGCGGTAAGCACAATCACTTTGCCAACGTCTGTCGATCTTCCCCGGCTGGGTCAGAGGGCCACACCCCCCAGTCTTCAACCGCCGTCATTCACAAGGTGAGCTCTGGGCCAGTGTCATTCAAATCATGCACAGTCAACATTAATGATGTGTGCATTCCCCTGCTGTTGGACACCGGTGCAAGTGTCTCTCTCCTGAATGTTGATACCTACAGTCAATTTTTCGGTTCACTGCCACTGTCCGCACCCTCAGCTGTCCTCTGTGGGTATGGTGACTCCAAAATCGATCTGGTTGGCTCTCTCCAACTGACTGTCCGCTATGGAACCAAGCTGGTGCCTAATGCAGTTTTTCATGTGGCACGCCGTGGGGCCAACCTGATGGGCCTGGACCTGTTCTCCGCTCTGGGGTTCTCCCTCTTAGACACAAGGGGGGCAGCAATCCTGACTGTCGCCACACCTTGGCAGCAGAAGTGGCCATCGCTGTTTATGGGGCTGGGCTGCCTCTCCGCCTTCACCCATCAACCTCTCCTCAACCCTGCTGTGAAATCTGTCATCCAACCACTGCGCCGCATCCCGTTGGCTCTCCGTGATGGGGTCTCCGCCGAGCTGCAACAACTGCTGGAAGCTGGCATCATTGAACCGGTGGACGCGTCACCTTGGGTCTCAAACCTCGTGGTGGCTAAGAAGAAGTCGGGGGGCCTGCGTGTCTGCGTCGATCTACGTGCAGTAAATAAGGCAGTGGTCCCTGATAAGTATCCACTGCCCACCTCAGAAGAACTCACTGCTCAGTTCTATGGCTCTGAGGTGTTCTCCAAGCTCGACCTCAGACAGGGGTACTTACAGGTGCCCCTCCACCCCAGCAGCCGAAACCTCACAGCCTTTGTGACACATGCAGGAGTGTTTCGCTACACCAGGATGCCTTTCGGTCTCAGCTCCGCCCCTAGCTGCTTCCAGAAAATCATGGTCTCCGTGCTGGCTGGCATACTGGGCGTGGCCATTTATCTGGACGATATAGTGGTACACGGGCCCACCAGTGAAATCCACGACAAGCGCCTTAACATGGTCTTCGCAGCTCTGTCCAAGCACAAGCTAACTCTCAATGCTGAGAAATGTGTCCTCTCTGTGCCAGCCATCGACTTCGTGGGGTTCCGGCTGTCACCGAGCGGTGTAACTCCACTACAATCCAACGTGGACGCCATCCAGGCCATCCCTGAGCCCAGCTCGGCCGCCCAGGTCGCCTCCTTCCTGGGTATGACAAGTTACTACCTGAGGTTTCTTCCCCAGTACTCTGCGACCACAGCCCCCCTGCGCCAGCTGCTGCGTAAGGACGAGCCATGGGTGTGGTCAAAGGCATGCAGTGACGCTGTGCGTGATCTCAAGACTCAACTGACTTCACCACCAGTGTTGGCTCACTTCAACATCTCCAGCTCCACCTTTGTGACCTGTGACGCATCAGCCACAGCGATAGGGGCCGTGCTGTCACAAACCCAGAACGGTGTGGAGAAGCCCATTGCCTTCGCCTCCCGTGCCCTCAACCTGACCGAGCAGCGGTACTCCGTGGGTGAGCGTGAGGCGTTAGCCTGTATCTGGGCTTGTGAAAGGTGGCACCTCTACCTCTATGGCCGCTCCTTCACCCTCAGGACAGATCACCAGGCCCTGACGGCGCTGCTGCCCACATCTGGGACAGGCCACAAGCCCCTGAGGCTGCACCGCTGGTCTGACCGCCTCCGCCAGTACAACTTCAGCCTGCAGTTCACCCCAGGCAGAGACAATGTTGTCGCCGACCTGCTCTCTCGCTCTGTCTCCACCCCAGCTCCACAGACGGACACTGACTGTGTGGAAAAGGACATTGTCCAAATGCTACACACACCCCTCCAGGCCACTGTCTCTCTGCAGGAGCTGAGGGCAGCCTCCGAACAGGACCCTGTCCTCTCCCAGCTCCGCACCTACATCCAGAACGGCTGGCCTCACAAGGTCCCAGAGGAGCTGGCTGCGTTCACCCGAGTCAGACAGGAGCTCTCCTGCTGGAACGACACCTGCGTGGCACGTGGGTTTTGCACAGTGGTCCCAGCTGCTCTCCGTGCACGTGTTTTGAATACGGCGCATGAAGGCCACCTGGGCATTGTGAAACTGAAACAGCGCTGCCGAGACCTGGTGTGGTGGCCGGGGATAGACAGAGATATTGAGGCTCTGGTGAAGGACTGTTCTGCCTGCCTTGTGAGTGGCAAGACCGGCCACCAGGCTCCCCCACCCCTGCAACCTCTCGCCTGGCCCTCTCAGCCCTGGGAACACCTGCAGTTGGACATTTGTGGTGAGATCCATGGAGTTCCCCACCACCAACGCTTCATGGTGGTCGCCTACGATCTACACTCAAAATGGCCTGAACTCACCACTTCCGGCACTGTGACCTCACAGATCATCATCGACTTCCTGGACTCTCTTTTCTCTCGCTGGGGCCTCCCAAAGGCCATCACCACTGACAACGGCCCTCAGCTGGTCTCTGCCGAGTTCACTGCTTATCTCGAAAGCAAGGGCATCCGTCATATACGCACTGCGTACTACCACCCCCAGGCCAATGGCGGCGTTGAACGTTTTCACCAGTCACTGAAGAACGGCCTCAGAGCACACATGGCCCAAGGGTGCTCTTTCACGCAGGCCATCCGAAACACTCTGCTACACTATCGGGCCACACAGCACTCGACCACAGGCGTCTCCCCAGCCTCTCTCATGCTAGGCCGGGAACTGTGCATGCCCCTTGACAGGCTCCGCCCCTCCACACCTCAGGCACCTCCCTCTGGGGTCAGAGCCTCAGTCACTCGTCAGCAGACGCGGATGAAGCAACGGTTTGACCAGTCAAAACGAACCAGGGTGCCAGACATCAATGTGTCAGACTGGGTCAGGGTCCGCAGGCCCCACAGGGACAATAAAATGGCTTCATACTGGTCCTCTCCTCTCCAAGTCACCCGTCAGCTGGGCCCAGCCACTTACCTCCTCAGCGATGGCAATCGGTGGCACTCCAGTCATCTACGGAAGGTGTCAGCTCCGCCACACAGCTGGTGACACAACCATAGCCATTCCCTCAGCATGGCGAGACGCCCCGGAGCTTCATGCAGCTCCTACACGGGCCCCAGACATTCCTGGGCCTCAGCTCCCCCTGCCATCTCCCTCCCCACCTCGGCCTGCCCAGCCTCAGGCCGCCCCGCGACCTGTTCGCACACGTTTACGCCCTGGCCACCTAGAGGACTTTGTGTCAACCTTTCATGTTTGAAATCCTGCCGGGGGGGGGGGGGGGATGTTATGTATGCACACATCGACAGTGCTGCATTTGATTTGGTGCTGTTCTATTGTGCTGGGATCGATTGGTGATGCCTGCGGGCTCTGGGTTGTTTGATCGGGTCTGCCTTTGATGCTGTGTCAGTCTAAATAAAGAATGCCACGGAGAGGTTGTGTCGAGCGACAGCGCTGTGTCCTGACGTGATTTCTAAACTTAATAGACGGCTCCGATGCGTCCACCTCCACGATGAACTGTCTGCACGGGTCCGGGTGGGCGAGCACCAGAGCCGTTGTGAACAGCCTCTTCAGGGCCAAGAAGGCGGCTTCCGCCTCCGAGGTCCAGGAGAAGGGGCGGAGGTTGGAGGTGAGTGCAGTGAGGGGGGCGGCCACACGGCTGAACCCCCTGATGAAGCGCCGGTAGAAGTTTGCAAACCCCAGGAAGCGCTGGAGTTGCGTCCTGTTGGTGGGCCGTGCCCACTCCTCCACCGCTCGGGTCTTCCTGGGGTCAGTGCGGACGAGCCCCTTTTCCACGATGTGGCCAAGGAACTCCACGGAGGCGGAGTGGAACACGCACTTCTCGGCTTTCACGAAGAGCCTGTTCTCCAGCAGCCGTTGGAGGACCAGGCGGACATGCTGGTGGTGTTCCTCCTCAGTCCTGGAGAACACGAGTATGTCATCCAGGTACACCACCGCGAACGTGTTCAGCATGTCCCGGAGCACGTCGTTGACCAATGCCTGGAAGACGGCCGGGGCGTTGGTGAGGCCGAAGGGCATAACGAGGTACTCGAAATGCCCTAGGTGGGTGTTGAAGGCCGTCTTCCATTCATCCCCTTCCCGGATGCGCACCAGGTGGTACGCGCTGCGCAGGTCCAGCTTCGTGAACACCGTGGCGTGAGTGAGTGGCTCGAACGTGGAACTCATAAGGGGGAGTGGATATTTATTTTTCACCGTGATATTATTTAACATTCGATAATCTATGCAAGGCCTCAGGCTGCCCTCCTATGCCACAAAAAAGAAGTCCGCCGCCACCGGGGAAGACGAGGGCCTTATGATTCCTGAGGCCAGGGACTCTGATATAATTGCGCATAGCCTCTTTCTCTGGGACGGAGAGGTTATACAACCGACCGGTGGGAAGGGCGGCCCCGGGAAAGAGATCTATGACGCAATCATAGGGACGGTGAGGGAATGTGCACTGTCTTTACTAAATACAGGGGCTAAATCGTGATAAATGGAAGGAACACCAGTGAGATCCATGGGAGGAGGCACGGGTCTGAGGCCGCTGGACGGGGAGTGGGCGGAGCGAAGGCAGTTGGCATGACACGCAACGCGCCAACCCAAAATCCGCCCAGTAGACCAAGAGATGTAGGGATCGTGCCGTTCCAACCACGGTCTTCCTAACACCAGGGGCGCGCAAAACCAAGAAACGGATAGCTTCCACGTGATTACCCAAAAGAGTGAGGGTGAGGGAAGCAGTGCTGTGTGTGATTTTACCAAGTGAACGACCATTTAGGGCTTGGGCTGTGAGGGGTGTGTCTAGGGGGACGAGTGGAATGCCGGCCTGCCGGGCCAGCGAGATGTCCATCAAACACTCGTCCGCCCCCGAATCCAGGAGTGCACCAACAGACAGTGAGTGGTTACCCCAGGTGAGAGTGACCGGAAAAAGGTGGTTGTGCTCCTTCTTGGGCTGGGGCTGAGGAAGGGTCGTCAGGCTCACTAGTGAGCCGGGTCTTTTGGGGCGAGTCGGGCAGGCCTTGATATAGTGGCCCGACCTCCCGCAGTAGAGGCAGAGGTGGCCATGCATCCTCTGCTCCCTAACCTCCAGCGGGAGCCGTGACCGACCCAACTGCATGGGCTCCTCCTCCGGCCTGGATCCAGAAGCCACCCAGGGTTGCGAGGGGGAGTGTGAGGGTGGAGAGAGCCCACGGGACGCTGACCCAGGGAAGGCACCGGTAGGACGGACGGGGGTTGGTCTATGGGAGGGGCCAGCGCGCGGGGCGCGTTCCTGGCGCCGCTCCCGCAGCCGTTCGTCCATCTGGAGGGCGAGGGTGACGAGCTCGTTGAAGGAGGCAGGGCGGTCCCGAACGATGAGATCTTCGATGGGCTCGCTCAGCCCCCTCCTGTACGCGCTCTTGAGCGCAGTGTCATCCCACCCTCTGTCTGCCGCGAGTATCCTTACCTCCAAGGAATAATCTGCCACCGACCTGGCTCCCTGTTGGATGGAATGGAGGCGGCCGGCAGCGTCCTGCCCGTCAGCTGGGTGGTCGAACACCAGATTGAACTCGCGGCGGAAGGCACCATAGTCCGAGGCGAGCTGCTCGGTATGGCCTAACGCCGCTATGGCCCAGCTGAGGGCTTTGCCAGTGAGGAGGGACATGACAAGGGCTACCTTGGTCTCTCCTGTCCTATACCTAGCTGGCTGGTGTTTGAACAGGAGCTCACACTGACCAAGGAAACCCCTGCACAGCTCGAACTCCCCACCGAAGGCCTTGGGGCAGGGGAGGTTAGGCTCGCACCGGGGGTCCACTCGGGGGAGGGGGAACGTCGGGACCAGAAACGGGGAAACCGGAGGCCGAGCTGGGGGCAGAGACCGAGGCCAGGGCAGTCGCTCATCCTGGAGACCGCTGTGGAGAGTGCAGCGATCTGCGCGGTGAGGGCATCTAACGCGCTCGTCGCGGCCTGGGAGCCGGACTGAAGATCGCTGATCTCTCCGGTGACACGGGTGAAGGCAGTAGTAAGCTCTGAGTTGAGAGAGGCAAGTCGGTAACTGACTTCTTACTACTGCCTCTAGGGGAACGGGGCTCTGGGGCGTCACAGGGACCGTCCGCTCCTTGGGTTTGCCTGGGTCCATAATGGCTTCGACGTTCTGTTAAGCTCGCGCACCAGAACCTGACCCGTGTGGCGAAACCCAAGACAGACAAACACGAGATGACTTCAAAAGCTACCAAGGGGGGTTTTATTGTGGGAGGGAAATGTATGGTGAAAAAAGGCGTTCTGTTAGTGGGATGTGTGAATAAACTATGTGTGGTGTCCCGTGGTTTGCGTGAATAACTATGTGCGAGTGTTTTTAGCCAATGTGTGGTGCGGTATGTAAATGACCAGGAGGTGTTGAAAAAATGTGCGTGCACCTGGCGAGAAAGTCCAGTCCGTGATCCAAGAGGGGTTGTCCGAGAAAATCCAGGTCCGAGAAGTCGAGTCCGAAAGGAGGGGTCCAGATAGAGGGACAAGGGGGGAGATCGCAGGAGAGGTCCGGGGAGAAACGTGAGGGTCGCTGGGGACGAGGGGAGCCGTGGAAATCGCGGAGGGAGAGTCTTGGGAGGAAACAGAGACACGAAGATTAGACACTGGGGAATAAACAGAAAGCAAGGAATGCTGGAGGGCTTGTCAGAACTTTACCGCAGGGGTTCAGTACGTCGAAGCACTGAGAGATGTTCTGGGAGGCTTCTTGTAGAAGGCTGCCTGATTGCCACAGGTGTGCCTGATGGATGATGGCAAACACCTGGTGCAGTGCAGCGCTCGTCTCAGAGCGCGAGCCGAGCGCTCGGATGTTTCCGGCACGTCCGAGCTGGGGGAGTGGCTTGAACGTGCCGGGGAGGCAGCTCGGGGCGGTGTAACCACAACAGGAACGATAATACTGTTTTACCCTACGGTGGGAGCAGGACTTCAATGCCCTCTGTCTCTATAGGACAACATGAAAAGTAGCTGCTGCTATTGTTGTACGTAACCATTGGAACAGGGAGCTGTCAATCAAAATGTAATCGGCCACGCCCACGCTCACCTAGTCTTGAGAAATTGTCTGAACAGCAAAATGAGACGTTTTTGAACTGGGTTTTCTAATAGTTCTGAATGTTTATTTTCACTCAGATTATTGTGGATGCTTATTAAGACAACCAACCCTATTGAACGACAATGGACCCTTTCCCCAGCAGCCATTTTGACGTGTGATAGTAGGGTAGGTGTAACTGATTAACAATCACCCCTTTCTAATGTTTTTTCCTGAAACGACATACCCATAATACCTCATACTTTTAGGCTACAGTCATGATGTTGGGCTCATTTGAAAGGTGACACTCTCAAGTCTTAGGATTCAGAATGACTGTATGAATTACCCTAAATAGAACAGGGCCATTCGTGTTTACCCTGGTATGACATGTTTAAATGGATACTAGGAAAGGGGTCTATAGGAATCAGCAGAATCAACTCACGTTGATTGCAACTAGGCAAACAGACTATACAGTAGGTGAGAGGTCAACGAAAAATGTAAGAGTTATGATCAAAGGCTGAAAAATCTGGTAATACCTTGAGCGATGATTATGCAGTAGACATAGTGAAAACCTAACATTTGTTGGCTTTTTAGCCTCCCTTGGACTACAGACAACTGTGGGTGAGATTTTGTATTTACAGGAGATGCTTCAATATTTTTAAAATGGCACAAGCATTCAAATTTAAATCAGATTTGCAATTATCAGATGGCAACCTCTTCACTCTGAAACTGCAGGCTCTATAAGGCATACGGACACAGATTTCCAAGACTTAATTTCTCACTTCGGTGTCCCAGGAAACTCATAATTCTTCTATGATACACTGAGATCAGTTCTTATGTCACTCCAGGTGCCCTGGGGATTGGCCTTGACTAGAGAATGTACACATTTTCTCAGAGAAATATCTACTCACAGTCTTAGCATTCTGTACATACCTGTCCTTTTCTCCCCCCTCCTTGAGGCTGAGGAGGATCTGGTGGAGATAGCTGTGGGTTTGAGAAAGATAAAGTGCTCTTAATATTTCATTTATCATATTAAACTGGTCATCACAGCTGGACGGTTCCTGTGAAGTTTAGCTGTGTACCCCATTAAACCAGCATACTCTTGGAAGCTCACATGCTTCACTCCTAATCAGCCTGGCCTCAGCCTGGCCTCTCTAGATTCCAGATAAAATGAAGGCAAAGTGAGACAAATAATTACTGTAGTGATCAGTGAGGTCTCCCAGTGAGTTTGTGACGACTGAATAAAAAAAAAGAGATGATGAGGTTGTAAACAAAAACATCATGTAGGTATTCATAGGCATTATAGAAATTTCAACACTCTCTGGTACCTTCTTCTCCTGATTCAACAGGTTTTAGTGTATCCGTTGGTGTGGCGTGGACCATGGGATCCTCAAGTGCCTCCGTGGGTGTGGTGTGGACCATGGGATCCTCAAATGCCTCCGTGGGTGTGGCGTGGACCATGGGATCCTCAAGTGTCTCCATGGGTGTGGCGTGGACCATGGGTTCCTCCGGGTCTACAGCTGTCAGATTCAGGGTCACAAGGTCTGATGTCTGTGAAAATCAGAATGAGTTTTATTGTTGCCACGTAGGCTTTCACCTAAGAGGAA
Source organism: Lampris incognitus (assembly GCF_029633865.1). Taxonomy (NCBI): domain Eukaryota; kingdom Metazoa; phylum Chordata; class Actinopteri; order Lampriformes; family Lampridae; genus Lampris; species Lampris incognitus. Next base: position 66,214,185 of record NC_079211.1, on the reverse strand, counting down.
TTTACTTGGTCAATTAGTGCATTCAGAAAACAATACATTGACGTGTCATAACAGTGCAAATTACAGCGATACAGTGCAAATGTATGTACAGTGATGTTTGGAATTCAATATATATGATAAATAGCGCTTATATAGCACTTTTATCCATACCCAACCCTCCAATCATTGGACAACCTGCTCTACCTCCTGAGCCACAGCCACCCCCAAGGCTATATGTACAATGCAATTAAGCTATTTTCATCACTGCAACCAGGGACCCAGCCTGTGCAAAAAGAAGGTGAACAAGTATTCGTATTAGTCACAGAAAAATGATACATTATTTTGAATTATGACGTCAAAATAAATTGATCTTACATTCACAGACCATGTCATACATCCCCTCAAATTTTTTGACCATTGCTTGAGCATTGATTGTGAGCCTGGAACGGGGAAGTAGGAACTCACAGTCAAAAAGCTTCTTTTTGCTTGGCTTGCCGAGGAGAAGAGTGGGTCTGTACCCCACAGCCTGGAGTTTCTCAAGCTGGAATGACATTAAGGATCCAGTATGAAGGTTAATATAGTCAATACAATATGCAATAGCACACTTGAAGCCATTCTATAATAAGATGAATATCCGAATGGCTGTGCCGCGATCATAGGCACAATAGTCAAAACAAAACAAAAGTGTAGCTGGACAGAGGGAAATGTAAATTGTATGATTGAATTAATTGAATACCAGAAGGCCTTTTAGGCTACTTCTACTGTCAAGGTTGCAGGACATGTAGTAGCAGAACTACATCTAAAATATGATCATCCAAAATAATCACTGACTATCAGCCCTTCTTTCAATAATATTTGTCTCTCTCATTGACAGCCACAACGCTGAGGCTGTGTATGTTTAGGTTGCAAGTCATTTATACTGCAATAGCTCATACAAAGGTTCTAAAGAGCTGTGCAGATTTGGAAAATTATGAGAATGATGCAGTGTCCATCCTTTGTCAGATTAAGTTCAACTCAATGAAATATTTATCCAAATAACCTACATACCAACAACATGGCTTCATCCTTTAAGGATGCGGTATTGTGATTTTTCTGTAGGCGACTTAGCCAGTCCTCCCGCTTGGCATCAAAATTCTGTAGCTTTTTCTGCAGCCGCTGCTTTTTAGGCTGGTCCCTCTTGCAGTGGCAACACACTTTTGCTGCACAAAACAAGACACCCTTGCAGAAAGTGCAAGTCTTTTTGTTGGAACCTTTTTTTGTGGGAACACTCATTTTTGACAGACCAACAAAGAGTGACAGAACGAGAGAGGGAGACAGACAGACAAACAGACAGATGGATAGACAGATACAGACAGACAGACAGGGTAGAGACGAACAGACGGACAGATGTTGGAAATACAAGAGTGTGAGAGAGGGACGGATAGACAAAAGAGTGAGAGAGAGACGGATGGGTGGGCGGGTGGACGGACAGACAGAATGACAGACAGAGGTTGGCTCTTAAAAGAGCCTATGGGTTTAATAATATTGAGTGATCCAAGGGTGGGGCAAAAACAATGACTGGAGCTGCAATGACAAGGAAAAGAGGGCTGAATACTATATTGCCACATACAGTAATACTCATCCAATGTTGTCTTTTTTTGGAGGTTAGAGAAACCCTCATCTTCTCCGACCGCTCGAGCTACAGTATACCGGTGATCCGAGTTGGCTAATGCAGCTATGAGCTAGCAACTCGTGGCGAAACATGGGCTCATGTCATGCTATTGCTATGTACAAGCTATAAGGACTGTTAGTCAACTAGGTTAGCAAGTCAATTACACGAAATTGTTGTGTTAGCCAGAAAATGTCATTTGTGAGGCTCTCCATTCTCCAAAAAATAGCAACCCCCTTCCCAACTTTGCAACGCATTAGCTGCGGACTATGCTAGCTAGCTAACATGCTTGATAGCATGCTAGCTAGCTGACATTATTAGCGATCTAATTTCACTCTCATTAACTATTTGGACCAAACGTTTAGGCCATACTTTGACAAACAAATGAGTGACATGGCAGAAACGTGTGTATTGTAGCCAAAACGCTCTCAACCAGAACTGCACATGCTACTATATGCGTAAGATAAAGCCTGATGGATATGTCTTCAACTTACCAGAGAAAAGGTCGACGTCGCAATGAGCGCAGCGCCGTTGTCCACGTGGGACATTGTGATTGGCGCACGAAGGTGTAGTTCCAATAACAACGTATCCTTCCTTCATTGTTACCTTGGTCGCTCGATCCCTTCCTAAAGATACTGCTTATTATTATTATTATTATTATTATTATTATTATTATTATTATCATTATTGTTATTATTACAGTGCACGTTGTGTGTTGCCGTTCCAGAATGCAGTGGATGTGCGCACACAAGTCTATACGGTACCTTTTAACTACTATGTAAAATGTGGGCTACCTGCAATTCAACCTGTCAAATTAAATAAATAAACAGTTTACAACATTAAGTAAGAATTCACATTATATCAATAATGCACAGACCGCCCGCTCGTCCCCACTATTAGCGAAATAACGTCATTCACGTACTGACGGCTACCATTAACCACCGTTTCTCCGTAACGTTACTCGGTTGGACCAAATAAACGTAAGTTTTGCATGTTGTCATGTCTTCCTGAATGACAAAATACAATCCATCCATCTATTTTATTTTATTTCCTCCAAATAAAACATGTGTTTGTTTCCACCGGAAAACTATATCCGGACAACGTAAACCGGGAACCAGGAAGTCGACGCCCGTTATATTGATACGTTCTTTTCGTATCTAGTCACGAAATGTATTTGATTAAATTCGTATGTATTTAACGAAAACGTGTGAGACTCTGTTGGCATATGGAGTATATTTTGTACTCCACAGGCGACACCGGCGGACATGGGCACTGGTGGACGGGACCCCAGCCTCCAACTCCTGACGTGGAAATATAGGTGGTTGGTAACCAGGAAAGCACTCGAAAGCAGACATACCCGGGGCTGTGCTGGTCATGTAGTTAAAGGCGTACTCCACCCATGGCAGATGTTTGCTACACGAGGCGGGGTTGCTGCAGGACGGTATGTTCACGTGTTTGAGGTGAACGGACCGTCCTGCAGTTGGAGCAACATCATCAGCGAACCTGTTCGGCAGGTTTGGATGTTTCTCCCTCCCTTTTCTCCCATCTCCCTCGTGTGAATATTCCCTGCTACTTGACTTCGTCCTCTTGAGCACTGGGCTTAAGGAGGATTTTGTCTTTGGAACAAGGTTTTTGGCTATGGTTCGGCGTGCGGTGAGGTGCTGCGCTGTCGTTCTTCAACAAGTGGACACTGTTGACTGTTCAAATGAGTAGAAATTTACTAACTTTATATTAACGATTTGTAGTTTCTTTTTCATTATTTTTTTTCCTGGAAACTAGCTGCTGTGTTAAGTTTACATAAATGTGTTATTGTTCCAGCTCATATTCTACTAACTCTGTCTGCTAGCTACAGGGAAAGGGTGAGAAGCTGTGAGGTGGGCACACATTCACTTGGGCCTATACTAGCACACAAAATTAAACACCCCACTACATCAGTATAGTTTACACGTTACATTGTCTGGTGTCACGAAGAGGATGGACTACATTGAATAATTGCATTGTAGCAACTCTTGTTTTGATTTTCTCTAATTAGCTTCAGTCGTGTGACAGGGCCCCAATCCTCAGTTTGCGTAAGCATGGCGGAGGGAATGGATGAGTTACGTCAGCAATTTGAAGATCTTCGAGCCAGGTTTGCTGAATAGTCTGCTCATATGAGAGAGCAAACAGCACTCCTTGAACAGGCTAGGAGCGACCAAAGGGAAGCACTTGCCTTGGCAAAGGTAATCTTCGAACAGAAAAACCAACCCACGGTTTATATACAGAAAGACAGAAGGTGCTCAGACTTTAGTGGCAATCAAAGTAATGAAGAGCAATGCACAGAAGAGTGGGTAGCTTCAATGAAGTCCTACTTTATAGTTTGTAAGGTTCCAGAAGAAGATCAAGTTGAACTTGTTAAACAACACTTGAGGGGGTGGGAAAGCTAACAATAAGGCTCGTTCTGGTAGATAGCACCACAGACATCAAAATAGTCTGTAAGATAATTGAGGAAGTATATGGCGACAAAAGCCCCTGTAGGCCAAGATTAAGAGTTTTACAACCGCAAGCAGGCGACATGAAAAATTAGAGTATTTGCTTATGACCTACAAGAAAAACTTGACAGACTAAGGCGACAGGACCCAGACAGCTTTCCTGACCCAGATGCAATGTTAAGAGAGCAGTTTGCTGGTTTTGCGGAATAACTCCCTGCACAGAGAGATGAAAAGACAAGCAAAAGGGCAACCTGCACCGAAATTCAGCACACTAATGCAGGCCGCGATTGACTGGTCTAAGGAGGAGGAGCCCCCTCAGCCATTCTACCCAAGGATCCCAACCGAGGTGCAATGAATGCAGTGGCTGCTGAAGATGCTTCTCCTGCATTGTCACTACAAACACTGAATGAGTCGATACAGAAACTTGCCGCTAAACAAGATGAGTTTTTAGAGCATTACAAAGGGCAAAGCTACATAGCACCCCACTGGGAGAGACGTTTGTTCCACTGATGTATGTTATGCACAATGTATACTTTTCATTGTTGGTTCTGAATGCTTTGCCTTAATCCTACCAGCTAAACAATAATGATGCTAAGCAATGGTAAATGAAGGACAATAGCTGTTGAGTTCCAGTGCTATGGAGAAGTCTCTGTTGTGGCAGGGTTTGGATGGGGGGAATGTGGCGAGCCACCTGGGACTGACTGGCTTGTAAGGGTTGAATTGCCTCAGGTGATGGGTGGGCACTTCATTGGCCGATTAGTGAATGTCAGGAACTGTGGGCCTATTGGAAGAAGCGGAACGGTGGCAGAGGCGGGACTTCTGTGACTATGAGAAGAAGAAGAACGTGGGCGCCAACTAAGGAAACGGTGAAAGTTTGAGTATGGAGGAAAAGTTGATGTTTAATTGTGATAACGTAACCAAAAGGTTAGTGGCTGCAAAACGGATTTGTGCGAGTTAGGGTAGGCTGTCGAGACACAAAGAGATGGATGGTGGCTGCCGTGTTTGAGTTGAACGAACCATGCTGCAGTTGGAGCATCATCATCAGAGAACCTGTTCGGCAAGTTTGGATGTTTCTCCCTCCCTTTTCTCCCACCTCCTTCCTGTGAGTATTTCCTGACACTTGACTTCGTCTAGCACTGGGCTTAAGGAGGATTTTGTCTTTTGAACAAGGTTTACAGCTATGGTTCGGCGTGCGGCGAGGCGCTGCGCTGTCGTTCTTCATCCAGCGGAGCGGACACTGTTGACGGTTTAAATGAGTAGAAATTTACGAACTTTATATGAACATAAATGTGTTATTGTTCCAGCTCACCATTCTACCAACTCTGTCTGCTAGCTAGAGGGAAGGGTGAGAAGCTGTGAGGTGGGTACACATTCACTTAGGCCTATACTAGCACATAAAATGCAACACCCCACTATATCAGTACAGTTTACCCGTTACATTACACACTGATGGAATGTTTTAGTCCTGAGGTTTGTCTCATGCTATGTTCAGACCAAAGGCGGCGAGAGAGTTGGCGCCGCTTTGTTCGCCCGTGTTTGGCCGCCAGCTCCGCCAGGTGTGTTCGAACAGAACGCGAATTCGCTGTGTTGACGTCACAACAAGCAGTCTAGTCACACCAACGCTGCTAGCAAGTTTGCTAGACCGCACACAACAAATACCACACACGAGCAGTTTGTGTTTACTTGTGATCATCATGGATGAGCGACAGAGATAAGTTGCGGTGGCTCTGCTTTATATCAACTTGCGCCGCCCAAACCGGCGTCAGCGTTCTGTTTGGGTTCATAGCATAAACCGGAGACGTGCCCAGCTTGGCGAATTTCACCGGCTCGTTCAGGAGTTGCGTTTGGACGGCGTCCGAAAAGAATTCTGGGTAGGGGGCGTGTATTCTTTCCCAACATGAAGGCGGGTTCTAACCCTACTTGAAGGTGATTGGCTGTCGCCTGGCGAAATATTCGCCCGAGTTGGACATTTTTGAACTCCCGCGAAGGCGCGTTCGTCGCTCGATTCGCCCATTCGCCTCCTCCCATTAACTTTGCATGCATTCGCGCCGCCTTTGGTCTGAACGTAGCATCAGAGACCAGTGTAGAACCTGCTCACCCCTGATGTTAACATATAACATTATGTTCTTCCACACTGATGTAATGTTTTAGTCCTGAGGTTTGTCTCAGAGACCAGTGTAGAACCTGGCAACCCCTGAATGTAGACACCAGTTGGCTAACACTGGGTGATGGCTCAATGCACGAGGTAACATTAGTTGTTAGGGGGAAGGAATTACAAATAACCATCAGGCTTTGATTCTGACTGTCAGACAATCTTCAGAGCAAAAATAAAAAATACATGGATGTGTAAAAACAAATGTATATGTACGAATGATTGATGACTGAGGCCCAGTGAGATTCTTTCCTGGTTAAATAATTAAATAAGTGTAAAAAAGAAGAACATTCCACGGTTTAGGCCAAGCTAAAATGATGCTTTAGCAGCGTAACATGCTAACGAATATTATTTTTCTTCTTGCATCCTCTCATTTTTCTTCTGCCCTAAAAGTATTTGGGTCTCAGAAAACTTAACAGCTGCAGTTCCAAAACATGGCAAATAGGTTGGGAATTGAACCTACTACTCAGACAAAAA